>NC_072798.1:9865725-10168629 GCF_028583425.1 Eublepharis macularius
ATGATTACGTGAGTAATTGAAGCACAGGCTATTGGTGTCAGGCATACATACATGGACCATACTCAGTCATGTCTTTTACGGTGGGGGATGAATGTTTTGTAGTTGCTTTGCTGTTCTCTTGCTATTTTCTCTGCTGTGGCTGTTCTGCACTCGGTGTGTGGAAGGGGATGGAGCCTGGGAACCAGCCGAATGACCTTGGAGCCTCGATGCTTACAGCTCTCCCCCCTTCCAGCTTTCCCGCTAGGAAACACGTGCCAAGCCTAACGTACTTCTGCTTAAAAAGGGGGGGCGGGGAGAGGAGAGAGGAGAGTATAACTAGCCCACTGCCCTTGCCCTGGTATTCCTGGCAATTGCTTTGTACTGTGCTCTAATGGTGGTAATCTCCTAATAAAGACCTTTTACTCATCCAGCCTGGTCTGATGTAGTTTAATTGAATCCCCGTGCAAAGCCTGACATTTGGCGGTGAGAAGACATGACATGAGAAATGGTAGCCTTTGTTGTCCCAGGAGTGATGTCATCATACCACCCTGGGAGTGTTCCCACACTTTGCAGTGGGATGTCACTTCCAGGAAGTGACATCATCGCTCCATACCTGGGAGCACTCATGTGTGTTCAAGGACACCCAAAAAGGTGAATGAGGTCCCTCCTCCTGCTGGGAGGGTAAGAACGGAGACCTGTGGCAACCCTATTTGGAGGTCTTCTAAGTAAACTCATATGTACCTATGGTTGCCAAACTGAAAGTGAGGCCTGGTGATCTCCCACAATTACAACTGAGCTCCAGGGTACAAAGATCAGTTCCTCTGCAGGAAATGGCATCTTTGGAGAGTGGATTCTGTGACATCACTTCCTGCTGAGCTTCCCCCCTCCCCAGACTCTACCTTCTCCAAGCACCACCCAAAATTTTTCAGAAATTCCCCAAATCAAAGTTGGCAACCTTATCAGCATCCAAGAAAAGGTTGCCAAAGAATCACAATGCACACTGCAGCCTCCAGCACAGAGGAGTAACGTCTCTGGATATGCTGGAGCCACGATGGTAGAGCATTTCCCCCCATTTTTGGCAGGGAAGGAAATTTTGGGAAACAATGCAATATGTGCAGTAGTTATTTTCTTATCAACTCTAAACTTATTTTAGGTATTAAAAACATAAAATGCACTTATAACTTAGCATATCAAATCATACTAATTGGCATGTTGAAGAAATTAAAAGTATAAATGCCTTAGCTTTTGAGAAGCAAAATTACATATAAACCCAATATTAAACAGACAGAAGTCCCTCACTCTGTGATACCTTAGCACATATATTTTAGCTTATTAGGATCAGAGAGGTGGCAGGGAGGGGGAGACTGAAAATTTAAATTTTGTAGTAAACAAGAAAATTGTGTTATTTGTAAAGATGACAAAGTGGAGCTATGCTAGACTGTTGTAGCAAAATAAAAGTCCAAGGTACCACTAACTTAAAAAAAATTGGACCAAAAAAGTTTCATACAGTCATAAATAGACATGGGCATGAACGGAAAAAAAATGAACATAGTGTTCGTTGTTCGTTGCCATCCATGAACAACAAACAATGAACATTGACGAACATGATCCTGTTCACGAACATGTTTGCTGTTCATTGTTCGTGAGGGCCAGCAGGCTCTCCTCCAGCCATCAAGATCCCTACCATACCACTCCCAGAAACCCTACCTTAAGCAGGCAACAGGAAATGTACCAATAATAAATAATAGCTTGGCCCCAGAGCCTGGCAGCAGCCCTGGAACCTGAAGGGGTAGATCCCTGTCCCACCACCCACAGAGAAAATTCAAGCTCCAATGCACTCACCCTGTCTCTCTAACAGCAGCTGTCTCTCTCTGAAAGCCAGAGCTGAGAGCCCCCCTCCCCCCAGTCTCTTCCTCTTGTAACAAATTTGGAGCTCTAGTCCACACTTGGAAGGAAGACTTGCCTGTCAAGCTAAATTGGGCTTAGATTGGGGTTTCCAGGACAACAGCAGTTCAGACAATCCCTGCCTAAGTTGCCAAGGGAATTGATTTTGGGTGCCAGACTGTCTGGCTGGATGAACAGCAACGAACGAGGCTTGCAATGACCACCTGTTCATTTAGAATGGGGCCTCACAGACAGCTTGTTCGTGAACAGCAGATTGAGCTGTCCGTAGGTTTTTTTTAGTTTGTATTACTGTTCGTGCCCATCTCTAGTCATAAATAGTACTATAGCTGATTTGAAGTAAACTTTACGGTGCTCAAAAGGAACTCTTCAATAGTGTATTATCATATTACAATTATAGGGACAAAATTAGATACATGTAATAAATAAGCATCTTTGACAATATGGTATGCATGTGTTCAGTATACATCAGAATTAGCATTCTCAATATAGAAGATTGTCTGACATCTAACATCTTCATGTTACACTTTCTGAGTGAGTAAAACCTTGTCTTAAAAAAAAAAATCATTCCAAAAAGGAAAATGTAGCAGCCATCATCTGTCACTAGCTCAGGTGGCTCTAAAAGACAGATTCACGGAGGAAGGATAGAATAAATAGAGCCTCCATATTCAGAGGTAATGTATCTCTGATTGCCAGTTGTTAGAGATGGCAGGGAGACAATAACAAGGAGAAACATTCAGTACCCTGTTTGGAAGTCTTCTGGAGGCATCTATTTGGACACTGGTCAAGTTGGGTAGCTATGTTTGTTTGTAGCATTAGAAAAAAGCAAGAGTTCAGTAGCACCTATAAGACTATCAAAATGTATGGTCGGGTATGAGCTTTTGTGAGCCACAGCTCACTTTATCAAAACCATAAATTATGGCCGTTTTCACACTTTTTCTCCCCTTCCCCAAAAATAGCACAAAACTTATGGAATGATGCCCCTTCATGGCGCGATTTCCCGACATGTCTTTGCTTCGTGGTGCAATGACGTCAGAAAACATGCCATGAAGTGAAGTCATGATGGGAAATCGCGCCATGAAGGTGCGTCGTTCCGTAAGTTTTGTGCTATTTTTCAGGAGGATGAGACAGAGTGGAAATGGCCTTTTTTTTTTGAGATTTAAAAAAGTGTTTACTTTCTCTCAGATCAAGAAATGGCATTATAAATTGCCTAGTCATTTTCAACCTCCCAAACTGCATGCTGAATTCTCACTACATGCAAGATTGCCATTACCAAATTACTCGGAGCTTGGACTTAGTTGATGACCTAGAGGCAAGAAACAGCTTCTTTATGTCAGATTTCAGTGTAGTGATGATAAACTAAGATGACTATTTCCTCAAAAGGCAGGGTGCTTCCTTCATGCATCAAGTAAGCATTCTACACAGAGGGCTTTACAGATTGTTAAGGCTTTTTTCTCTAGCGCTTAGGAATGATGCAGTAACATTACCCTTCCCAGACATCTCTTTCCCAAAGTCTGTACTCAACTGGATCAAACACTTTCTGAAGGATATCATTTTTGAACATTTTCAGCACAGCTAATTCTGCCATTCATTTCTGAACTAGAAGTGCAAGAAGACTGGGCAGCAGCCACAACTCTTCATCTGGACTAAGTCACAGTAACTTTGCTAAACTTATAGTTTACAGGTAGCACTGTCTGGGATGCTGTGTGGCTTACAGGTCAAATGGCCTTAGTCTTATAGGTGCTACTGGACTCTTGCTCTTTTCTACTGCTACAGACAGACTAACGTGGCTACCCATCTCTATCTATTTGGACACTGTTAGTCTATTCTCCATGGACTAGACTCTGTGTTTTGATTCACCAGTGCAGCTCTCATGTTTTTTTAAAAACTTTTTATTTTAAAACTGTTTTTGTTTTGTACAAAGTGAAACACATTTCAAACCCAACTTTACAATGGAACAAGAAAGCAAAAATAAATTAAATGAAACCATCAATCAAATATAGACACAGGAAGAAATGATTATAGGATATACGTTATTGAAGTATCCGTAGAACAAGTTTTAGAGGGTAGTCCATATCTTGAAACAGTCTCCGTTGGACAGGATTTGCATGGTTTTATATCTTGGCTAAGCATATAGTCCAGAACCGATAGCCAATCTTCCCAGAAGCTTGACTGGAGATTTATGGAATCTGCTTGTTTAAGCTGATAGGTTATGGCTAGTGAATGACACGGTGTTTCACTCTTCCTGGATCCTCCCAAAACACCCTCTCCACAAGCCATTTCGGTCATAAGAAGGATTCCTTGGGGGCCTTCTGAGAGGTTTGTGTGGCATGCCCTCAGAACATTTTGTGGGGGCCCTACTTATCTTCCATTTAAACAAAATGTGTTGAGAGCCGAGTGTCGTCCTTATCTCATAAACGGTGACAACAATTCCAGCAGGTAAATAGGTCAACATTACAACAGTACAATACGAGGTATTACTTAACCAACCTTCTCCCTCCCTCATTACAAGAAAACATTTACCTGCATGGCCTAAGGGACAACCGAAGCCTTTAGCTAATCAGAAGTGCAGATCAGTGAAAGAGTAAATTATACGAATTCGCCTCGAACAGAGGGGTTGACTAAAGCGACAGGCTCCGTCTGAAGAAACCCCAAGACAAAAGCCATCCTTTTATTAGGATCGACTGAAATAACACAAAATGGGAACCTTTTGAGTTCTGCAGAACTCTTCCTCAAGATCATTGTTAAAAAAAGAAAAGAGAAGAGAAGAAAAGAAAAGAAAGGAGGGGAAGAGAGAGAGAGAGAGAGAGAAAGATGCTCCAGGCCCTGTTCTTAAGGACTCTTGTTTGCATCTTGTACAGAACATCAGCCAGATCTGAACAGATGAAACGAGCTGGTATCACTCTACCACTAAGTAAGATGTTCAGAAGGCCTCAGAAGGCAAAGGTAGAAAGTTCTTTCCTATTGCTGTGGCCAAGTAAACAGCCTTCAAAGGTATACTGCTCCTGAACATGGAGGATCCATAAAGTCTGATTGATCAGTCCTAATTGGTTGGTCCTGTTCTCCATGAATTTGTCTAATCCTTTTAAAAAAGTACCTGGGCTTCTGGCTATCACTATGACCTGGGGCACAATTTGCTCAGACTCTGCTCAAAAGTCTTGGAACAGAGCATAGTGAGGACAGAGCAGGAATGATCGGAGCATTATTTGAGCATGATGCAGTGTTAGGCTTGCCAACCTCCAGGTGGTGGCTGGAGATCTCCTGGAATTACAACTGATCTCCAGGCGACAGAGATGAGTTCACCTGGAGAAAATGGTGGCTTTCAAGGGGGGACTGTATGGCATTATATCTTGCTGAGGTCCCTCTCCTACCCAAACCTAGCTCTCTCCAGGCAACAACCCCCAAATCTCCAGGAATTTCCCAACCTGGGGCTGGCAACCCTAGGCTGTGTTGATTGCTCCCTCCCACCCGATGCTCCGGTTTGAAAGCTGAAGCTCAGAAATGCCTATGTGTGGAAGCAGATTTGGTTGTGAGAAATGGGTCAAGGCGGCGGCTTCTGAACCTCTTACCTTTGTAATGAAACTGAGATTGACGAGTTGTCTCAGGGGTGTGTGTGTGTGTGTGTGTGTGCATGGCTGGGATCTCATCTGACCCACCCCCGCCCATGTTCAGACGGTTTTCTTCCTTGGTGGTCCAAAATGAAATACGTCTACAATATTCACTTCTCCTAGATGGTTCATTTTCTCCTGCAAGAATTCGAGTGCCCTCAGAGATAGGTTGGCATTGCAATGCATATTTGTGATTTAGCTGAAATAGCAAAACCCCCAAAGGTGTTTTCTTACCTGGTTCTTCTCCAAGCTGTAAACAAAACCTGCATTTCCCTCCCTTCCCCAATTATTTGCCCCTCAGCCACACACCTTTTGGCTTGGGAGAATGCTCCCTTCTAATTAGATAACAGCTTTGCCCCCTTGGCGCCAGAGTTATGTTCCCCCCTTCTCTTCCTCATTTACATAATTCAAAAGCAAGAGAAGGGAGCAGGTAAAATTGCAAGGGAGAAAGGGAGGGGAAAAAACCCACCCTGTTTGTTGATGAAAACACTGGCATATATTAGGCTAACCTCTGGGACACAGAGCGGCACATTTGGAAACTTCCTCATTCTTTGCTTATTTGGCAACTCTTTGAAATGGGAATGTTTCCATGATAAGAAGGGGGTGGGGGTGGGGAGATAGAGAGAGAGAAAAAAAAAGAAAGGAAGAGCCCATTTTTCTAATTCCTGAACTATTGTTGCTGCACAAACTATATTGTTATCTTAATTCAAACAAATCCATTTAGATTCAAGCAGATTGAGTGCTGCAATAGACTTGAAAACTTGTCCAGGAACTGAAATACCTTGCATGTAAAAACCTAGCTTGTCAGGAAGAAGTATTTCGCCTAAACAGATCATTTAAAACAAAATGATGCCAAACCTCTTGCCTGAGTCTGAAATGGTACATTCCAGGAGCTTTTAAAATCTCTTTATTTCATGTATAATCTGCTTTCCTTCTAGGAAAACTCCATTGGGCTGTGGACTTCCCACCCTGATCAATTTTAAGCTTCATTAAGCTTTGCTGTTTGATAGCTTTGTAGACTCTGAGGGCGTGCAGAGAGGTGATGGAAATGATGTGGAGCCCACTGAGGTTTGGGAGTGGGTCCGGGACAGAGCCAATGATGTTTGGACGGGTCAAGATGGAGCCTTGCGATCTTAGGCATCCAGTAATTCCCCAACCTGGAGTTGGCAACCTTAGTTCCTGCACCACATGCGTGTTCCCTTGTGTGTGTGTAGGGTGTGTGTGTGCATTTTGCATCACTCGTTTGGAAGCGCTCATAAACTGGGATTCTTGAAGGAACGGAGGGATTAAAAATGAAATAGATTCCCAGTCAAACCCAACAGCTAGGGGTTCCCAACTCCAGGCTAGGAAATTCCTGGAGATTTGATGGCGGAGGGTGGGGTTTGGGGAGGGGGAGGTACTTTAGCAGTGCCATGAAGTCCACCCTCCAAAGCAGCCCTTTCTCTGGTGGAATTGATCTCTGCAATCTGGAGATCAATTGTAATTTATTTATTTTTTTAAAAAAAATTAATATAGGACTCAAGACAGATTATACAATTAAAACAATGCAGTAAGAACAGTGTAAAACATACAACCAACAATAAATAAAACTGGATTACAAAATTAGGGAACAGTGTACTTAAAACTGTATAATACATGGAATAATGGAATATAACAGTACAGTTCAAGGGGTCCTAGAACCCTTGAAATCTGATGAATGCTATGAACCCCCTCCCCAGAAAAATACACCTGAACATGCACAATTTTGCATACAAGTTACGTTACTTAGTGGACTCTTCCTGAAAAATATGAATCCAAGCGGTACAAATAAAACAAAAAGTAATCTTTAATCCTGCTTAGAAGGAAATTTGAAGGAGAAAGGCAGCTGCTATTGTTGGACTTGAATAAGACGTTGACGTTGGGGAGTGGCCTTTGACACGGCAGCGCACATGTCTTCTTCGACACTCATTTCCTTTGGCCTTCTAGTTTTGATGTCAGCAAGTGTTCGAACCCCTGACTCACACAGGTATGTTGTAGCAAACTAAATTAAAGCTCCCATAACTCGCTTAGCCAGAAAAGTTTAAGCTTGTGTTGAGGAACACCAAAATTTTCTAAAACTCTTCTATTTGGGTTCAGGTTACATCATAAAAAAGGCATTTTTCACAAAAAAACAAATTTCAAAATAATGAGAAAGGAAGTAAAAAAAAAATGACAGTTTCACGGACCCTCTGAAGACCGCCCACTGCAGCTTAAAATCAGTAATTGCTTGCCACTGTAGAGCCATATTATCTATTTATCATCACTATTTTAACTACTATATTGGAGCCAGAATAGATAAATAAGTTTTCAAAGAGGCCAATTCCCATCAATAGAATAACAATAAGAAATGTAACAGTGTAGAAAGATCAAGTGTAATTCCAGGTGATCTCCAGACCCCACCTGGAGATTTGTGACCCTGACAGAAACGTGGTTCACAGGGCCTATTTCCTGCTCTTCCTTGACATGTCTATGCATTGCAGAGGGAACAACCACAGCCTGCAATAGCCCCCTCTTTAAAGGGCTTTCTTCCTTTCCCCCCCAGCCATGCTGTATTGCTACAGTGTGGCTCAACCATGAAATGCTCGCTTTGGGGTCAGGATGGAAGCAATTTTCCCCAGGCCAGTTTGGCTAGGGATCCTGATGGTGTTTTGCCATCTTCTGGGCATGGAACAAGAGTCACTGGGTGTGCGTATGTGGTGGGAGATAGTTGTGAATTTCTGCATTGTGCAGGGGGGTGGACTAGATGACCCTGGAGATCCCTTCCAACCTTATGAGTCTATGATACAGCCCCTCTCTCCTTAGCTGCTGCAGGGGAGCATCTTGATAGATGCTTTACCCACACTTTCCCAATTTCTTCAGCAAACATGAGGTTTCTGTTTTCTCAGGAATAAAAAAAAAGGGGGGGGGACTGAGAGTCAGAAAAGTCGCCATGCCGAGATTGGACTGGCCCTTTACTATGGGGGGTTCCCATAGTAAATGGAATTAGACTAGGCTGTTTTCCTGACCTCAATCTTGTTAGAGCGAGTGTTAAACTACGCTGCGGAATTAAACGCCGAGCTGGTCAGAGAGGCAAAAGCTTTATTTGAGGAAGTTACATACTTGAGGGAAAGGGGGAGAGATAGATCCTAGCTATCTGACTACATCTTGCAGAGACAGAGAAGAAGTGTGGCAGGAGAGAGAAGAAGCAGGATATTGCCCTGTTTAGCCCAATAGGAGACAAGACAAGGAAATGACCCCCAGGAAACAAGAGAGGTGCTACTCTCACTGTCCTAACTAAGTGATCCTTGCTGCCCCCTGCATGGTAGGCTCTTCTTACTTCTTGCTGCTGCAGTACACCAGACATTGTTATTTCTAACACCCCTTCTCAATGTCTAGTGTACAAAGTCCACAAAGTTCAGTCTTTCTCGTAGACTTTGAAATTTCTCTTTGGCAAGTGGCTTGGTGAGGATGTCCGCTATCATTTCTTCTGTAGGGCAGTACTGTAGCTCAACAAGTCCATCTTCTTGCATATTTCTCACAATGTGATTCTTTATGTCAATGTGCTTGGTTCTTGATCCAATTCTTTCTGTGTTTGCAAGCTTTATGCAGGATTGATTATCTTCAAAGAGTTGTATAGGTTTGGGTTCATTTATCCCAAAGTCTTCTAATAGTTGTAGAATCCACTTGAGTTCTTGGCATGCTTCTGCTGCTGCTATGTATTCAGCTTCTGTAGTTGATGCCGCTACTAGGTCTTGCTTTCTGCTAGTCCAACTGATTGCTCCTCCACCATAAAAGAATACTCGTCCACTGGTAGACTTTCTGTCTGTGATGTCTTCTGCCCAGTCAGCATCCATGAATCCCGCTAGTCTGGGATTGTCGCTTGCTGGTAGCTTGAGCTTCAGTTGTGCAGTACCTCTCAGGTATCTTGCCAGTCTTTTGACTGCTTGCCAGTCATTCACACTTGGTGATGCACTTTTCCTGCACAGTATTCCAACTGCTGCTGCTATGTCAGGTCTGGTTACTGTACTTATGTAGAGCAGTTTTCCAATTGCTTCTCTGTATACTTTGATGTTTCTCAGAAGTTCATTGTTTCCACTTTGTTTCAGGAAATCTGTTTCCATTGGAGTACATGTTGGTTTTCCATCTTTCATGTCCATGTAGTCTAGGAAATCCATGATCTTTTGCTTTTGATTGAGAAGATAGCTTCCATCTTCCTCTCGCTCTATTTGAACTCCAAGGTAAAAGCTGACATTTCCAAGACGCTTTACTTCAACCTCTTGGTTCAGGTGCTGAATTATTTCATCACAATCTTGTTGATCCTCATAACAAAGAAGAATATCATCTACATAAATCAGGATAAAAGTCCATTTGTTGTCTTTCTTTCTTGAGTACAGGCAGCGTTCTGACCCGCCTTGCTTGAATCCTTCTTTGATGAGCATTTGGTTCAGTTTCTGATTCCAGGCTCTTGCAGCCTGTTTCAGTCCATAAATGCTCTTCTGCAGTTTGCATACAAGTCCTCTGTCTTTGGACTGTTCAAATCCAGGAGGCTGTGTCATATACACATCTTCTTCCAGCTCTCCATGAAGAAAAGCAGTTTTCACATCCAGATGCTCCACATGCATCTTCCTTGCGGCTGCTATGCTCAGTAGTGTTCTTACTGAAGTGTGTTTCACTACTGGCGCAAAGGTTTCATCATAGTCTTCCCAGCTAGAAGGTTCTGGTACAGCTTCTGTTTTTGCCAGGTAAGAGAATTTCAGTGGTGGAACTCCTTTGTTTGTTCTGTCTGAGCGTCTGACACTTGGCTCTGCTTCCCCTTCTCTTTCTGTGGGCCCTGCAGGTGTCTCTTGCATCTCAGTCAGGTCCCAGAGTTGCACAATCTCTGGCTGCTGTGCTGCATCAGCTTCCTTTGGTGTAGACTCTCTGGTGTCAGGCTTGCTTGCCTTCTCTTCTTCATCAATGTGCACCACATGGCGGATCTTCACCGTGTCTGTCTCTGGGTTGAGGATTCGATATCCCTTGCATCCCAGTGCATATCCAACAAATATGCCTGCTTCTGTTCTGAGATCCATCTTAGACCTCTTTTTCATCGGAACATAAGTGTAGGCCTTTGATCCAAACACTCTCAGATGCCTTACATTGGGCTTGCGGTTGTACCACAGTTCAAATGGTGTGCTGCTTGCACCCTTTGTAGGTAGCATGTTCTGCAGATAGGCAGCAGTGTTGATAGCTTCTCCCCAATATTTTTGAGGTAGCTGTGCTTCTTGCAGCATGCTCCTGCACATCTCTGTGAGAGAACGATTTTTCCTCTCCGCTATCCCGTTGAGTTCGGGGGTGTATGGCACGGTCAGGTGATGCTCTATTCCTTCATCTGCTAGGAAGCTTGTCATCTCCTTCCCCACGTACTCGCCTCCATTGTCTGTGCGGATAGCCATTGGTTTTCTCTGGAATCTGTTCTGCACCATTGCTAGGTACATCTTGAATTTTTCCAGTACTTGGCTCTTTTCCTTGAGCAGGTAAATCACAGTAAATCTTGAAAAATCATCAGTAAAAGTCAGAAAGTACTTACTTCCACTGGGGGTTACTGTTCCCATGGGTCCACAGACATCACTGTGAATCAGCTCCAGTGGTCTTGTCGTCTGCTTCTCACTCTGTTTGGTGAAAGAAGGTCTTGTGCCTTTGGCTTGAATACAGCAAACACATTTCTCTGCATCAGGACATTTTCTCATTTGCAAATCATTAGTCAGATTCTGCCTTTCAAGCTGATATATATAATCCATATTAGCATGTCCAAGCCTTCTATGGATAAGACTAGTACAATTCTTGTGAGTGCACTTTTCACTTAAATTCACTGCGCCTTCAGAGCAATCCAGCATATACAGGCCATCCTCTAATGTGCCTTGTGCAATTAATTCACCTTCATTGCTAATAAAACATTTCTCTCCTTTGAATACAGTCTCAACTCCTCTCTTGGCCATCGCAGAAACCGATATTAAATTAGATTTAACTTCAGGTACGTATAGACAATCAGTGATCTGCACTTCTCTAGTTTGGCCACTG
Source organism: Eublepharis macularius (assembly GCF_028583425.1). Lineage (NCBI taxonomy): Eukaryota > Metazoa > Chordata > Lepidosauria > Squamata > Eublepharidae > Eublepharis > Eublepharis macularius. Next base: position 9,877,269 of record NC_072798.1, read on the forward strand.
GGTAGTGCACAACATGCAGATACGGTCCCTTGTCCCCAAGCCGTTATAACCTCTCCATTTGCCGTATACAATTTATCATGGCTTTCATTCATCTCATTAAAAAACTTCTCTTGATTGCATAGATGGTTAGTACACGCACTGTCAATTGCCCATTTGCATATGCTTTGATCAGTTTTACCAACATTTAAACAATTCTTATCAGATCTGCTTTTCCTTTGACCATCGGCATTAGGTGACTTAATGGCTGCATTAGCATTCCTAAAGCCCTTTGTTCCCGTCCCTCGTGGCGGCTTGCTTACTCTCTGTGAATCACGAAACCAACAGTCTTCCTTTAAATGTCCTTTCTTTCTGCAGATGCTGCAGGAGAAATCACTTCTTGAACTGACTCTTAAAGCTAGCTCTCTTGGCTCACTTATATGATCCAGTTTGCTAAAACTTTCCTCTTGCAGTCTTGCAAGTACATAGTTTAAGCTTAAATTTTCTCTCATTTCCAAAACATGTACTATGCTTGTATAAGATTGAGGAAGGCTAGACAGCAAAATTATAGCTAGATCCTCATCCTGGATCTCCTTTCCAAGGGATCTTAATTTCTGTGTTAATTCCATGAAATTTGCAATATGATCTTTCAGTTTTTCCTGAGGCTTCATCTGAATCCGATACAATTGCCTCATTAGCAAAATTTTAGTTTTAATTGATTCTTGACGGTTTATTTCTAGAAGAGACATCCACATTTGTCTAGAAGTGGGCTCATGAATTACTCTTATCAATTGTTTATCACTTAAAGCATTAATGATAATAGATCTTGCCTTATTGTCGTGCTTGACCCATTTGGCTTCCTTCTGAGGATCTCCAGTCGGTTTTTCATCTGTTATTGCAGACCAGACGTCCAGTTGAATAAGATGGGCTTTTATTCTTTCTGCCCAAAGATCATAGTTCCTCCCGTCTTGTAGTCGGTCGACCTGGAACCCCTGCTGTGCACTGTAGGAGTCAGCCATCTTTCCTCTATTGTCTGTCCTCTGTGCTTTAGCCTGCGGCTACAGCAGAACTTTTATTGCTCTCTCTTAACTTCAGCTTGCGTTAATTGCCTCTGTGGCCCATTACCCTGTTAGAGCGAGTGTTAAACTACGCTGCGGAATTAAACGCTGAGCTGGTCAGAGAGACAAAAGCTTTATTTGAGGAAGTTACATACTTGAGGGAAAGGGGGAGAGATAGATCCTAGCTATCTGACTACATCTTGCAGAGACAGAGAAGAAGTGTGGCAGGAGAGAGAAGAAGCAGGATATTGCCCTGTTTAGCCCAATAGGAGACAAGACAAGGAAATGACCCCCAGGAAACAAGAGAGGTGCTACTCTCACTGTCCTAACTAAGTGATCCTTGCTGCCCCCTGCATGGTAGGCTCTTCTTACTTCTTGCTGCTGCAGTACATCAGACATTGTTATTTCTAACAAATCTTATCTTCACATCAACCCTGTGAAGTAGGTTAGGATGAAAAAGGATCCAGGACTCAGTAATCGTAGTCCAGTGTTTAACCACTACATCCTATTGGGGAGGACTAGGGAGCCATTTTGTTCCCTGTCATCTTGTGATTTGAGGTATTATACGATGACATAGCCAGGGGCCATTTCGTAGAAAAAGAGCTGCAGGAACTCATTAGCATAACTCATCAGCATAACTCATTAGCATATGCCACACCCCTTGCCATCACCGGAAGTGTGTCATTAGCATAACTGGTTTGCATATGCCACACCCCCTGACATCACCTATCTTGGCTGTTTCGGCCCCAATCCAGACTGCAATGGGCCCAAAATGGCCGAAAATCAGGTGGGCGGGGCCACCTGATGTGACCTCTTTGGAGAACTACCGGAACTGCATTCCTGTGCGTCCCCCCTCAAAATGAGCCCTGGACATAGCAATAAAATTTGGGTGGGATATTTTGCCAGAATCTCCCCTCATGACATGCATGCAGTATAAGAAGAAATGGTGGGGGCGGGGGAGAGGGAGGGAATTTTAATGAAGATTCATCAATGTCCTTTGACAGGGAGTTTGGTGGCTGTAGCTTCTTTTGATATTCAAACCTAACGTTTGAATTTTATTCTAATTACTGCCCACCCACTGACATTCTCTCCTGTAACGTGAAGGCTGGTGCCTGCTGTAAGTAAGTGGAATTTAACATAAAAGCAAGGTAAAACAATTAAAGTGGAAGAATATTTGATTAAATGGCCCGCTGATTTATAGGGAAGTAAATTGGAAAAGAACGATAGTTAGCTCCTTTTATTTTTAATGGCCACTATATTTTATGTTCATTATCAAAATCTCTTGACTTCTTTGTGCTTCTGTGATTAAAATTGCCAGTTTGGAGGTATTCATTCTGGGTTTTATTACTCTGTTTTTTTCCTCCTGGAAAAATTCTCTCATTCTTTTTAACACAGTAAAATATTAATGTTCCTTTGAGTGTGTGTTTGTGGGGGAGGAAGATCAGGCGGAGACTGTCAAAACTTTTAGTAGTCATCGGATACAATCGTGCTTCTTTCTAAAGCCATTCTGAGATCCAGGGTTAGACCAGCCTGGCGATTTTGAAAGATTCTGAAGTGGTCAACGTCTTGGCAAGTGTATTAGAAAGCAGGGCTTTTTTTCAGCTGGAACGCGGTGGAATGGAGTTCCGGAACCTCTTGAAAATGGTCACATGGCTGGTGGCCCCGCCCCCTGATCTCCAGACAGAGGGGAGTTGAGATTGTCCTCCGCACCGCCAAGCGGTGCGGAGGGCAATCTAAACTTCCCTCTGTCTGGAGATCAGGGGGCGGGGCCACCAGCCATGTGACCATTTTCTCCAAGGGGAACTCACCGAGTTCCACCACCTCTTTTCCCAGAAAAAAAGCCCTGATTAGAAGCCACCTCCTGCAGCACCGGATCTAGGGTTGCCCACGCCCGGGGCAACCCTAGGCCGATCACCGTGCATGCGCAAGAATGCAATTCTCACATTGTGAGAAGGAAACCTAGAAATAAGTACCTTCTAGAACATGTGTATGCTTCAGGAAGACTGCTGTTCCAAAGCTCTGGGGTTTTTTTCCTGGGAAAAGACTGGTGTAAAGATAATGTGAGACCAGGCTTTTTTTCAGCTGGAACACGGTGGAACGGAGTTCTGGCACCTCTTCAAAATGGTCACATGGCCGGTGGCCCCACCCCCTGATCACCAGACAGAGGGGAGTTTAGATTGCAATCTCCAGACAGAGGGGATTGCAATCTAAACTCCCCTCTGTCTGGCGATCAGGGAGTGGGACCACCAGCCGTGTGACCATTTTCGCTGAGAGCGATTTAAACTTTTAAAAACTCCCCCCGTGTTCCAGCTGACCCAAAGTGACGTCATTGTGTGGTCCTGAGTTCCATCACTGAGTTCCACCACCTGTTTTCCCAGAAAAAAAGCCCTGATGTGAGATATGTGTAAAGAAGTTCTGTTTTCATCAGACACAAGGAAAGAAAAAAGCCACTCCCCTTGTCTTCTTTTTGATGGTATGTGTTCTCTCTCTCTCTAGTGCTATTTCTACTTCTTATCTTGGCTTAAACAGAGACTTGGATTTCCTTATTCACTATAATTAACTCAACAGGACTTTTTACAAACTTTAACTGGCTCTTCTTAATACGTTGTAACATATTTGGCCAAAGTTGACAATCAGCAAGGGACTCACATGTGTGGGGGGGCCCTTGCTGGCAACATAATGACATCACCAGCGATACAATGATGTCAATTCCAGCATGACTGGAAATGATGTCATCACATGGTCACTGACATTCATTTGATCAAAACTCTATGGTTTAACCATCATGTTAGGAATGGATACCATTGATTTCCCACTTTGGCAGACGACCTTGCAAGTCCATGGGCAAGATTTGAAGGTGGTTTACCTTTCACCCTTTACTGTTCCTTAAATGGGGAACTTGAGGTTATACTGCCTCTGAAAAGTGAGCCTCCATTTAGCTACCATGGCTAATTGAGCGAGTTATCCTCCATTGATGCTTCGCCGACCACACCACTTTGGATATCTTTTTGGAAAAGTGACTCATAATTTGGCATTATTCTCCTCCACCTCCTTTCCCTCTGCAGGTCTGTTTTCTTTGTGCAAATGAACAGCACGACCTTTTTGTGCAGTGGCCCCTGGACACTAGTGGAATGCAAGACAAAACATTTGCTGATCTGTTAGCCACCTTGATTTTGCAGAGGTAAGGTGTAGTATAAATATTTTTTTAAAAGAAGGATTGTCATTAATATATTCTGGGTTTGATTCTGTGGTGGGTGCATATGGGATTTAACCCGCTGGAAAAGGAGCAGACCAAATATCAAATGCTCTTAATTCAAACATAAAATAGTCTGCCCAACCTCTCACCGATCCAGAGGAGTCAGCTGTGTTAGTCTGTAGTAGCAAAATCAAAAAGAGTCCAGTAGCACCTTTCGTCAGCATGTATCTGACAAAGAGAACCGTGATTCTCGAAAGCTTATGCTACAATAAAGTTGGTTAGTCTTAAAGGTGCTACTGGACTCTTTTTGATTCAACCTCTCACCATGAATCTTACTGCTTCCCCTGGAGACTCGAAGGAAATGTCTAAAACTGTGAAATTTTTGCTCAGACCTGGTAGGCCTACCACTGAAGCCTGGTTTGCTCTCAATGTCATTTGATGCTCAACTTATTTATTTCACCTATTAATTTTACCATATATGCAGAAGAGTAATCCATGCACAGGTTTCATGCATGCACAAAAAGATGTTTACAGGCACTGCTGTCCGCTGTCGAATTCCAAAAAGACTTTTTCTTAGGTATATTGAGGCCTTTCAATATATAAGGTCCAGATAGGACCTTATTTGGAATGGAACTTTTCATCCTTTCTTTTTCGGCCAGTTGCTGAGCGTCTTTTTAACGATGCTTTTATTTCTATCTGTGTTTTCATCGGAGTTTATGGCAGTTTTGTATGCACGTTTTTATTGCTATTTTGACAATATTGTTTTTATTGTTTTATAGCGTAAGGCCCTAGAGGTCACTTAGGGCTACCAACTCTGCATTGGGAAAATCCTGGAGATTTGGGGGTGGAGCTTGGGGGGGTCATGGTTGGGAGAGGGGATAGGGCTGCCAGGCACGGATTGGGGGGCATGGTTACATAATGCCATTGTGGGACATGCACTGACATCACTTCCTGTGTGCCTGGCAATGCTGTCCGTGTGTCTCTGATGGATGCTGGGGACACTCTAGCATTAGACAATCTAGCAGTATATTAGCATGTCAGATTGGGTGTTGGATCCCCAGAGTTTGCCACCCGTTTCCTCTCCATCAGCCAGCTGCATCACAGTTCCCGGGGATCCACTTCCTCCAGTTGGGAGATGGCAGCCCTGGGAGGGGACGGACCTCAGAGGGATATAGTAGCATAGAGTCTAACCTTCAAAGCATCCATTTTATCTCTGTAATCTAGAGACTGGTTGTAAATATAGAAGATCTTCAGATGCTACCGGGAAGAGGGGCTGGATTGACGGGGGGGGGGGGCAGGGGGGCTGTCTTCCCCCGGCACTGCCAAAGAGGGGTTGCCAGGCGCAGCTACCAGCCCCGGGAGTATGCAGGCGGCAGGACAGGGGGCGTGCTTGCCACACGCCCCCTGTCCTGCAGGGCAGGCGAAAGGCAGCACAGGTGGCTGGGAGGCCGCCTGCACCATTTGCCTGCCCCACAGGAGAGAGGGTGTGCGGCAAGCCAGCTGCCCAGCCACCCGTGCTGCCTTTCACCTGCCCCATAGGACAGGGGGCGTCCAGCTTGCCGTGTGCCCCCTGTCCTGCAGGCAAATGGCACGGTCAGCCTCCCAGCCACTCGCGCTGCCGCCGCCAGCTCTGCAGAGCGCCGGGACAGCCAGCTTGTCACGGGGCAGCACGCACGGCCATGCATGATGACATCACAGAAGTAATGTCATCACGCAGCACTGGGAGTGCGCAGGTGCACTGCACGCGGGTGCGCATGGCCGGTCTTCGGTTGCCCTGGGCACCAGCAACTGTTGATCCGGCCCTGCCAGGAAGCTGGCAGCCCTAAAGGTCACCATCCGCCCATGAGTAGAAATGTAAGATAACCAAGAGATGACAGCTTTGGCATCAAAACTATCTTAGAATAAATAGGGAGAAGGGTTTTTGTTGGCTTGATATGTCCCTGATCCTCCAGCAGTGCCACAAAGATAAAACTGAGTGGCTTTGGCTCATTGCTGCCCCATTCTTTCAAACAACATATTTTTTTTTGTCGGGGTGGGGGAAGCACAATTCTTTTGGCTTAAACTTTTCTTGCAGTATTGCCTCCGTGAGTTTTGAGAGGACGGCAGGATATCAATGTGAGAAACAAAATGGCAGTACGTGGGGTTTTTTTGGAAATGTTGTTTCTGTGTTTGTAATTTAGACGGTGGTTGTTTTTCTTGACGGGGGGCAGGGCGGGTTGTCTTCCCCCGGCACTGCCAAAGAGGGGTTGCCAGGAAAATTAATAAAATAAAATACAGAAACAAAATGGCAGCGCTCGATGCAAGAAGTCCCGAAGATTGCTCTTTGGTCCTGAGCTGCATCTTTCCATTCAATAGGAATCTGACGTTGGGCTTTTGGGATAGGACAGCTCCTGAAATCCAGTCACCGATAATCTTGTCTCGAGCTGCCAGCCAGTCTGCAAAGTTTGTTCCTCCTGGTTGTCACGTACTTATGAGGTGAAAAAAAATCAGCCTGCAACTGTTGACAGTAAATGAGGCAATATTTACACAATATAGCTGGGACCTGCTTCTTTGTCATGAGCCAAATATGTCCTATGCAAGAGAAGACAGATCTACAAGACTTACTACTGGGACAATATAGGACCAGCTAGAATATTAACAACTTGAGAATTTCAGCTTGTTATATACATGGGTGTGTGTGTTGGGGAGCTCAACTGCTAGAACCTACTTTAGATCCGGAGGAGTTAGCCGTGTTAGTCTGTAGTAGCAAAATAGAAAAGAGTCCAGTAGCACCTTTAAGACTAAACCAGCTTTACTGTAGCATAAGCTTTCGAGAACCACAGTCCTCTTCGTCAGATACATGCATCTGATGAAGAGAACTGTGGCTCTCGAAATATAGGACCAGGTAGAATATTAACAACTTGAGAATTTCAGCTTGCATGCATCTGACGAAGAGAACTGTGGCTCTCGAAAGCTGATGCTACAGTAAAGTTGGTTAGTCTTAAAGGTGCTGCTGGACTCTTTTCTATAGAACCTACTTTGACATCAATAAAACACTCAAACACAACTACTTCCCCCCTCTATTTTTCATGTGTGACCTGTTTAAGGGGTGGGGGGAATGGAAACATTAAAATAAAATCCCATGGCATGTTTGAGATGTAATACCAAGACATTAAAGAGCCTTGGACTAGCTCCCGCGATCTCACCCTTTTTGTGCAATCTCTCTGCCTGTCTGCTGCAAACTAATTTGAAATTTCTCAAGGTGTATTGTCGAAGGCTTTCATGGCTGGAGAACGATGGTTTTTGTGGGTTTTCCGGGCTGTATTGCCGTGGTCTTGGCACTGTAGTTCCTGACGTTTCGCCAGCAGCTGTGGCTGGCATCTTCAGAGGTGTAGCACCAAAAGACAGAGATCTTACAGGATGACTCAGCCCAAACCCACCTTCCTGAGTAGATATAAATTACCTGCCAACATCTTCTCCACACTGTGACACTGAGAGATCTCTGTCTTTTGGTGCTACACCTCTGAAGATGCCAGCCACAGCTGCTGGTGAAACGTCAGGAACTACAATGCCAAGACCACGGCAATACAGCCCGGAAAACCCACAACAACCACTCTCAAGGTGTCTTTGGAAGTTATAGAAGGTCCTTAGAAGGTCCGTGTGTTTTTATTGCCTGAACAGGAGACCTTCTGGAATCCCCCCATATGCATGCTGTCTTGAATTCCATCATGGGAAGAAAAGAAGGGTAAATAAATACAAAGAAATAAGTATACCACTGGTAAGATTAGTTTGCTTGTTTTACTCTGCCTTTCAGCCACAAACAACCAGCCCCAAGGAAGCAAAGAAATCATACATTTAGATTACAATTAAAATACCCCTGAAAACAATCCAAAAGTAACAACGGAGCAAATACAGCGGCAAAAGCATTCAGTTTCTAAAGGAAATAATAATAATAACTGTGCTTACATGCCACTCTCCTAGATGGATTAGTGCCCCGCTCAGAGCACCCACTCCACACATGCACACATAAATGAAGCAAATTTCCTAAGAAGAGGAGGGAATTATGTTAGTATTGGTAGTGATGGGAGAGGCACTATTCAGTCGGCACCCATATGCAGGGCTTTTTTTCTGGGAAAAGAGGTGGTGGAACTCAGTGGGTTGCCCTCAGAGAAAATGGTCACATGGCCGGTGGCCCCGCCCCCTGATCTCCAGACAGAGGGGAGTTTAGATTGCCCTCTGCGCTGCAGCGTGGAGGGCAATCTCAACTACCCTCTGTCTGGAGATCAGGGGGTGGGGCCACCGGCCATGTGACCATTTTTGAGAGGTTCCGGAACTCCGTTCCACTGCGTTCCTGCTGAAAAAAAGCCCTGCCCATATGCAATCAAGCTACTTGCAACAATTGCATGCATAAAGACATTGTCTGTGCTATGGGAGCATAATGCCTTTTTCTCAGCAACAAAAATATTTCCACACTATAGCAGAAATCTGGATCCCCCACAGCAAATGCATAACAATTACATATTTTTTGTGCTTAAAACTGGAAAAGGAAAAAAAAATGCCCCCGAAGTCCTTTATATTGCAGGGATTAGTTTGGCCTCAGTCGACGGTATACTTAACCTGGTGGTTTATATTAGGGGTGTGTGATTTGATATTTCTGATTTAAAAATATGTCTATTGGTATTATTCAGGTATACCCAGATATAAAGGTAAAGGTAGTCCCGTGTGCAAGCACCGAGTAATTAATACTCGGTAAATACAGACTATTCCTTTAAATGGTAAGCAACAACAAAATAGTTTTGTATGACTGCCGGGCAAAAATGCTCAAAGCTGCAAAATGCCAAAGATACAATCCTTAAATACATAAATATCTTTCTTCCTTTTTCTTTTTTATAGAAACGATGTGAGAAGACCATCCAAAAAGTATCATGAAAGTCAAGAATATAGTAATAAATTGCTTATCTTTCCTTTCTCTTGACTATTTATTAAATCTTTTATAACATATTTAAATATTTCTGATTAGGTTCTCTATATTGGCCCTCCAGTTGTGGTTTCCCACCTTTTGCTTCTGGATTCTCTGGTTTGGCATGGGTTCAGCTGGGATTCTCTGATTTGACATTGGTTCTGTTGGCACTGGGAGGCTGGACTAGTGTGGTTGCTCTTCTGTATTCGACTAAGGGCCAAGCTACACATGACGAATGACACTTGAACAGCAAGTGTATTCCTCCCTGTTCACTTGCCCTTCACTCAATCCACTTGCTGTTCAAGTGTCATTCGTCATGTGTAGCTTGGCCCTAAGGTGCTTTCAGAGGTTTCTGTCTTTGACCTGGGGAAAGCATTGGATAATGGGTTTTTCCCCTCTTAGGAAATAATGGAGTGGCTGTGGTCACCATTCAGAGGCACATAGAATTGGACCCGTTGACCCAATCGACTTGAAATTTGGGGAGATATTTAATGGACAGGCAGATCAAGGTTCACTGCACTTTTGATGTAATTTGCTTTAAAAATGGCCCCTCACTCCCCTGGTAAAGATCCCCGTATAGGGACTAATGGAGACAAATATATGCAGAATTCCAAATAAAAACCAAATCTGAATACTATACTGGTATTTATGGATCTAAATATTGGGGATACTAAATACTAAATATATAGTAATCCAGAAATCAAATCCAAAAACACACACCTTTTGTTGTTGTTGTTGTTGCAAACCCCTAGTTTATATTGGCCTGGAATATTCAGAGGTTTGTTGTTTACATTCAGTATTATGCTACAGGACCAATTGCTAGATTTATTTTAGTGTGCCTATCCCAGCTTTCTGCCCTACAGACCTACAAAATTACAACCTGTAAGTGGCAATGGGTAGCTCTAGGAATTACCAGAAACTCTATGGTAAACTCTGAGCAGAGAACAGAGCATCAGACCAGAATCTGGGAGACTCAGGCGTGACAGGGCTGTCATTTTTCCACCTCTACCCCCCCCCCCCCCACGATTCACCTGTCTAGCAGGGGGAAATTAGAAGAGGAAATGGGGGACTTACTGGCTCATATATGTTTGCCGGTGATGCACTGATGTCACTTCTCTTGCACCAGGAAGTGACATTAGCACGTCACTGATGAAGCCATGGTTGGAGGGGGGGGGGCAAAACCCACAGAGTTTTTGCTCCCAAACCAGAGTGGTTCCAGAGGGCTGGCAACATGCTGACATCACATCCGGAAGTGATATCATTACATCACCAGGGAACACACGTGGCAAGCTGGTAAGTCTCTTCCCCCATTGGTCCCCTCTCCTTGCAGCCCTCTGCCGGTTGCCAGTAGGGAACTGGCAACTCTGAGTTTTGAGTTTGCATTCTGCTGTGGAATCTCGCTGGGTAACCTTGGGCCAGTCACTTTCTCTCTCAGTATGACTTACTTCGCAGGGTTGTTGTTGTGGTGAGGATAACATGGAGGAGGCCAGGCCAATGTGATAATCTTTGGATCCCTCTTGGGGAGAAGAGCAGGGTATAAATATCTAAATTATAAATAAGGTGCTGGTAGCAATGGGCAGGCAGGAGCCAAGGGCATGTACTTACTTTGCTAAAGGTAGCCACATTTATGTATTTTATTTTAAAGTTCACCAGAATGCCTAAGGATAGCAATGAAGCTGATTCTGGACAATTAAGTACGAAGCTCAATGTCCACTTCCGCATTCCCCAGAGCTGCAAAACAGGCTAGGATGCCTCAGGCTGGATGGCTAAGGGTACTTTTGCTTGCCAGCGGTGTTTCTTCATGAAGGTTGTCTTTGAAATGACTCTATAACAGGGTAGAGGGTGGAGACAGGGAGAATGGCATTGGACCAATGGTGTGACATAACTTCCAGCAAATACCCGGAAGTGACATCACCTTGCTGACATGATGCTGTAGGATTCGGAAAAATGTCTATGGTTTTACCATAGAATTCTGTCCGAATCCTAGACCATCATGTCATGTCAGCGATGTGATACCACTTTCAAGTATTTGCTGGAAGTGACATTGTGCCAACAAGTGGAGGCAGGCAACAAAGAGAGAGGCCGGGAGCTGAAGCAGGAGACCTTGTCTCCCTACAGTAGGGTCTGTTGAACACATGAAGCTGCCTTATACTGAATCTGACCATTGGTCCATCAAGGTCAGTCTTGTCTACTCAGACTGGGAGTGGCTCTCCAGGGTCTCAGGTTGAGGTCTCTCACATTGCTTATGACTTGCACCTTTTATCTCGAGATGTTGGGAATTTGGGACCTTTTGCATGCCACGCAGATGCTCTACCTCTGAACCATGGCTCTTCCTTTATTCTCCCTGTCAAGGCCTAGTACTTTTTTTGAGAAAACAAACTTGCATTTTGGCTGTCACTTCCAAGAATGACATCATAATGCAGGCCCAGGGAGTATACCGTATACCCTGCAGCTGTGGACAAGTGTACATCGGGACCACAAAGTGTAGCATCCAGACAAGAATAAAAGAACATGAAATACACTGCAGACTTGGACAACCTGAAAAATCAGCAGTGGCTGAACATAGCCTAACACAAACAGGGCACAGTATCTTATTCCAGGACACCAAAATACTGGACAACACTTCCAACTACTTTGTCAGACTGCACAGGGAAGCCATTGAAATTCACAAGCATAAGCAAAACTTCAACAGGAAAGAAGAAATCTTAAGAATGAACAGAGCATGGTTTCCAGTTCTGAAAAACACCAGGCTAACAAAACACTCTACACCCGACAATAGCCCTGCGGAGAAGATTAGCACATCAAGCACCAATCCATATGCAAAAGAACCTCCTCAGGATACAGTGAAGCCTCCCGCCATTAGCATTCCACACCCTGGGAAACTCTTACAGGATGACTCAGCTCAACCCCACCCCTCCTGAGTAGATATAAATGACCTGCCAACACCTTTTCCACACTGTGAACTGAGAGATCTCTGTCTTTTGGTGCTACACCTCTGAAGATGCCAGCCACAGCTGCTGGCGAAACGTCAGGAACTACAATGCCAAGACCACGGCAATACAGCCCGGAAAACCCACAACAACCATCAGACGCAAGATATTTAAATGACTCAGCCATGTGGGCAGAGGCCAATCAGAACCAGCACTTCCTCCCTTCCCGGCAGGCGGCAGGCTTTGTGGTTGGGACTTGGCTGAGCGGCTCTCGCTCCACAAGGTTCTGTCCTTTAAAGATTATCCTGGCTGCATGGGAGATGCTCATGAAAAAGCAGCCACCAGGGTGGCTAAAGTAATATTTTAAGCACAACTTCTTATCCCCCCCTTTTAAGCAAAATTATTTGTCCCTTCGGTGTGTGTCCCTAGAACATAAGATTTTCAGGGTGTAAGCTTTCGAGACCCAGAGCTGCCTTCTTCAGACAGTGTGGTGCAGCGGTTTGAGCGAAGACTGGAACTGGAGACCTGGGTTCCGTTTTTTTCTCTGCCACAATGTTTGCTGGGTAATGTTGGGATAAGCCGCCTTCTTTCAGCCAAACATACCTCATAAGTTTGTTGCGAAGGTAAAAAGGAGGAGAAGCAAGTTTACCACAATAAGCTCCTAGGAGGTGGAATACAAATGCACTATATGAATAAAATAGAGAAATAATCTACTCACTCTGTTCTCCAAATAGAGAAATAAGCCATTCACTGTATCCATGCCTTCCCTCCCCTGGCTGGCGGGAGGTGCCATTTCGTTCTTGCAATGTGTATGAGGAGGGTTGCCAGTTCTGGGTTGGGAAAATCCTGGAGATTTGAGGAGGTGGAGCCTGGAGAGGGTGGGGTTGGGGAGAGGGGCATCAATGGGGTATCGTGAAATAGAGTGCACTCTCCAAAGCAGCCATTTTCTCCAGGGGAACTGATCTCTCACACCTGGAGATCAGTTGTAATTCCAGGAGATCTCCGGCCACCACCTGGAGGCTGGCAACCCTAGTTTGAGGAGGGAAGGAACTCAGGTATAATACAATACAGTTCAACTTCCAAAGTAGCCATTTTCCCCAGGTGAATTCATCTTGCTAGTCTTAAGATCCGTTGAAATTCTAATGACTTTGTGTTATAGATGGCAGGTCCATGGGCCCCAAACTTGTAGAGTACTTGAAAGTGGGCAGAGGCCAAACTAGTCTGCTAAGTATAGATTTGCCCGACCTATACCTGGCAATGGTGGGAGTTTGCAGGGGCACGGCATGGGGAAAGACATGCCGTGTAACAGGCCGTCACATCTGGATGAAGACCCAGAAGTGACATCATCATGACAAGTGACACTCTAGGAATTTTTCCCAATCTCTATGGTAAAGACCATAATGATTGGGGAAATTCCTACAGCATCAATCAATCTGTCAGCAACACTTCTAGGGTTTCACCCCAAAGTGACGTCGAAGCATTTTGCAAAATCATTTACCCCCCTCATCCTTCCACCATTCTATTCAGTGTCAGGGAGTGTCAATGGAGGATTGCCTGTCAATACCAGGCAAATGGCAACCCTAGCTATGTGATTATTCAGCATGAAAGCATGGGCAAAGCTAGGGGCCTCGCTTTGGATCTCCAGATGTGCAATTAAGCTGCAAAGAAGAGCTGCAAGGGTCATGCAGATCTATGCCATAGTGATGAGAAAGGGATGGTTAACAGAGGTGAGCATGAACCAAAATGCGAACCAAAGTTCGTCATGAACCTGGCTGTTTTTTGGTCCGCAAACTGGTGGTTCATTGGAGGGCATTTCTGCTGAACCGTGATGAACTGCAACAATTTTTAGGCCAGTTTGTTTAGTTTGTTTTTCGATTTGTCACTGCAGACAGCCTGGCGCCAATCAATCAGTTTCCTAGTCAATGGGGGGGGGGATTTTGCAGACCTTCTGCTGCCCCAGAAGTGACGTATTCACAAACCAAACGAACCGGTTCGTGAACTGGGCAATTTCATGCTGATTCATGGTTCGTGAAACGTGACGAACCATGAACTGCAATGAACCGCCATTTTCCTGGTTTGTGCCTCTTTCTAGTGGTTAACCTTCACTCCCTCGTACTATATCCCCAATTTATATTTATTATCATCATTCTGAAGTAGCTGTAGTCTGGATCCACATGAGAGCCAGCACGGTACAATGGTTAGACTAGGATGTGGGAGATGTGGGTTTGAAACTTACTAGGTAAGCATGGGCCGGCTACTGTTTCTCAGCCTCACCTCCCTCACAGGGTCGGTGTGAGGATAAAATTACATATCATTGTTTGGTTGAATGTCCATGGTTTGATCTCAGATCCAGTGAACTTTATTTTGTGGTTCCTTTCTGTTAATTTCTTTGCTGATTTTCCGTACTTGAAACACATTTTTTAAAAAAAATGCTCTTGAAACATTTAATACTAAAAAGAGTTTTGCATGCAAAAAATATATATCTTGGGTTGGCACTGGCTTCAATTTTGTGTTTCCTTCATTTCCAGAGAGCAGACAAAGAGCCCTGAAGCAAATGGCGGTTTCCGTAAGCCAGTGATCTTTGAGTATTTCCTATAACTTCTTGCTGTGGTTCGTGTTCCTATCCCGCATGGTTAGTCATGCATTAACAGGAAACAATATATATGCCTCAAAAGTGTGCTAGTTACATGTCACTCGCCACTGCTAGGCACCAACTGACACTTTCAAAACCTGGCTTTCTTCAAGAGCTGTGGCACGTCCCACTGTATTTCCAAGCTCTTGTAAAGGGGCGAAGAAATAGCTGGCTGTCTTTTGAGCTCGACTTTAAACTCCAGGCCTCTTCTGCTTCGAATGAGGACATCTAATTGGAGGAGAGGGGTGGGTTTGTTTAGCTATAAAAAACAGAGGTGCCATTTCATAGTCCCTGGAGGTACAAGCAGGCTACCGTTGCCAACTTTTCAGCTTGCTGGTGCAGCTGTGCCTTTTAACATGTGGCTTTGGTATTCATAGAGTAGCAGGTGATGGTGCAAAGCAATGCAGTTAGGCAAAACAGTTAGGAACAGGGCCTGCTGTTTCCCCAATTGAAAATACACCCCAGCTGCTGTTAGCTTTTTTACAGAGAAAAGACACACTCAGTTGGGGTGCCTGCTTATTTACTTTACCAGAAGTACAGTTGAGTTGTGGGTTGGGGGGGAGCATTTTTGATTGGGGAAACCGTGTAAGGGTGAAAAGTTAACTTACCCCTCCCCCTTTCTCCAGTGCCGCAGTCCTGATATATTACCAGAAACAGAAAAACCAGATAAAAGCAGTATCGATTTAAAATTTGCAAGTAAACAGTGCAGAGTGTACAAGTTGACAACAGCAGAGCAGAATACAAAAAAAACCCATGCCCACTTTAAAAACACACACACACCGTGTCTGATTTCTGAGGCACACAGACAAAAACACACCCAACAGGATTATGCCAACAGGAGGCCTACTGAGAATTAAAAGCTGTTTTAAAAACAACAACAACAAAACTTAGCTGTGGGCCTAGTGGACTTCTTGAGGAAGGGATTTACGGAATGAGGGGCTAGTACAGAAAAGGCCCTGCTTCTTGTAACGATTAACTTAGATTCTGATGAAATGTGGAATTGGTGACACACACTCCCTCCCCAAGGGAGGGTTCATTTCTTTAAAAAAAGAAGAAATGGGAGTGAGAATATTTTGGGCAGGGGTTCAGATGCCGTCTTGCCAAGACCACCAATTCATTAGGTGGTCTGGAACTACAGTTGCCAACTCTGGGCTCAGGGATCTCCATTCCTACTCATGTCTGAAGAATGGAGCTCAGACTCTTGAAAGCTCACACTCTGAGAATCTTGTTGGTCTCTAAGGTGCCACTAGACTCAAATCCTGCCACTCTGGGTTGGGAAATTCCTGGAGACTTGGGAGCAGACACTTGGGAGGGAAGAGTTTGGGGATGGAAGAGAGCTCAGCAGAAATGTGAACCTACAGAGTTCACCCTCTAAAACTGCCGTCTTCTCCAGAGGGACAGAGTTCTATAGTTGGGAGATATATTGTAATTCCAGGAGAACTCCAGGCCCCCTCCTCACTTGGAGGTTGGCAACTCTATCTGGGACAAGACCTTGTTTTATTCATCCTGCTGCAAAATGAGCATAATAATACTAATCTCACTTCCAAGTCAATTACAAGGATCGGTAAAGACCAACCTGGATGTGATGGCCGTTTTCACACTGCTTACCGGCCACGGAACATCGCGCCAAGCTCCTGGAACGACAGCGTCTTCCTGGCGCAATTTCACACCAGGAAGACGCTGCCATTCTGGGAGCTTGGTGCGATATTCTGTGGCCAGTAAGCAGTGTGAAAACAGCCGATGATGTGTGTGTGTGCATATTATGTGCTGTCGAGTCACTTCCAATTTAGGGCGACCCTATGAATGAAAGACATCCAAAACATCCTATCATTAGCAGACTTGCTCAGATCCTGCAAACTGGAGGACGTGGCTTCTTTTATTGAGTCCAGCCATCTCGTTTGGGGTCTTCCTCTTTTCCTACTGCCTTCCACTTTTCCTGAGCAGTTACACAATTAATTGGAGTATGTAACTCATTGCCCCAGGATCGTTATTGCAGTCTGAATCCACCGCCCGCCCCATCTTCTGTGGCACAAAACATCCAGATCCCAAACAGACCCGTGTGGCTACAATTTAAGTTTTTTTTAAAAAAACATAACAGGGAGGGGATCCTTTAATAAATCTCCTGTTGTCAGATCTTGGCTGGTTCATCGATAATGCATGAGGAGTGCACCATATTAAAGCCATTGTTGAAACAGCCCGTCTGAGCAAACATAGCTGGTCTCCTTTTCAGTCTCAATGGGTTTATGAGACGAGATCAGAAAGATACGGCTCTTGGCAGCCATCCTGGAACTGCCAGTGGTGGCTAGTTTGGAGACAGTAAAAGGCCACCGATAAAAGTTGACGTACAGCTAGACAGATGTCTTCCACTGGACTTGCGCAATGGCACGGATCTGATTCTGTTCTTTCTCTCACTTTGTGACTCCTTTGCTGACCTAAAAGTAGCAGTTGTCCTGCAGAGGAATTTCAAAGACAGATCTTGGTAAACTTGTACTTAGTTACCCTAAAGCATTGTTTATGGGAATCCAGGTGGATGCCTTGTCTTGATCTTCATTATTTGTTGCAATTCAGCAGTCTCTTTTTCTATTTTTATTTATGTCATTTGTAGTCCTCCTTTCTTACTGAAACTCAAGGCAGGTTACACAGTGTGAGAGTATGGCCTGATAACCCACAGAGGACTATCCTTGTTACAACCCCCTTCTCCAAGGTCCACCCCAAATCTCCAGGAATTTCCTGACCCGGAGTTGGCAACCTTTGCCTGCCTTGAAGTTGTTTTAATTGCATGTGTAAGACAGCTAGGAAAAACTGACATCCAGATTTTCCTGTAAGCGCTCAGAAGCCAGGATTCACAGCTCCCTCCACCCCGTCTTCTGCAACATTAAATCAAGACTTGCTTAGGTGGAAAACAGCCAAAGACAGGCCACAGCCAAAAACGTACAAAAGCCAAAGGTTGATGTCATCAGGTTAGACTATAAGGACATCAGACACCAAGCTGCTTCAATTCAGGTTGCCAACAGGTCTGGAGAAGAATGCCCTGTCCCTTTAATAGAACCTTAATGTGTGGAAAGCCTCAGGTTGGTTTGTGATTGGGTTTGGAGAACCTGGGACCTTCTATGTACAAAGCAAGTGCTCTACCACTGAGCTTTGCTGGATCATACCAAAATGTCCAGCGTTCTATTTCCAGCACTGGCATGATAAGTGTTTCAAGGAAGCAGGGCGTGAAAGGCAACAGGTCTCTGCTGTTTTTTTTCCTTCTTTTTGGCATCTGATATTTAAGGGCACACTACTTCTGAATATGGAGGTTTTCATGTAGCTGTAGAATGATCCCTCAGGAATTCCTCTAAACGCAGTCGTCTATCACCATATTTTGTGACAATGAATTTCAGAGATTAATTGCTCATTGTTGGCATCAGTTCTTTGGTCTGTCTTGAATCTACTACCCGCTGGTTTCGTTGGGTGACCTTGAGTATCTGATATTAAAGGAGAAGGAGAAATCCATCTCTCTCAATATATTTTCTATGCATAATTTTATAATCTGCATTCCCAACCACGTGGAGGAGTGTGTGTGCATAAGCTCGGAAGAGTCCAGAGGATCGCTGCGAATGTTTGGCTGAATATGCGGATGATTGTGCGGGAATCAGTGGAGAGGAGCCACTTCCATTAAAGAGACAAATGAACATCTGAAAACAATGTATGCCTCCCCACAAGGGCCAAGTTAGAGAGGATCATGATTTGTTAAAAACATTTAACAAATCAGCAGTTCGTGGTTCGGTGCCGACGACGATCCCAAAGTCGCGAACTGCAATGAACATTTTCTGTTGCTGAAACGGTTCGCAATTCGCGGTTCGTGGGTGCCAGACTGGCCCCCGTTGCACTTAAAGAGCCCATATTCACAGGGAGTGTGTAGCAGACTCTCCTTCAGCCAGCACCCAAGTTTGGTCAAGATTGCAATAGGGATCTTACCAGAGGAGATAGATGCCTATCCCCAAAATCCAAGCTCAAGTAAACTCTCTCTGTCTCTCTCACCAAAGGCTAGCAAGTAGCAAGCATCAGCTGTGTCACAGTCCGCTGCTCGCTGAAAGTGAAACCCAGCCTGGGAGCCCACTGCTTTTTATAAGCTGAGGTCCCATTGAGCAACACAGGAAGTCTGTGGTTGGCTGTCAGAGCTGCCTATCAGGGTTTGCAGGGATGAGATTGGAGTGCCCATGGCTACAGAACACCCCTCCCCCTCCCTCCCCTGCGTGTCTTCTCCCAACTTTTAACCGCTTTGCAGCACCATGGTTGGAAGGAAGACCTGCTGATCAAGGTAAGCTGGGCTTCCATTCGGGTTTCCAGGGCGATAGAAGGAGCACAGACAGAGTTCAGGCATTCCCCCGGCTCCATTTCCAGGGGAATTGATTGCTGGCACCTGACTGTCTGGCTTCCTGAACCGTGGCCGAACGCACCAAACCAGGCTTCTTCCGAACGCTGGTTCGTTGACTGTGGACAATCACGAACCACTGGATCGCGATCGTGTGATTGCCAATTTTGTGGGTTTTTGAAGTTCGTAATGTGGTTCGTGCCCATCTCTAATCATGATCCATGAATGGACCTTTTAGTATTTTGAAACTCCCAATTCAGACTGGCGTTCGGGTGCTTTGGGAAGGATTCTTATAACCCTTTCTTTTTTCTGCCATGTTTGTTTATTTCCTTTATATGCCACATTTCCTCCCCAATTGGGGATGCTTGTGGTCACAGCTGCCCCCAAAACATCCCCAAAGAAGAAAATGTAGAGGCATCATAGCAACACTTGCCTGCTATCCCTCCACCCCGCTGATTGCATGAGCCACAATTAAAAGAATAATGTTTAATTCTCCCTCTGATTGCAATATGCCCCTCATCCAGATCAGAAAGCCACCGGACCTTATTAACCCATGGCTAGGCCCCTAGACTTTCTGGTATTTCGAGCCCACTCTGGCACTTCAATCTTTCACCCCACTACAGCTGACAGCCTGACCCTGGTATGGTAGATAATAGACCGCAGTACATAGCTTACATCCATTTTGAGCATCTCCTGAAGAATTCTAATATTTTAAAAATATTTTATTGCATGAGTAGAACTCTTCAGGAAAGCACATTTTGGGGGTATAGTAGTTCAATACTAATATTTTGAATAAATTTTTTATTATTTATTTTAAAAATATAATTTATGGATAGTTGTTTTAATATAAGAGACAATTTTTTTCACTTCAATAAGGAATCAGTGAATTATTTGATTAATAGAGGTTATATAAGATGATCAATATTGTAATTTATGTGGGGGTGTTTCTCAGCAAAAAAATATTGATGGGCCCCTAGTCCCTGTGGGGCCCATAGGCTTTGGCCTAGTCAGCCTTATGAATAATAAAGCCCTGGAAATCCAACCTATTTATTTTAGTAGAAACCAACAAGAGATCCATTCATGGATATCTTGTAGTCATGTCAAGTCTAGGGATATGCAATCAGGGAGTCCAAGCTTCAATAATTGGTTTGACTGTTGATCCATTTGTGGCAGCTTGGCAGCTTGCTTTGTTGTATTTCTCCCTAATCAGGCAGTACAATGTAATCAGCTTTTGCACGTGTGTGTGCTCGCACACAACCTGATTGAATTCCATTCCCCCCTGTCCTTGCTTCAGGACTGCTCCACAAATCAGTCACAAATCAGTCATAAATCAATACTGAGTTTTAATAAAATCCGACCCTTCAGCATTCACCTAAGAAGTCCCTTGTGATGCTATGGCTGCTGTTCAGTTTGACCTGGCCATGTCTTTGCAAGTGCACAATTTTGCAAAGCCCTGATGCAAATTTGTTTGGCGAGTGTTCGCAACTGTTCGGCCAGGACCGGCACCACCGTTGAGGTGGTGAGGCGGGGGCCGCGGGGCCGGAGGGGGTGCCAGAGGGGGTGCCGGGGGCGGAGGCGCACGTCCTGCACCACTGCCAGCCAGCCCTGCGCTGCCACCGGCCAGCCCCGTGCTGCCTCTGCCACCACCCGGCCACGGGCAGGCGCAGCAGCCACGGGCCAGGGACGACAGGGGGCTAGGGTGGCGTGCGGTGCGTGGGCAGCCTCCTCACTCCGCCACAGCCACCCGCCGGCAGCAATGCAGTCCAGGGTGCGCGCACGAGGCTGGCCTCCAGCGCCACAAACCCTGGCACCGGGGCTGTGTTCGGCACAAACAGAACAGATTGGGTGATCGGCTCATGTCTGACCAATTTCTTCAAACACAGTAGCTTTTACTGTACAACATCTTTGTAGCAAAATTCGTAGCATCCCTCGTCAAGTCTGGCCATTGGTATATGAACACATGAAGCTGCCTTTTCCTAAATCAGACCCTTGGTCCATCAAGGTCAATATTGCCTACTCAGACTGGCAGCAGCTCTCCCGGGTCTCAGGCAGAGGCCTTTCACATCACCTACTGCCAGACTCTTTAATTGGAGATGACAGGGATTGAACTTGGGACCTTCTGGCTGTCTAGCAGATGCTTGGGCCACAGCTCTTGCCCTGCTATCAGATACTGTCCTTGAATCAACTTTTTCTGAGCCCTTACAGACCTACCTCATTTTGACCAAGGTATGTTGTACACTATCTATCTATCTATCTATCTATCTATCTATCTATCTATCTATCTATCTATCTATCTATCTATCTATCTATCTATCTATCTATCTATCTATCTATCTATCTATCTATCTATCTATCTATCTATCTATCTATTTTGCCTGCCTGCCTACTGCCTGCCTGTCATTCACAAGGAAAAGGAACAATGAGCCCACACATGTCTTTCATTTCCAATCTGCCACCTTAGGTGATCATATTTACTCTTCACAACGTCATACCCTTACCGGGAAGGTGTCCCATACCGCTGAAAGCTTTTGTGCAAGGTACCTTTATTACAGACCTGATTAGAAATGATGGGGTTGGATTATTCCAGCTCTCAGGGATAGGTCTGGAGAATATATTGCTTCCCACTAAAAATGAGAAATTGCCCTTCTTCATCGCAGTGGCTACATACACTAAATTTGCCAAGAAAACTGGCAGAGGTTACTGAATGAAAAGCCCATTTAAAACGTGAAGAAGTGCTCGGGTTTCTTTTGGGTTTTGTTTTTTTTTGGCTGCAATGCTGGTTACATTTCATTTATGGCTATGCCTCTTTTTAAAAAAATATATAAAATAACTTAGCCTAATTGAGCCATTGCACATGGAAGGTGATGATCATATGGTGGTGGTGGAGAGCGCTGTCAAGTCATAGCTGACCTATGGCAACCCCTAGTGCAGTTTTTATGGCAAGAGACTAACAGAGGGGGTTTGTCATTACCTGCCCCTCCAACTGTGGTCTTCTTTGCAGGCCTCCCATTGAGTTACTAAGCAAGGCTGACCTTGCTTAGTCTCTTAAATCTGATGAGACCAGACTATCATCAGGAGATCAGTTTTAATTCTGGGAGAACTCCAGGCCCCAGCTGGAGGTTGGCAGCCCTAACTTGACTCTGCTTCCATTCAGTTCTTACTTCCATTCCACTAGCTTTTAAGGACCACCTGAAAATTAACACCACGCTCTTTTCCGTTTTCCCTGGAAAAAAGTGCATGAGATTGCTGAACAAATTTGTATTTTGTTTTTCATGTTAGTATATCAGAATGTAGTGTTCTCGGGCAAGCGGATAAAATTCATGGCCATTTCCCACATTCTGCAAAGCCAAAGCCCAGTTTGCCATTCAGCCTCCTACAGCCTCCTCTCCCAGTTCTCCCTGTTCCTTCACCTGCTTCCTAGCAGCAAAAACACAGGACTAGAGATGGGCACAAACAGCAATACGAACTAAAAAAAACCACGAACAGCTCAATCTGCTGTTCGCGAACAAGCTGTTCATGAAGCCCCATTCTAAATGAACAGGTGGTCATTGCAAGCCTTGTTTGTTGCTGTTCTTTGCTGTTCCTCCAGCCAGACAGTCTGGCACCTGCAATCAATTCCCTTGGCAACTTAGGCAGGGATTATCTGAACTCTGTCTGAACTCCTGCTGTTGCCCTGGAAACCCCAATCTAAGCCCAATTTAGCTTGATAGGCAGGTCTTCCTTCCAAGTGTGGACTGGAGCTCCAAATTTGTTACAAGAGGAAAAGACCAGGGGGGAGGGGGGCTCCCAGCTCTGGCTTTCAGGGAGAGACAGCTGCTGTTAGAGAGACAGGGTGAGTGCATTGGAGCTTGAATTTTCTTTGTGTGTGGTGGGATAGGGATCTACCCCTTCAGGTTCCAGGGCTGCTGCCAGGCTCTGGAGCCAAGCTATTATTTAATATTGGTACATTTCCTGCTGCCTACTCAGGTAGGGTTTCTGGGAGTGGTGCAGTAGGGGTCTTGATGGCTGGAGGAGAGCCTGCGGGCCCCCACGAACAATGAACAACAAACATGTTTGTGACAGGATCATGTTCGTCAGTGTTCATTGTTCTTTGTTCGTGGATGGCAACGAACAACGAACACCATGTTCGGTTTTTTCCTGTTCGTGCCCATGTCTGCACAGGACTCCCTCCCTGTTCGCTATTTTGAAAAACAGCTGGCATTCTGAAGTCATCTGGGCTCTCTTTTATTTTTTAACAGTTATTCACAAGCTACTGTGTGGCTGTGAGGAACCTGAGCTGGGTCTGGGGAATGCAGACCCAACTCTTTAAAAACCTGCATGTATAGTTAACCCAAACTGTGAGAGAATCTGGATACATTTGTTGGTCCTCCTGACCTTCTGTTCGAGAACCACTGTGCTAGCTAATTGGGAAAGAGTTTAATGCTAGAGCTTCTTGTTTGATGGTTATCACATTTTTATCCCTTCCTTCAAAGAATTCAAGGTGGTGTATAGGGTTATCGCCTCCTCTTCTGTTTTTCCTCACAGTGACAATGATATAGGTTATGCTGAGGGAAAGAGAGTGACTGGTCCGAGGTAAACCCATGAACTTCAACCAGGGCGGCCCGTAATCTGACATTCTAACCTAGTGGTTCTCAACCTTTAGCCCAATGTTCACCCACAAAGTATCTAATATTATCACCAAATGCCTCCCAAGTAGGGTTGCCAGCTCCAGGTTGGGAAATTCCTAGAGATTTGCGGGGAGGGACAGAGCCTGAAGAGGGCAGAGTTTGAGGAGGAGACACCTCAGCAGAGGTTTGAGGAGGAGATTTGAGGAGGAGAGCCCTCAGTGGAGTATAATGCTATACAGTCTATTCCTCACCCCCAAGCAGCCATTTTCTCTAGCGGAATGGATCTCTGTGGCCTGGAGATCAGTTGTAATTCCAGGTGAACTCCAGCCACCACCCAGATGTGGACAACCCTACTCCCAAGCTGCCAGTAAAAAAAAAGAATATTAAAAACAGAACTGCAGATAGGGCTGCCAACCTTTGGCAACCAGTACATGAAGCAATTTATGCAGGAAAGCTTGGAAAAGCAGCTGCTCAAGGTGGCGTTTGATTTTGTACCTTGAGCAAAAACATTGAGGTGATCTAGTGAGGGGTTCACTTGACCCGTGTGTAAGTGAGCAGTTTGATCCTGGTAAGTTTAACATTGCTAGCATTTGTGTCAAAGTCCATAGCGATCCTGGCCTAGATCCATCTGTCTGAGAAACCCGACAACTACAACCAGTCAGATTCCACAAGTAAAAACAAGGTGGACCCATGGTATGTTTTTTTTTAATAGTAACAATAATAACAACAACTGTGCTTATATACTGCTCTTTTAGACAGATCAGTGCACTTTGCTGGTTAGACTCCCACCACTGCCAAGAGCTCCGCAGGTGGCCTTGGGTAAGAGGTTGGGATACAAATCAGCACTCTGCTAGTTCGACTCCCACTACTGCCATGAGCTCTGCAGGTGGCCTTAGGTAAGTGGTTGGGCTGTGAATCAGCACTCTGCTAGTTCGACTCCCACTACTGCCATGAGTTCAGCAGGTGGCCTTGGGTAAGCCACTCCCCTCAGCCCCATGTCCCCACCTGTATTGTGGGGATATAATAATAGCAATATTTTTTCATCACTCTGAATGGGCACTAATTCATCCAGATGCAGGGTATACAAGCACATTGTTGTTGCTATAATATTCTGGATGCCACATTTGCCAACCAACCTAGAGTCTCTTGTCTTCCCTGCCCCAGATTCTCCTCTTACCTATGGTTAACTTTGAGAAACATCTTGGGAGCAAGGCCTTGCTTGCTTTGCTAGAAAAGCTCTGGAGAGCAAAAGGGACAGCTTTTCAGTGAGGAAAGCATTCGTGTGCAAACAAGTTCCACCCACATACCCTTGGTTCTGTCGCCTATCTGAGAACCACATCACCAACCCACTCCTCAGTACTAGACCCTGCTGAACATGCTTCTACCCGTAGCAGATGTTCCCATGTGTCCCAGACCTCAAGAAAGGATGGCTCCACCACCCACCACCCCACCCTTCCCCTGCTCTTCTCTCACACCCTTGAGAATCACAGCTACATCTCAATTATCCTCCCCCTCTACTTTGTACATCCTCTCCCATGCC
The DNA here is from genome assembly GCF_028583425.1 of Eublepharis macularius. Lineage (NCBI taxonomy): Eukaryota > Metazoa > Chordata > Lepidosauria > Squamata > Eublepharidae > Eublepharis > Eublepharis macularius. The sequence goes on from NC_072798.1 coordinate 9,902,504, forward strand.
CCAGAGAATGATGGCTTCATCCCAAACTTTAGCTTCTACTTCCAAGTTTCTCTCCCAGCTCCTTGGCACCCTGGCCTCAATTATCTTCACTCTGCTCTCTTTCCAGCCCTCTTCCAGCGACAACTTGTCTCCTCAGTCCTCCAGAATTTCAGCTTGGTCGCTCCAGCTGGCACGGCTTCCCTCCTGCACGCTAGCAAATGACTGTTTTTACTCAGTTGGCTTTCCCTTCCTTTCCAAGCCATCCCATAGAAGCAAATCAGTTGTGACCACTCAACTTTCAGCTGGTTTCACTGCCGTTGGACCCGACAGAAAATTCTGAAAACAGCTATTTTGAGAGGACCTGTCACTTTTGATCCGACATGATGGCAAATACAGTGGCTCTTGCAGGAGGGGACTATAGTAGGTAGTTGTGGATTTCCTGCATTGTGTAGGAGGACTAGATGACCCTAGATGTTTCTTCCAACCCTAAGATTCTATGATCTATTGTCCTACCAAAAGCGCATATCCTAGTCAGTCAGTCAGTCAGTCAGTCATTATTCCAGTTTTGGGATTCACTTCTGTATACTGCAGATATGGAGCTCTCTGAAACATTGAAGGAAAGAGGGCATTGTTTATTTATTCTTTCATTGATACCACACCTTTCTTCCCACAGTTGCTCCCTGTCCTCCATTTTATCCTCACAACAACCTTGTAAGGTAGGCTAGACTGAGAATGTGTGACTGGCCCAAGGCCAACCATCAAGCTTCCATGGCAGAGTGGGCATTCGAAACTGGGTCTCACATATCTTTGTGTGACATTCTAACAACTATATGATGTTCTTTTTAAAAATATGGAGGGAGGATAGCTTCTATAGTTTCATTTTCTGATGGGCCCTTAGTCTCAATGGTGCTATTGTACTTAAAAAATTAATAACATAATAACATTTGATTTATATACTGCCCTTCAGGACAACTTAATGCCACACTCAGATCAGTTTACAAAGTGTGTTAAAAATTAAATTCTTGGTGATATAGACAAAGGGTTTGGAAATGTGTATGCCACAATTCTATGCACAGGTCCAGAATCCAGTGTCTGGAAAATTTCAGCCTTCAATTCAAAACCCCTCAAGTTTCTAGCCCTCACAACTTCGAAGGCAAGGGTAAAGCATGCAGGTGTGATGGACTCAGCTTCATGTGCTGAGATTTCCAATCAGTGAGCTATGATTGACATGTTTCCTTCCCCATCTCCTCTCCATGTGGCTAGCCTGAAATGGGAATGGAATGTTGGGGAAGCTGTCAGTTGGAGCTGGAGGGAAAACAAGAGAGGGAAAGGGGGCTGGAGCCTGGCTTTAGGCCAGAGAAGGTCAGCCAGAGAATCCTCTGGGAGAGGAAATAATGTTTGTGGAACACTGTTAGTCCTAGGACTAAAGTGGGGAAAACCAGCACTAACTCCTGCTTAGACTTGAGAGATCTGGGAATTATAGTGGGCCAAGGAAGTGGGTAGAAAGGAGTCTCCCCTTCAGTGCCAGGAACAGGGTTATAGCTCATAACTATGATGCCTGCCCAGCATCTAGGAAGGGCTTGCCTCAGTGGAGCACCCTTAAGTCTGGAGAGGAGGGAAAGTCATGCTGTGTCAGTGCTTTAAAAGGGAAACATTTGTGAAGCGGTGTCAACCTCTGAAAAAAGCCCACAACCTAGTGTTAAACCAAGTGTTTTGTGCCTCACACCAGTGAAGTTGCTGGTCAAAAATCTTTCTGTTATGTCAGTTCAAACATCTGCCTACCTGCCTTTTGATTTTAACCTTCTATAAATAAACCTTCAGTTACGTTTTGAACCTCCCTAAGCCTTGTGTGCCAGTTTCTGCTAAAGGGAAGCGCAAACCCCTGATCTGTCCCCTACTAAGACTTGGCTGGGTAACCATTTTTAATATTTCCTAAGGGTGGGACAAGAAGGAAAGTTGAAGCTTAACATCAACCACGCTACCAGAGGCTTCCCAGCCCAGTATACAGCTTCATAGGCTTAAAGAGGAGAAGTTTTACCTCAGGGTAGGGGAAGATCAGCCTAAGGCTGAGTTGGATATGGGTTTGTGGCAGCAGGTAATATCAAATAAAACCAGTCAGAGGGTGGCCACTTACCCAAGTTTGGTCAGGGTCGCCACCCTGTGTAACAGTAGGACATATTTCCTGCAAATATCCTGCATGTGATACTTGATTCGGATTGGAGCTGTGGCACACATAGAGATGGGGCTTCAGCTCTTGAGGTAGCTGCTGTTTTCTCCACAGGGGAACTTGCATGTAATGATGGCAACACATTAAGTTTCCAAAAGGAGCCAGTAGTCGCTCCCTGGGGCTGTTTCAGTTTGTGGAAATGGCATGGGGCGAGCAGGCTGAGGGCGGCCCTCTTCCACACATGCCGCGGCCACTCCTGGAATTCAGCCCCCATATATCTGGGAGGCATAGAACTCTTGGTGCGTGTGTGATGCAAAAGCCTTGGGGTGCCCGTGAGGACTTAATATCATATGAAGGCATTTAGGAGGCAGACATTCATGAGCCAAGTTGCAACAAATAAGAAGTGAGTTCTGATTCTTGGAAGCTGGTGTTCATGTTCGGAAGAATGAGTACAGCCCTGTTTGGAGTTGCCAAAAGCCTGGAGAAAAAGAATGTCCTGTCTCTGTTACAGGCTTAATGAGATCTTTACCAGGTGATGTTATTATTACCTCCGTGTCATCTTTACCAAAAGCTTCGTCTGCCCATTTTCACACATTAAGCCTCTATTAAAGGGACAGGGCATTTTTTCCCCAGGCCAATTGGCAACCCAGAAAGCTTCCATGGCAGAGTGGGGATTTGAACCTGGGTCTCCCAGATCTTAGTCTGTCACTCTTCTTAGTCTGTCACTCTAACCGCTACACAGCACTAGCCATCTTTTACACTTAAAAAATGTACAGGGAAGAACCAAACATTATTGATAGTGTCATACAGAAAACAGAGCACATAAGGCATAATATATCCCCAAATTCCACATCAACTAAAGCAACCGTACTATGAACTCTCAGAGGTTACCTCAGAGCCAAATTACAAGTGATGCCTGACACTAGTTGGACACTTGTCAGCTTCCCTCAAGTTTTGATGGGAAATGTAGGCATCCTGGTCTTGCAGCTTGACTCTCTGACTGCTGTCCAATGGACTTTTCAACTGTCACTTGTCCAACATTCCACCAAGCTGCCTACATTTCCCATCAAAACTTGAGGGAAGCTGACAAGTGTCCAACTAGTGTCAGGCATCTTGTATTTTGGCCCCTAGTGTCTCTCCAAAATATAGGTGGATGAATCAGATGATTAAATACCCCAACATAAAAACCTCCCGGTATACAGAAAAGAAGTATATCAGGTGGAAATTTAAACTAGAACACTTCCCCATGACCTGATTGTTTTCTCCAGGCAGGGCGATTATGACGCAGGAGAACATATCCCAATTCCCCACCTATAGTCTGAAGTCATACAGTGCCAAACTATATGCTACGGTGGACTCAGGCCTGCTATAGAAAATGGCATCCCTGTGACACATTGTCTGCTGTCTCCTTGCATTATCTGTTTTGCATACCCTGTGACTTCCTCCTGTTTTGTATTTCCACAACCCAACGCCACAAAACTGTCTTCTGCTGGTGGTAGAGGAGAGACAGGTAAGTACATGGTGTAATGAAGTCCCTTATGAGGGAACTAAATCTGCATGTTAAAATGAGAGAAGAATGTGACTTGGGGATGCCATTTTATGCAGCAACTTTATCTGTAATAATATGTAGGTAGGCCAGAGCTTGATTCAAGGTTGGCACCTGGGGTGACACGCTCTTCAGGGCTGCCAGAAGCCACCATGGGACCACAATAAAATTATTTTCTGGGACCTTACATCACTTAGGCCCAATCCAAACATTGTATGAAAATAATCCCCTATCTGGCCTAGCTCCATGGCCCTCCAGAGTGACCAAGGCCCCAAGAATGCAATTTCCCTGGTTCCTCCCTCTTCTCAGCAGCCCCCTATTTCCGGAACAATTCACTCAGCACCTGAAGCAAACAATTCACACAGTTCATCTTCATATGAAAATGCTGTTCTGTGTTGCACGACTGCTTATTTTGAATGCGTAAGAAAATCGAGAACTTCCGCGCCGGCTCAACAAATGGTGTAGGCATGAGGAACTGTGAGATTGTCGCTATCATTAAAAAAAAATCAAATATTGTGAGATCAGGAGGAAGCCCCAAACCCATATGAGCATCAAGTACAGGCATTAATGAAAACTGTTTTCACACATGATAGGGAAAAGCCATGCATGCACATCGTTCAATAAACTCATAAAATAAGCTCTAGATTTTAAAAAAATAAAGATACCCAGGAATTAAATAAATTGATAAGTATGTGAAACACCCTCTTTACCCGAGGTGGTGTTTGGTACAGAGCTGGTCCAAACTGTCCCCCACACCTATTTTGAACCTATAACCTGCATCACTAAAAAGCTACCTCCATGTGCCCAACCTGGGAAATCGCCCTGTGGCAAACACACAAGGCCCTCCATCCCTTGCTCCTATTTTTTCAGAGTGTTGTGGAAAATGTGTCTTTCTGTGGGCATAGCGACCTGAAAATGTTTGTGTGGGTGGAAGGAAAGAAAGAGAGAAAAACGCCTGGAAATGAAGCGGCAAGGCCCACACCGAGAACGCCAAAAAAGCCACACTCACGGCATCTATTTTTAGCCCCTTTGCGGCCGCAAGAGAAAGAAACCCAAAACTGCAGCTTCTACCTGCTGTTCCCAACTGAACTTTTTATCGAGAGCGGATAAGGCAAGTCTGTGAGGGCTCTTTGTAGTTTCAACTGTCACCAGAGCGATGGAGGGAAGCTGCCGTTTCCCTCACAGCCTCGGCAGCAGCCTCACAAGCAGGCAAGGAAATCAACTTCTGCAGGCTGAAATTCTGACAGGACATAGAGGCTCTTGGTCTATTCTAGGTTTGCCTGGAGTTCTCCCAGAATCACAAGTAACCTTCAGACTACAGAGTTCAATTCTCCTGAAGAAAATAACAACTTGGGAAGGTAGACTCTATGAAATCATATCCCTGTTGAAGTTATGACTGCAGGGGACTTAGGTTCAAATTCCCACTCTGCCATGGGAATTGCTAAGTCTCTTGGGGCCAGTCACTTTATCTAAGCCTAACCTACCCCCAGGGATTTTATTCCCCTGGTGCGGGTGGGGGGATCCCTTGCTCCCACCATTTGCTCCCTGCCACCACTTACCTGGCCAGCAGGGGGCGGGGAAAAGGCAGGAAATGCCCCCCCCCGAGCTGGTGCAATGATTTTACTGACATCATTGGGCCGCATCAAGAGCACTCTTATGCTTTGCAACTGGCCGATTGGGGCCCCAAATAAGCCGAATTGGGCCTGTTTAGGGCCCTAATTGGCCCATTGTGAAGCATGTGCATCTCCCTTGCCTTGGGCGATGATGCCACTTCCAGGAAGTGATGCCATCGTGCTGATGCAGAATACTGACAAGAAAAAGGTAAGTGCTGGGTCCCTCCCTCCTGCTGGGACAGTAAGGGGACCTGGGAATCCTACATACCCCACTAGGCTGCCAGCTCTGTGATGTAGGGGAGCTCTACGAGTTTACCATAGATTCTCTGTTGATTCCTAGAACTACCTTACATCACTTCCAGGCAGGGTTGCCAGGTCCCCTGGGGCCCAACCCGGGGAACAGGGTGTCATGAGCGGTGCGTGTGGGGGAACTTACCTCGTATTGGGGGCTGATTTTTATCAAATTGGCCCCATGAGAGGGCCTTCACTTCCTTGTCTCTCTGGGAATGGCATCCTTCCTGGCATGACAAGGAAGTCCACTGGACCGTGCAGGAGCTCCCAGACCAGTTTCTCGCACCTTCCCCTCCCTGCCAGCCAGGTAAGTGGTGGCCAGGGCTGGTGCCAGGCTTTCTGGCACCTGAGGCGAGGTATCTACTTGCGCCCCCCCCCCCCACTAACCAATTTTAAAAAACAGAAGAAATGTAGGAAAAATGTAGGCCACCTCTGCCTCAATGGACGTGCCGGCCCTGGAGGTGGCAGGCTGGGAGCGGGGGTGGAGGCTGGGAGCGGGGAATCCCCCACCCCCACCAGGGGAATAGGATCCCATCTTCCAGGTTTTCTCTGGAACTGATGCAGTGATCAAAAACAGCAACATTGCTATGTTGGGGCCAATTTGGTTCCACTGAGCTGCTGTTGTTTCCTTTTTAAACCGGAAGTGATGTCAGTGAGAGGCCCCCGGAGTGTGTGTGCACCATTTTTTCTCATGTTCCAAGGGCTCAAGACACCGCTCCCCAGCAGTCAGCCAGGTGAGCAAGGGTAGGGAGTGGCAGGCGGGAGCAGGGAATCCCCGCCCTGATCAGGGGACTGGCAACCCTGTCCCAAAGTCTAAGACCGCCACTGCCTTTAGATTCTAAATTCCTGAGTTCAAGCTGATTTTATGCATATATTCTGGAACTGGACTCAAAACACAAGTGCTTTTGGCCAACGGTTGCAGGAATAATTTATTGCATGACCAACTGGCTGTTTGTTGTCATTAGATCCTAATTTTTTTAGAGGAGACAATTTGGAGATGATTGTTAGTTTACGAACTGCAGCTAAAATATGTATTGTGGCTAACTGGGAGGGGGAAAAAAACCATATGTTTCCTTCAGTAATAACATTTGGAACGTTGCCTGAATGACAAAATGAACGTATTATGTAAGAAGTTGCAGTGTGATTAATGATCATGCTGACAGTTTTATTGAAAAGTTGTCTTTATTTCTTATATTTAGGAATCTGATATTTCAAGATGGCATTCGTCCATATGTGTTCTTTGACATGTAGGTGGTTTCCACATGGGGACGGGCCTGTATGGTTTCACCGCTGTTGATGTGACTGCAGATTAAGCATTGTAGAAATAGGGTTTTTTCTCCTGCATTTTTCCTGCCCCAGTCTCCCAGCTGTGGCCACCCCCTCTCCTGAGCTATTGGGGCGTTTGCAATAAAAAAGCACTCAATATTGTTATACTGGTGTTCCTTTTTAACAATAGGTGAAATAGATTCTATGAATTCTCATATTTCATTTTTTTAAAGAAGTAAGACTGGAGCCCCTTCCATTTTGGAGAAATTCCTTCCCCCTTGTATCTCCATAAGGGATAGGGCTAAAGACTTATTTTTCTTAAAATGAAAGTTGAACAGTCAGAGGACCTGTTACGTATATTGGCCATTTCCACATGTCTTACCTGCCTGCGGAACATCGCGCAAAAGACCCGGAAGACACTGTCTTCCGGGTCTTTCACGTGATGTTCCGCAGGCAGGTAAGTCGTGTGGAAACAGCCAATGTTACACCTATGTAGATATTCTAGTGCCTTTTAAAAATATCGCCATCCCCTTGCACAGGGTCAATGAAAGTGGCTATGTGAGTGGGGAAATGTGAGTTTTCCAACCCACACAGCAGCTATCTAGCCTTTGCTATGATCTTTGGAGCAAATATTGGAGCAAAAGATTGGAGAAAAGCTGGGGAAGCCCTGGGAGGTGCCCAAATGCTGTGCAGAAGCAGGAAAAAACATGTAGAATTCTGTGGGTTTTTTAACCCTTTGTATCTGTGTATATAGATTAATAAAAATAACTAAGGCAAGACTCAACAGCTGTCTTAATGTCAGCAGAAATCTCTCTCTTAACTGGGATCAGCTGCCTTGTATGATGGCCTCTTTTGTACAACTTCTACAAAAATACCATAAGTCTTCAGCGCTCTGCTGTCCAAAGTGAACAAACCTGGGAACGCACTGCTAAGGTGTCCGGAGTAAATGGGGTCATTTTCCAACTATATTCTACCCTCTTTCCTCTCATATGGAGGTCCTGCAGAGTTCCTCTATGCTGAGCTTTCCCATAATTCCTTGCAAGCGCTCACCAGCATTCTTCATTGAAGGGTCACGGCTGTTTCATAGCAACCATCAGCCAAGACTGGGACATTTCAAGCCCATGTGTCCCTCTCCACACATGTCTCACTGTCCTCCTCCTCTGCCAAGTTCACACACATGGGAATGTGGGGATAGCCATTAGAGGTGGGAGAGTTGACTGAACTTCTCGGGACCACAACGTGTAAGAACATGGGGGATCTTCTAGAACTCTCCCCTGTTTAACAACCCTCTGCAAATAAGAAAGCCATCACACCAAAGAAAGAAAGAGGAGTAAAGCATTTCTCCTTCCTTTGTTTGCATTCTATATAACAATAACAACAACAAAACAACAACAAAACAACAACAAAACAACAACAACTTGATACTCTGCCTGTATCAAAGTATTCATGGGAATATCAGGTGGAAAAGGTGCTAGAAAATGATCAAGTCAAGATCTTGTGGGATTTTAGAATACAAACTGATTGACACCTTGAATACGATACACCAGACATAACAGTTCTGGAAAATCGAAAAGTTTGGATAATAGACATTGCAATTCTGGGAGATGCCAGAGTGGAAGAAAAAGAACAACAAAAAAATGATTAAATATAGAGATCTGGCCATAAGAAACCACCTGACTGTAGATGAGGAATATAACAGTAGTCCCCATTGTCATTGGGGCACTGGGAACTATTTCAAAAAACTTTGCAACATATATGGAAAAACTGCAGTTTTCTGATATAACACCTACAGAACTGCAAAAGACAGCATTACTTGGAACAGCGTACATATTACAGCGATACCTGGCTGATACTTAGGTCTCTGGTGGAAACTTGTATCAGCTCAGCAAGGCCAATCAATGATAACAAGTGATCTCTATTTATTATTGATTGTGTTGCATGAAATTCGAATGATGATGATGATGATGATGATGATTCATTTATCTACCATCCTTCTGGACAGATTAGTGTCATACTCAGAGTGCTGAATGAAGTCAGTATTATTATTATCCCCACAATCTAGCTGGTGAGCTGGGGCTGAGAGGAGTGGCTGACCCAAGGCCACCTGCAGAGCTCATGGCAGTAGTGGGAGTCAAAACGGCAGAGAGCTGATTCACAACCCAACCACTTAACCAAGGCCACCTGCAGAGCTCCTGGCAGTAGTAGGATTTCAACCAGCAGAGTGCTGACTCACAGCCCAACCAGATGACCACAGTTTTTGTTTTAAATACAAAGGTGCATTCAAAACTGGAAAATTACCATGTGGACTAGTGTAGTCCGTTCTTCTGCCTCAGGAATGTACCCTCTCACTACTAGTGTGTGAAAGAGATGTGGGGTAGTGATGAGAACATCCAGCTCAGTTTGGTGAGTCCCAAGTTCCAATCCCCACAAATGATCGCAGGGCTGCTTAACCTGTTCCGAAATGCATATGGTCTGTTTTAGTGTTGGTCATTTGACAGTATCATCAACTGTATATGGAGAACAGTTTATTGTGATAAACTTTGGTTTGTATTTCAGTTTGTGCCCACCTCTAGTCCAAAGATACTTAAGGGGAGATCACACTAGAGTGTGCACAATGTGTGACTGGAATACCAGATTTTAGAGGATATGTATCTGCTGGTAGAGAAGCAAGAAAGTACGCATTCACACAACATGGCAACCCCATGTACTGGGAGGATTGCTGGTCGTGAACTCTCACATTACATGCAGTTGGTGCACCCAAATCATGATGACTGAACAGGGCAAGAGGGGTACTTGGATATCCTTGAAGAATGACATGCCATCTGGATACTTAGTGGGGTGGCCCTAGAGGTCTGTGGCTTGGTGGAAGAGCTTCTGCTTTGCACGCAGAAAGTCCACGGTTCAAGCCCCAGTATCTCTTGTTAAAAGGACTGGGCAGTAGGTGATGTGAAACTGAACTTGAGACCCTGGAGGGCCACAGCTAGTCTGAGTAGACAATATTGACCTTGATGGACCAAACGTTGGCTGATTCCGCACATGTTGGATAATGCACTTTCACTGCACTTTATCAATCGTTTGAGGTGGATTATTTGTTCCACACACAAAAAAAACCATTCCAAATGATCTATAAAGAGGATTGGAAGTGAATTATCCAACGTGTGCGGAATCACTCGTTGTTTCAGTATAAGCAGTGGCGGACCTACATTTATGGGAACGGAAGGACTAGTTGCTTCAGAAATATTATATACACATAAAAATATCATCTGTGCTATGGACCAAGCTTATAAGATGACTTCGACCTATACATCTTTAACACTAAATACTAGCGAAGATATAATCGACGACTTACTAAAAACCAAGAAAAAGAAAATTCGGAGGAACGAAAATCACACCACCCAGCATCCATGCGTGGAAAAAAGTATTGGTTCATTCTCTACTAGAGAAGAAGAAGGTAATCAGAGGGGACAGGGCTTGTTAGGATAAAGAGGTGAAAATCTAATTTTTGGTGTTAAAACGCACAAGCAAAACTAGTCCAGCCTGAATTGAGAATTCAGATTTCTTTTTACAGTTCTGATTGGCTAAGGGCTGAGCTGTAGAACTATTAAGCTGTGCAACAACAAAGGATTCGAGCATCCAGCTGCCAAAATGTAGGCTATGAATCGATTCTGGCGAGCTCAGCGAACCCATACAGCTGGGGATTCGGGTGCTGCAAGCCCCCAAGAAAATTTTGAAATTTGACCAATGTTCCTGTAGAACATTTTGAGGCCATATGAAACAGGTATTAGAGCATATTCTAAGGTCGATATTAAGTGCTTCAACACATTGGCTTATGACTCTGCCACTAAAATAGCCTTGTTTTTAATAACAAACACTTAAAAAAAACTCCATCAACTTTGTTGAAAAATTCACTCATTAAAAAAAAAAAGTTGCTTCAGGGCCCCTCCAGGATTAGGGGTCCTGAAGCTTAAGCTTCATTAGTTTCATAGTAGATCTGCCCCTGAATATATGAACATGTGACATCCAAGATCCTATGGTTTTGGCAGGGAGGAGGAAGGGAGGAAGCAGGGCCGATGCCAGGTTTTCTGGTGCTTGAGGCCAGATACCTGCACCTGGGGGCAGCTCCAGGGGTGTTGCTACCGCCATGTGCATGCGTGCACCCAGACTGCGTGATGACATCACTGCACGTGATATCATCATGCAGGGTGTGCCGCTGCAAGCCGGCCGCCCCATTGGCGAGGCAGGCAGCTGGGAAGGTGTGTGGGTGGCCTCCCACCCACCCCCGCTCAGTTGCTCTGCACAGTCCCAGCTGCCGGCCACGCCTGGCTGGCCCGCAGCTGTGTGCTGGCAGTGGTGGTGGCAGCACAAGGCAACTGGGTGGGAGGGCTGGGAAGCTGCTTGCTTAGTTGCCCCGCGCTGCTGCCGCCAGCACACGCTCCTGGTCGGGCACCTGTGGGCCAGGATCAACAGGCGGCTGGGGTGGCACACGGGAGCGGCTTCACAGCCCTCTTGTTCAGCCAACAGTGCTGCCACTGCCAGCCCCTTGGTGTGCACCCCTGCCCCTGGTCAGCACTCGAGGCGGCTGCTGGCACCGCCTCAATAGACATGCTGGCCCTGGGAGGAAGGCTGGAGCAGCTGGTGGGAGTGGAGTAGAGATGGAAACTTTTGAAAATGCCATGCGTGCCCATCCTTCCTGTCCTGACCATGAGTTGCAAAGAAAGGGGGAGGATTCTCTCGTCCATCTGAGCCACTGCTTCCTCCACCTGGCACCTTGCTGGCAAGACATAGGAGGCAGGCAGCAAAATGGCTTGAGCCAACCCTACATAGGATTGCTGCGAGGATAAGATGGAGAAGAGGGCAGGGATAAAAATGACATAGACAGAAATATTATGCCCCCTCCCATTTTCCTTTATGTATGAATAGCATTGCCAACCTCCAGGGGGGACCTGTAGTTCTCCTGGACTCTGTATCTGTACCAAAGAAGAGAGCTGTGACTCACGAAAGCTCATACTCTACCACAAATTTTGTTAGTCTTATAGGTGCTACTGGATTCTTGCTCTTTTGTGCTGCTACAGACAGACTAACATGCCTACCCATCTTGATCTTTCTCTTACAACTGATCTCCAGAAAACAGAAATCAGTTTCCTTATATAAAATGGCTGCTTTGGAGGGTGGAATCTATGGCATTATGCCTCGTTGACCTCCCTCCCCTTCCCAAACCCAGCCTTTTCCAAGCTTTTCCTCCAAATCTCCAGGACTCTCCCATTCTGGATTTTAACAACAACAACAGCAGCAGCAGCAGCAGCAGCAACAACAACAACAACAACAACAACAACAACAACAACAACAACAACAACAACAACAAAAATCTAATTATATATTGCCCTTCAGGACAACTTAACCCCCACTCAGAGTGGTTTGCAAAGTATGTTATTATTATCCCCACAACAATGACCCTGTGAGGTGGGTGGGGCTGAGAGAGCTCCAAGACAGCGGTGACTGACCCAAGGTCACCCAGCTGGCTTCAAGTTTGGCAACCCAACATGTGAACCAGTTTTCTGAAGGCTATGCTATTGTCTCCTGCTTTCCCTCACAACTCAATGCAGTCCCATGAGGTCTCCTCAGGAGCACATTTGTTGTGCTCTACCGGGGAACAGGACATATTGGTTCAGCTCTGGCGTGCAAAATCTTTGTGGCATATAATACAACGTAGAAGAGAACAGAGAAGTTTGCTTGTTAAGAAACAGTACAAAACACATGCCCTTCGTCTGTATCCAAACTGGGAATAGGTTTTAATCCTCTGTATAAAATTGAGTTTTCCTATGTATATCTGCAATATATTTACCCATCGAGTTGTATTTTGCTACCCCAGCAACTAGGGGATAAGTAGCCTGCCAGAACTTCTTGCCTTGCCTTTGGGATGCTGGTGAAGGATCCCCTTTGGCCGCTGGCTTATCCAATCCTACTACTTATTAACTAAATCATGATAGGCCTGTATTAGACTGCTTCAATTTTTTCAAGAGTTTTTTTTTTTTTTTTAGTGGAGCAACTGGGAAATCAAATGACTCACTAAGCACAGAGTGGAGATGAAGAATAAAAAGAGGCATGAAATGCGCTTGAGGATCCATCGTGCCCAAAGCAAGGAACTCTTTTGGGTAGGGATAAACAAATGCCCTCTGCACTCCAGCCTGTGTCTCTTTTCTTATAGAAGCAATTCTGCTTGTTCAGACATACAAGCGTCACACTAGCATGTGTCCTTGTGTCCTTTTCCTGGTGGTCAGCAAACCATACTTGCTCCCAATTGTGACGAATTAGGGATTGCATTCCCATGGAGACTGAATGAATGGAAGGGGAAGTGATGTGTAGTGGTTAGAGTGATGAAGCAGCACCTCAAGTTGTCTGGGTGACCTTGGGACAGTCACTGTCTTTCAGTCTGATCTATTTTATAGAGACAAAACGGAGACAAGAGAACTAGGTACACTTTACTCAACTTCTAGGAAGAAGAGTAGGATAAACATTCATATGTGACATGAGTCTCTTTACACGAGACACTGCTGGGGCACATGTTCATCAAGTGTCAGGAGATGCAATGTTAGCTGGGAGGCGTAGTTTTGAAATACAGAGCTGGTGGAGATCATGTCGGAGGGGACAGATTTTCTCACAGCCCTCCGCCGCCTCTGGTGTGCCAGACTGTCTTCCCTTCCACAGCTTTCACCCTGCCGCTCTTGCTGCTTAAAACTTTGAATTAACCGAGCCTTGGCAGGGCAAAGGCTCCGGAAGGGAAGATGCTAAAGGCGGAGGAGGGCTGTGAGAGAATCTGTCCCCTCTGGAGTGATCTCCGGCGGCTCTGTCTTTCAAAACTATGCTTCCCAGCTAACATTGTGTCTCCCAACATGTGAAGAACGTGTCAAAAGTATTGTGTAGAGAGACTCAAACTCCACCTTCAACAAGTGTATAAACAGGGCTTTTTTTCAGCTGGAACGCGGTGGAACGGAGTTCCAGAACCTCTTGAAAATGGTCACATGGCTGGTGGCCCCGCCCCCTGATCTCCAGACAGAGGGGAGTTGAGATTGCCCTCCGTGCTGCAGCACGGAGGGCAGTCTAAACTCCCCTCTGGAGATCAGGGGGTGGGGCCACCAGCCATGTGACCATTTTCTCCGAGAGCAACCCACTGAGTTCCACCACCTCTTTTCCCAGAAAAAAGCCCTGTGTATAAATGTCCTACAAGTATGAACCTGTCATGTTTGAATGTGCCCATTCGTCCATGCCAATATTAAGTGCATGGTCCAGAGTCGCCTTGGTGTTGTACCTGGTCTTATGTCGTAACTGATAAGTACGTTCCTTAACTTGCAATAACCACTTTCGTTTTCACAGTCTCACAGCCCAGCGGGCAGCTGCTGACAATCTTTTCTATTGGCATCTGATGAAGAGAACTTGATTCTCGAAAGCTTATGCTATAATAAAATTGGTTAGTCTTAAAGGTGCTACTGGACTCTTTTTGATTTTGAAATGTTACATTACTCGGTATCTTGTCTGCCTAGTGTGTGAACTTCAGAAATGTTTCCCAGACGGATTCTGTACTTGTGATCTAGGGGGGAGGAGGTTGGTTATATTGTCCTGTAATAGCCTGAAGCTGAAAAGGGGGGGGGGGGAATGGGTGGGAATATTATAATGTGATGTTTGTTAAAAAGTGTGTATGGTGATTTATATATATTGACCCATCCAATAAAAATTCTTAAAAAAAAAATAGCCTGAAGCTGTATTCCTTTCAATGAGAAGTTACCAGACTCATCTGACTTTTACTTCATGGACTCTTATGGACCTCTGTATATGTACAAGATTGAATTCCTGAATAAAGATCATTTAGCCAAGGACACGTGTCGTGCTGAGGTGATCCGGGGATCTATCTGCCATAACCTGACATCCATAGTCTGACAGGTGGTCCCTTTGATCTTCTCAGCAGCTTTCTGTCCCTTAATGGAGAAGAAAATTTCTTTTTGACCCCAAATACAGTATTCAGACCAGAAATTTTACATGATTCTGAAAAAAAACAAGTGGATATTTTTACCTTACATGGGACAGCATGGGGGATTTAAGGTAATAAACATTCATATCTGGCCCACTTTTTTAACCTGTACCTTTTAGCCCCTGTATGCCAGGCACTCAGAAATTCCCATTAGAGTTGGGAACTGCAAGACCATTGTACATCAATGAGCAAACCTACTGATGTACCCACTGTACATCAATGAGCCTTGTGCGTGGGATATTATTAAACCTTCCGAGTCGTTCGTTTAACCCAGTAATAGATTTCATGGCTAGAAGAGAGCATTTTGCTGACGCTTAGCCAGAGAAGTAAACCTTGACTTCAGTTAGCAAATGTTATAGAACCTCCTTTCTCACCTTCTGACTGTACCAGATTGTCTTCAGAGACAGCCTCTCTGAGAAATGCAGGCTGAAAGCCGCACTGCCACTGGTCAAATCAACCCAATTCATTTATATGACTCTTAATTACTATGCCTTTGTAGCTCTCTTTCAGGATTTGCCAAATCTTCTAAGCAGGATGGTATAGAGGTTGTGTTGGCGACCATCTTTGTTTTTTTCAATTTTCCCTTCCAGGAGAAGGTGAGAGAGCGTTTTAGCTAAGATCTGTTGTCAAATTGATTGGTGCTTCCAGGACAGAAGCCCTTGTCATTGGAAAGGAATCTGACAAAATATGCAATGGTTTTACCATAGAGTTTCCAGTGATTCCTAGAGCTGCCCTATGTCACTCCTGGGTTTTCCCTGGAAATAACATCACAGCATAGCAGATGCTGTTTTCCATTTTTTTTAAAAAAAAACAAAAAACAAATCTGCTTCCACCAAGAGTGGTGGCAGGAAAATAAGTTTGCCAGCAGAAGGCCTCCTGCCACAACTAGAGGTCTGGCACCCCTATTCAGGGAAGCCCAAATTGACTCTTGGCAAATTTAATTTCTAGTTTCCTTAACGTGGTAACCGCTCTGAAATCTGCCCATAGGTCCCAAATATTAAAGCCACCAATGATGAGAAGATAGGGGGGAAAGAAGAAGGTTACCATCTGGGAAAGACTCTGTGGGCACAGGGTCCATTCTGGTCTTGTGTAGTGGCTCCAGGTCAAGGTACCAATGGGAAACAGGGAACACACCTGGGCCTGGTTGCTTTGGAAGGCCCACAGGGTCCATCTGTGAAGTATTCAGAGAGGCCTACACCATGAGCATCTTCAGGCTAATGAGAGACCCTTCTTCATCTGGGGTGTGGAGCTGGGATGAGCCACGGCAGGAGTTCAGTGGAGATGTGATGCCATACAGCCCACCCTCCAGAGCTGCCATTTTCTCCATGGGAACTGATCTCTGTAGTTTGGAGATTAGTTGTAATTCTGGAAGAACTCCAGGCCCCTTCTGAGGGCTGGCAAGCAACCCTCCCACCATCACAGCTTTATACCACTGGGAACTGGTGCTATTTTGATACCTAATGTTCTGACATAATCGGCTAATACTGAAAAGTCTGAGAGGAGGTAGACTTCCTCTGTCCTCAGGAAACAGAGTAGGGGAGTGCCTTCATTATCACAAAACAGAATCCTCTGTGTAGATGGGGAAAACTATGAGATAAATAATCTCAAAAGTACAGTATCCACCAATGTGTGCTAATGCTGGAACAGCAATTTCAGCGGCGCTTGTGGACCCAGCTTCTGAAAGCCACTGTCCTGAAGTTCAAATGTAAATGAGCAGATGGGCCAAACCATGTTTGTCCACTAGCTCTAGGCCATATGAGCCAATTTCTTGAGAGGCCTCAATCTTGTGGGGCTCTGAGTCAGTTTTTGCCCTTAGTCCTCTTGTCCGCTCCCCTGTCCATACGTCTTGTGGCCTATCAAGGCAGACGTAGCTGATAAGATGTGAAGGCACATCTTGTAGCCTTCCATCTTCTTGACAAACCTGCTGTTTGGCTGTCCCAAGCAGGGAGGCAATGCCCTCCAAATTTATCAGCTCTTCCCCAGGCCTTGAGTACACAGTTCTCACTTTCTTTGATACCCTTCATTCTTCAACTTGCTGCCCCTTTTTCCTTGGTCATCTGAGAGCCTCGCTACAAGTGACATCTTACATCTTTCTGTTCCTTCCCCTCTTTGTTAGAATGGCTGCCTGGAGAGCCGGAGAAAGCCTGCTTTTGCAAATCGCTCCTCCAGTCACAAGCCTGCTCTCAATGATCTTTGGCGGTGAGCAGCTGCGACTTTCTCAGCTTTCTCCAGAGCATCTCCCCCCCAGCAAGACGATTAGCAAAGTTGCAGCTGCCCGCCCCCAAAGATCACTGAAAGGACACTAGGACTTCACCGACATGTCAGCTTTCTCCAGAGCATCCCCCACCCCCCAGCAAGACGATTTGCAAAAGCTGCTATCGTAGGCTTTCTCTGTCTCTTCAGGCAGGCATTCTAACAGAGAGGGGAAGGAACAGAAAGAAAAGGGGTGGGGGAGAGGGACTTCAATTCCCAGAAAGACTTGATCCAGAGGAGTTAGCCGTGTTAGTCTGTAGTAGCAAAATCAAAAAGAGTCCAGTAGCACCTTTAAGACTAACCAATTTTATTGTAGCATAAGCTTTCGAGAATCAAGTTCTCTTCATCAGATGCATGATCCGAAAGACTTGAGAAAATGATCAAGTGCCGTTTGCATGTAAGATGTCCCTTGTAGCGAGGCTCTCAGAGCCAAGCCACAAGTGACGCCTGACACAGGTTGGACACTTGTCAGCTTCCCTCAAGTTTTGATGGGAAATGTAGGCATTCTGGTCTTGCAGCTGTAATGGAGAGCCAAGCTGTAAAACAAGGATCGCAAAAAGCAATTACCTGCCGTCTCATTCACCAGTCCTTAGCCAAATACTATCATAAAAAGAAAGTGAGAGAGAGAGAAACAGCAGATTTCTCTAATTCTATATAATCTGAATGGCTTTAATTACACATACATATTGACTTTGCTGTATTATAATGGCTGTCACAGATCAGCTTATCTGGCTTCCTCATCTCCTCCGAGGTGTGATGCAGTCATTCACTTTTTGTTTTGTTAACTCCCTCCTTTTGTGCTAAATGCAGCCACAAACTGAAGGGGGGGAAAAGTCACACACACACATACACACACACGTGGTTTGCTTCTGCAACTCGGTCAGGTCTGTTTGCAGGAGGAATTGTTCCAAGGTTAGAAACCACAAATGAACTTGAACATGTAGAATCCTTCTTGACTGCTTACCTGGCCTGTTCCATCTTTGCCAAAAGAAACTCACTCTTTTTCTCTGTCTCTCTAATCCAACAATTATCTCATTGCTAAAGGTGGTTGTGCTTAGCCCCCAAACCTATTTCTGTTTCAGAGCGCAGCCCTGGAAGACGTGAAACAGGATTTTATTTTAGTGTGTGGATTTCTCACTATTCTGGGGCACACAAGATGAAAACAAGCTGTTACTGCAATAAATGAAACCCAACCTGTATCAAAGCTCCACCCATTACACATTAACCACAGCCATCCCATCTGTGCTCTAGCCTAAATAAACAAGAAAAGAATAAAGATGTTGTTGCCAAAGACTAGCAAAACACTTGTCAGATGGGACAGACTATCACACACAGACTACACAGACTACACACACACACACAGCTGTGTTCTATAATATAAATAACAACTATGGATTTCACCTCCCTCCATGTGTGGATCAACAAACCCACAAGGGGTATCTATCTAGGGCTCAGGTTTAGATTTCTAAAAAAGCTGAGGCAACTCTCAGGTTTTCAAAACAGTAATAAAACTTTTTGTTTTTGAAAGAGAGGGATTGAAATCCCCGTAAAAGTTGTTATAGGTTGCTTAGGCAACCTAAAACGACAGCCAAGCTTTTGTGACACTATGTTGTGAGATCTTGGTTGCCATTTTCTGCCCCAAAAGTGATGGAGATCTTGCAAAATCTTAGCCTCTTCAACTGCTAGAGTTGCCAGGCTGAGCCTGACAAAGTAAGCTCACAGACTCACTGCAGGCAAAGTTGCCGCCGAGGGCCAGGCTGTGGTGGAAGCAGGCTTGGTCTGCAGGAGGAAGAGGAGGAGCAGAGGGAGTCCTCTTTGGCGTGACAACATGCTGGCACCATTCCAGTGCAGCACTGGCAGGAGCAAGACCTACCCACTGTGCTCTGGGCGGCCAGTGGGCCAGTCACAACTTTAGGGGTTCAACGGGCAGTTTTGAGGCATTGGGCTGGATCCTCAAGGGGTGAGCAGGGCATATTGGGCAGCTCACCCCTGCGGAATCCGGAGGCAAGGGCCGGACAGCATGGCTGGGTCCAGAACCCCACTTGCTCCCATGGGGCCAGCATTTAATTTATTACATTTTTATTCCGCCCTCCCTGCTTTCACAGGCTTATTGGCCTGGGGTATCATGCATCGAACAGCACCAGGCCTTCGATGCCAGAGGGTCTGCTGCCCAGATGCCTGGCCAATGCTGCAACCTGGCTTTAATCAAGAAAGTTGTGGCCATTGCAACCCAAATCAAGGTTTCTGTGCATCATTGCTGGAACCCAGCTGGACTTAACACATAGGTGGCAATCAGTGGGAGGGCTGCTGGTGGGGACTTGGGTGTGTGTGTGACTTGGTAATGGCACTGTTATGTATTGGCCCTAGTTTGAATAAATGACAGGCTTTCCTGACTGAGTTTTCATTGGTAGTTACAGTTGGCAAGCAGCCAATGGCCCGCTATCAATAAAGGCCAATCCGATCCGATCCAAGCCACACAGTCGCGTCCGACCCTCGGCTACTCCGTAGATCGTCCCCCTCCAGGCCTTTCTGTCCTATAGCGCGTCGAGAGAGATCCGCAGAGTCTCGCAGTGAAGTTTTTACAGGGTAGTTCACCATTGCTTTCCCCAACCCAACACACTTAGCCGTATGACAGCCACAAATGGTAAGTCATACGTTGCCACCCCCTTGGCACTTGGAGCCGGTGTGGGATAAGGGGGAAAGGCCAATCACGTTCTTGTAAATATGTTATAATGTATATAGTTCATGCAGATGATGGTATCCTAGGGTGCTTGTTACGATTGGTTGCTGGTTCAGTCAGGGGCGGGGTTTGTATGTATATATTGAGGGGTTCTGTTCTACTGTGTGTCTGTCTGTTCTGGTTGGCAATAAAGCATGTTGTTGAGCTAAATCACTCTGGCTGAAATTACTCTGAGCTCCAGGCTCAGTACACAATAGGCACCAACATTGCCCTCTCAGTTTGTGACAGCACACAGGCAACACAGACAATTGGTGGGAGGCCCTGCATCATAGCAGGAGCATCATAGCAGGAGCATGGAAACCCTAAAGGTAAAGGTAGTCCCCTGTGCAAGCACACAAGTCATTACTGACCCGGGGGGGGGGAACGTCACATCACGATGGTTTCTTGGCAGACTTTTTATGGGGTGGTTTGCCTTCCCCAGTCATCTACACTTTACCCCCAGGAAACTGGGTACTCATTTTACCAACCTCGGAAGGATGGAAGGCTGAGTCAACCTTGAGCTGGCTATTTGAACCCAGCTTCCGCCAGAATTGAACTCAGGTTGTGAGAAGAGCTTGGGTGGCAGTAATGCAGCTTACCACTCTGTGCCATGTTGCTCTTAACAGGAGGGAAATTCTTTTCTGCTTAAAAACATGAATAATGAATTAACGCTCCCCCCCCCCACAGATGTCTCTAGGTATATCTGTGAAATAAAAAGAGAGTAAAAATCTTTTCACTCTTAACGGACTAGGTAGAAACACCACAGAAACTCCCATTTCAGAATCAATTGAGTGTACAAAAAGGGAGTGAAGGGACCTTTTGTGAGGTATACGTTAAGGTAAAAGTAGTCCTCTATGCAAGCACCGAGTCATTACTGACCCATGGGGGGATGTCGCATCACGACGTTTTCTTGGCAGACTTTTTATTACGGGGTGGTTTGCCATTTCCTTCCCCAGTAATCTACACTTTACCCCCAGGAAACTGGGTACTCATTTTACCGACCTCGGAAGGATGGAGGGCTGAGTCGACCTTGA
Source organism: Eublepharis macularius (assembly GCF_028583425.1). Lineage (NCBI taxonomy): Eukaryota > Metazoa > Chordata > Lepidosauria > Squamata > Eublepharidae > Eublepharis > Eublepharis macularius. The sequence goes on from NC_072798.1 coordinate 9,923,395, forward strand.
GCCGGCTACCTGAACCAGGCTTCCACCAGGATCGAACTCAGGTCGTGAGCAGAGCTATCGACCACCATTTTCAGCTGTCTGGACAACCTAAACTAGATTTGCCAACCCCAGCCTAAAAGGGGAGAGAGCTGGGGCTGGTGTGTGTGTGTGTGTGCGGTGATTTTCCCTGATGTTTTACTGGATTTATTATTATGGGAAGTTGAATCTTTGGGGAGAAAAACAGAACTAGAAGCATTTTAAACAAACAAATACTATGGATAGTGATAACAGAGAGGAAAGCAGGGAATTATGCAAATGTTTTAATTAACAACTCCCCCCTTTCCATCTTCCTGAGGTTTTTTTAAAGCCCCTAAGTGCCTACCTTTCTGCTTTGGGGAATCCTTAGTTCTAATTAGATAACCACAGCTATTGGCTAACATAATGTAGAAGGTTTTAACCCGTTTTTGGTGAGGTATCATGGATGCTGGAGAGGGACAGGCACTTTCAAGAAAACAGTGCATGGGGGTAGCTGCTTAACTCTCCACTTGCCATTTCCTTCCACAATCTCTCCTGCAGGCTATCCCCCTCCCCCTGCCAAATTTATTTCCAGTCTAAGGAATAATGGGGAGAAAAACAGCCCTGGAGGACTGGCTACGATTTGCAGGGGGTATCTCATTCCCCCCTACCTCCTCTATCCTCTTTCCCTTCCTTGGCAGTTCCCAAAGCCTTACCTTTTCCTGCTTCCTTCTCTCTTTTCCACCTAACAGCCAACCTATCTTTTATCTGACCCCCCCACATCTTCAGCTATATAATATTTATTCACTTTATTTGAACACTCCCTTTCTCCAAGCAATGTACATCATTCTCCTATCCTCCATTTTATCCTCACAACTCTGTGAGGCAGGTTATGCTGGAAGTCTGTGACTGGCCCAAGCAGCTAGGCCTCCCTGTGGTTGCTGCTGGGCCTTGCCCCAATGAGTCTTCCTTCAATGTCGAAAACTGCCCTGGAAAGGGCCTCACTCAAGTCCTGTTGCCTTTTTCTGACAGGAACCAAGGCTTGAAGGCTGGCAATATTGTTGTGGTTGCTTAATACTGCCCCCCAAAGGCCTTTGCAGAAAGCATTCATTTCTTAAAATTACAGGTGCCACTTCTATTTTGTTTTTTTTAAAAAAACAAAAAAACAATGTATTTCTTTTTTAAGATTTCACATTTTTATGCAAACCTGGGGCTTTATCAGATTTGTAGAAAGAGCTATCTTGTCTGTTCATGGCTACGGCTTCTGGACTTAAGTATCCACACATAGAACCTTGTTGGGAATTAAATATATTGATCGCAAAAAGCAATTACCAATTTTGTTTAAAAATACCTGACATGTATAGGGTTACCAGCTCCAACTTGGGAAATTCCTGGAGATCTGGAGGGTGAAACCTGAAGAAACCTGGAGAAAGTGGGGTTTGGGGAGGGAAAAGACCTTGGCATGGCATAATCCTCAAAAGCAGCCATTTTCTCTGGGTGAACTGATCTCTGTGGCCTGGGGACCAATTGGAGATCTCTCGGAATTACAACTGGTCTGCAGGCCACAGAGATCAGTTCACCTGGAGAAAATGGCTACTTTGGGGGGGGGGAGTGGACTATATGGAATTATGCCATGCCAAGGTCCTTTCCCTCCCTAAAACCTATTTTCTCCAGGTTTCACCCCCCCCAGATCTCCAGGAATTTCCCAACTTGGAGCTGGCAACCCTATCCTAACCACTGGGCCAAGAGGGTAGGTTCAAAGGAGGTATGCCAGCAGGCATTAGGCACTCTGCTGCAGCCTTGGCATCACATGGGGGCCAGGCAGAGCCCATTGCATAGATAAGCATGGCTCAGTGGAAAGGCACTGGGATAGAATGGCCATGGCTACTGGTTCTATTCTTACATGGTGTTATGTTTTGGGCTGAGTTAGGCCGGAGAAGGCCTCTACTGTCTCATATTAAATATTATGCACTGTGTTGAGCTTCATTACTTATCAAGGTTCCTAACACACTTCATTCCCATTGGTTACATTGCCTGCACTTAACTCTCATTGGGTACATTCACAAGCATATTCATTGGGTACTTTCCAGGGGCAGCAGCCAATCGGTCCTCTCAAATAAAGACCAATCAATGGCCTGCCTGCACAATACATTGTATATAGTTTATGCAAATGATGGCATTCTAAAGTACACATTCTTATTGGTTGCTGGTTATTATTGGGGCGGGGTTTCTGTATATATATTGAGGGCTTCTGTTCAGTCTGTTGTTGTAGTGTCTAGTGAGTAGTGTCCGCTGTTGTCTGTTCTGGCTTGTAATAAAGAGCATTGTTTTGGCTGAAATCATCTGGGCTGCAGTCATTCTGAGCTCCAGGCTCAGTACACAATACATGGGGAGATGATGATGATGATGATGATGATGATGATGATGATGGGGGAGGAAGTAGGCCAGCAAGGGATGTGAATAGGGTTGCCAAGCCGAGCCTGGCAACCAATAGGAGGGTGGGGGGAGGGCAGTGGGAGAAAAATAAATAAAAGCAAGGCTCAGGCCTAGTTGCCGGCATGTCACTTCTGGCATACAACCCAGCAGTGGTAATGAGTCGTTCTAGGAACTCTGTGGTAAAGCTATGATTTTACCACAGAATTTCTGGTAATTCTTAGAGCTACCTATTGTCACTACCTGGAAGTGATGTGACAGTGACTAGATCAGAGACTTATTTTTATTTATTTTTCTCCTGCTGCTGCTCTGAGCAGCAGTGGGCAACAGAGCAAATTACTTGGAGGTTGCCTCTCATAAGCGACTACAAGGTAAGTCTAGGTGTGGAGCTAGTTATCCGGTCACAAACTAGCAGACAGGGACAGAGGCCGTTTTCACACGGCTTGTCAGCCATGGAACATTGCATCAAGCTTCCGGAACAACAGCGTCTTCGTGGCGTAATTTCACGTGAGAACTGCATGAAACAGTTCACTGCAGTTCTCGCGTGAAATTGCACCAGGAAGATGCTGTCGTTCCAGAAGCTTGGCGCAATGCTCCATGGCCGGTAAGCAGTGTCAAAACGGCTAGAGTTGTAGAATACACCAGACAAATCATAAAGAGCCCAACTCTACCTTCCTGAGTAGATATAAATTACCTGCCAACTTCTTTTCCACACTGTGACACTGAGAGATCTCTGTCATTTGGTGCTACACTTCTGAAGATGCCAGTCACAGCTTCCGGCGAAACGTCAGGAACTACAATGCCAAGACCACAGCGATACAGTCTGGAAAATCCACAACAACCATCATAAAGAGGCCTGGTTTGCCAAACCTCTCTGTCCAGTATGGCACCAGTGCCTTTGCAAGCTGTTTCCGGGAGCCATAGGGAAACAGATGATCTGATTTAGGAAAGCAAGCTTGATATCTAAAGTTAAGTGCACTCAGATATCTGAATCAGGCCTGACCAGAGTAATTGGAACTCCTCATTTATCGTGGGCCACAAGGAATGGTTGGCGGCACACTTGGTAGTGGAATCCTTCCCTCACCTCTGTACATTTCTCCCCTTTGTTGCTTAGTTTTAGGCATCATAGGAAATAGGGTTGCCAGCTCCAAGTTGGGAAATTCCTGGAAATTTGGGAGGTGAAACCTGGAGAAACCTGGAGAAAGAGGGGTTTGGGGAGGGAAAGGACCTTGGCATGGCATAATTCCATAGAGTCCCCCCCAAAGTAGCCATTTTCTCCAGGTGAACTGATCCCTGTGGCCTGGAGACCAGTTGTAATTCCAGGAGATCTCCAGCCACTACCTGGAGGCTGGCAACCCTAGTAGGAAAACATCCTTATTCTCTTGGGCTTTTAATGTTTCCCTGCACTGTAGTTTAGATTCCCGGTTTTACTGGCGTTGATGGTTTTACTGCTGAAAAATATCACTCCTAAGTGTTTATCTCCGTCTTATTTATATTGGTGCCTTTTATCTGCCGCTGAGTTGAAATTTTTTGAAATTATGTTGTTGATGTTTTACTGTGTGAAAGCTTGCGGGCCAGGGCTGTAGGTGATTGACTGTGATTTACTGATTGTGCCTGGAAGTGTGTCAACTGAATCAGAGGGCGAGTGATTTACGATATTTATACTCCTAGACGTTGCTCATGGATCGGTTTGGTTGTTTTATAGCACTTGGTTTTCATTGCATATTTTAATTTAGATTTGTTATAGATTTCAAAATGACATTTGCTAGTTATGTGGACGGACATCCCAAACAAATTAACTGTTTGATTTTTTTAATAAAAATAAATGAAAAACATTAATATATAAGCAGGGGGAACTAATATGTCTCACAGCATGCAGAGCAATCCACAAGGTTTTTCAATATATAGTTTCTGCATTCTCTGCCCTTGTCCTCCTATAATTATAGGCTTTTTGCTAGGAACAGAAAATTAAGAACTCAGTTAAAAATCCAGGCCATTGATCTCACAACCTGTTAGAAGATTTTTCTATTTTTATTTTATCTAAATGATTGAGCTCCAGCCTAGAAACTATTTCTGGGCAAAGAACACACTGATCTATATTAACATTTTGCCCTAAAAAAACAAAACAAAACCCCTCTCCGCCACGCGATGTAAAAAAAAAATCATCTTTTCCTGAATAGAGAAGGTCATATAATGAAAAAGAATATTGTAACCAGACTGATAACTGTGTCCCTTAAATTAATACTGGATAATTGGAAATGATAATTTGCAAGTGACATTTCCTGCATGGTTAACCAGGGTATAGGTATTATTGTTATATTGTTCGCCGTGAATAAGTTGCTGCGTGGCTCTTAATGGCATTTGTCACTACGGGAGATAAAGCAATGATAAAGTGTAATCAAATCTCATGCTTCAGGGCTTAAGATGATTGCCTGAGGGGGTCAGGAAGCAACTGCCCCCTTTTTCTACAAGCCATCTTCACCCACCTCTTCCATGAAGCCCTTGCTTGCCCTCATAGACCAATGCATACCCATTTGATCTTTAAAACCCTAAATACGTTAGGGTTGGGCTTCCTGAAGGACCATCTCTTTCCTCATCTCCTACCCATGAAATAAGCTCATGTCTTGGTGTCTTTGTTCTGTGTATCTTTGTTACAGTGGCTGCTGTCATAGAAAGTCAGGAGCGGCCATAAGGAAGCTCAGAGAAGTCCTGCTAGGCTCAGACTTTGCATGTTGTGAGCTCAGGTCTTGTCTTGGACAACTGTTGCTTGGGACATAGGGTGGAAATACACGTTACTAAGTACCCAGGGACAGGGCTCATTTTGAGGAGGAAAGTGCAGGAACGCAGTTTCAGCAGTTCCTCAAAGAAGTCACATGTCAGGAGGCCCCACCCACCCAGCTCTCGGTCATTTTGGGCCCGTTTCAGCCTGGATTGGGGCTGAAACAGCCTGGATCAGGCCTCTCACGGGTGGTAGATCACTCTCCCACTCAGTAACGGCCAGATCTTGACCATTTTGGGCCCTTTTTCAGCCATTTTCAGCCCCTTTTTGCCATTTTGGGTCCAATTTCAGCCCTGAATGGCCAGGATTGAGTCCAAAACAGCCAGGATAAATGATGTCAGGGGGTGTGGCATATGCAAATCAGCTATGCCAATGACACACTTCCTGAGATGCCAAGGGGTGTGACATATGCTAATGAGTTATGCTAATAAGTTATGCTAATGAGTTCCTCCAGCTCTTTTTCTACGAAATGACCCCTGCCTAGGGATGCTCAAGTGCAGGACTGTATGCGTAGCCCTCAATTCACGTGTAGGTTGTTCTTGCCTGGCATACGTGAATGCTGCTTTCACAGGAGCTCCCTTAGTGCGATCGCATCTGCAAGAGATTCTGGAGGGCAAGGGTCAATTCAGCTCTGTTTTCGATGTGAGAACAAGTACTGATGGCTCCTTTGACTTGCCAGTTTGCATTTCTTTAAGGTGATTGATTGATTGATTACATTTATAGCCCGCCCTCCCGGCAAGTGGGCTCAGGGCGGGTTACAGAAACAGATAGATTACAGAGTTAAACAGATAAAACAGTAAAACAATAAAATCAAATCTTATATAGCAGCATACATTTCAATATGTCAGATTGGGGGGGCATTCCCCTTTCCCTGCACACCATACACAGCGGGGAAAGAGGGCAGGGGTGCGGGTTGGTAAACTCTAACTCCCCAGCACATAGGGGCAGATGGACCATATAACCCACCCCCCTCCACTAGTAGGAGACCGGCAGGGAGTACATTTTCTAAAATAAAATTTCCGCTTTAAAACATGCACACAACAGTTCTTCAGGGCTGTGTTGGAATGGGCAAGGTGCCTATTGACCTGTGCCAGTACCATCATGAATCAACCTCCCATTCTCTAATGCCATTTGTAACTTTTCTTTAGATGCATTTAGATATTAATTTTATTTATTTATTTGCTTCTCTAGAGAGTTACTTAAGGCAGCTCACAAAATAAAAACAAATGTAAAAATCACTAATCCGCCCAAATTATCAATATAAAAAGTAAATCACAAAAGCAACATTAAACAGGCTAAAATGATATCCACAAAACAACCTTCAGGCTAGACGCAGATCATAAAATGGAATACTTCAATTAAAGACTGGCTAGAGAGGAACATTTCGGCCCAGCATCTAAGGAATAATACAGGATGGGTAGCTGTTAACACAGTAGCAGTAGAAAAGAGCAAGAGTCCAGTAGCACCTATAAGATTAACCAGATTTGTGGTAGGGTATGAGCTTTCATGAGTCACAGCTCACTTCTTCAGATACCAAGATGAGTAAAGATTAAAGAGCTTTTTTTAAAAAAAAGTCAGTAAAGTTGTACAATTTTGTTAATTTGATTGCGTGTCATCTGTGCATAGCACAATCTTCTTGATGTGTGTGAGAGCCAGTTTGGTGTAGTGGTTAAGAGTGCGGGACTCTAATCTGGAGAGCTGGATTTGATTCCCCACTCCTCCACTTGATGCCAGCTGGGTGACCTTGGGTCAGTCACAGCTTTCCAGAGCTCTCTCAGCCCCACCCACCTCACAGGGTGTGTGTTGTTGTGGGGATAATAATAACATACTTTGTAAACCGCTCTGAGTCATCCTGAAGGGTGGTATATAAATCGAATGTTATTATCAGGGCTTTTTTTCTAGGAAAAGAGGTGGTGGAACTCAGTGGGTTGCCAGCACAGGGGGCAACTCTTGGCGGGAAGTGGTGCCCCTTGTACCACATGCACGCACGCAAAGTGCATGCATGCTCCCAGGACCAATGACATCACTTTGGGTCAGCTGGAACAAGGGGGGAGTTTTATAAAGTTTAAATCACCCTCGGCGAAAATCGTCACATGGATGGTGGCCCCATCCCCTGATCTCCAGACAGAGGGGAGTTTAGATCTCAGCGCGGAGGGCGATCTAAACTCCCCTCTGTCTGGAGATCAGGGGGCGGGGCCACCAGCCATGTGACCATTTTCAAGAGGTTCCGGAACTCCGTTCCACCACGTTCCAGCTGAAAGCAAGCCCTGGTTATTATTATTATATTCTTATCAGCGCCAGAAACGAACATCCGAAAAAGGATTCAATGATGTTAAATACTCACTACTACTGCATGTCACCCATCAGATATTATGTCAGCTTAGATGTGTGATTCTATCAGACGTTGATTTGCTATGTCATCTGTATTTAGATGCTGGCTGCAACTGAAGATGAGCTTTCAGTCGGTGATTGCCACATGTCTGATGCTGTCAGATGTTGACTTCATAGTGTCAGAAATTGACTACTGCAATATATCATGTATAATATATAGCCAAATGTTAACGGCTGTTATCAAATCCTGTCTACGGCATGTCAAATACTATCACATCTTGACTGCTACATGACAGATACTGTCAACTACTAATTGCTGTTGCCAATCACTTTCCAGAGGCTGTTAAAGGTTGATGGCTACTTCAAAATCATCCAATGCCTTATGCCGATTAGGAAATATGCTCCAACTGCTGGCATACTTGGAAAATATTTTCCATGGAGAATTGCTAAAATAATTAAGAGGGCCGCCTTCTGTCAGCTATATCCTGGAACGGTTTTACAGAAAGCTCAAAGATTGCATCAATCTGCTATTTTGTAGGAGAGATACCAAAGCTCCTATCCCTGCTCCTATCCTCCAGAGGGAGTGCCAAAAAAGAAATAATATGCTGATATGCTGAAGCCAAAGAAGGAAAAGAGGAGGTGGATGTTACTGCCTCGTGGTGGTGCACAGCTTTCTGGATTTCCATTTCATGCTTTAGTCACATCTCAGCTGGACTACTGCAATGAGCTCTACTTGGGGCCACCCTTGAAGAGTGTTTGGAAGCTGCTGCTAGTGCAGAATGCTGCAGCTGGACTCCTGGTTGGGGCCAGCTCTTGGGAACATATGACCCTGATATTACAGCAACTATACTGGCTACTGATCCACTCTTCAGCCCAGTTCCATCCACATGGCTTGGGACCAGGGTATCTGCAGGATAAGTATGTGTGTCTTTAAATGCTTGATGTGGTACAGATTAAGAGGTGGGGGGAGAGAGGGATGAGTGAGGGAGATGATTGGTTGATGACTGAGAGTGTAGAAAGAGTGAACTGCAGTTTTTAGTTACCGAGGGAGAGAAAAGATTCTGTCTGGGCAAAGCAAGCAAGCTGTGTGCAGCCTGAGAGTGTCTATATATTTCTGAGAGAGAAATATGTTAGAAGAAGGGACTGGCGATGTCTCTTGCTTAGGCCTTTAGGACTGCTAGTGGAGAAGGAAGGCAACAACCATAGAGTCTCTTAGATAGATAGGCTGCTATCAGTCTTCTTCCTGCCAGGGGAATGTCCTTCCTCCCCTTCTCTCCCCTTCCTCTCTCTGTCCTTCCCTGCATGCACCAGGAGAGGCAGCATGGTGTCTCCTCCTGAGAGAGATGGCCTACTTTCAATCTAAAGCCATCCTACCTAGTTAGATCAATTACTAGTTCTCTCTCTCCACTAATCTTAAGTAAATATATTTCTTTAGATAAATAAACAGTTATTGGTTCTCTAACTTGGTTGAGAGCTTTCTGTGTGCAGTTTGTTTAGTTAATATGCCTTAACTAAAACCCAATAAAATATTGAGTCTGGGCAAAGCTGATTAACAGCGATGCTCCAAAGCCGCTGGGACAACAGAGTCTTTCCCAGGAAATCATTAGCACCCTTTTCACTGAGATACTCTGGCCCTTAATGGTCTGGGGACTAAGGCACTTCAAAGAGGACTTTTTTCGTAAGCCTACCTGAAAATTAGCAGAAGCCTGTTCTGTCTTCAGGCATGGTTAGAAGCAGGATTGCCAGTTCTGCCTGTTCCCTTGGAGAAAACAATACCTTCAGAAGGCAAACTCTGCGGTATATCTGTAATGTATTGGTGGAACTCTAGCTTAAGCAAGAGAACTCAAGCTACACTATCATTGGCTGCTATTTGCGGATAGCAGCCGATCAGAGTGACAAGATAAAGACCAATCACTGAGCTGTAAATAAGTTACACTGTACATAGTTAAATGCAAATGAAGGGTGCCTGTTCTGAACGTTCCCATTGGGTGTTGAAATATTGGGGAGCGGTTTAAGACAGAAGTTGTATATGAGCGTGTTGCCGCCTCAGTTCAGTTGTGTTCCTGACAAATAAAGAGCTGTTGAATTACTTCATGTCTGAACCCACTATTTAACAATATCATAGATTCAATGTGAAATCCTCCTCCCCAAATCCCCCTCTTTCCCAGGCATTACATCCAAATCTCCAGGAATTTTCCAGGCTGAAGTTGGGGACCCTAGTTAGAGGTACAGTGGGAGGCAAAATTCAACAGGGCTTTCTTGGTGGTGGCTCAGATGCTCTAGAATTCTCTTCCTAGAGATTCCCTTTTCTTCATAATCTTTTGGTGCTAAAGTAACTTTCAGTGCAGTCAAAGCAGAAGAATAAGAACATAAGCAAAGCCATGTTGGATCAGGCCAGTGGCCCATCCAGTCCAACATTCTGTCACACACAGTGGCTAGAAATCCAGTGCCATCTAAAGGACTGTCAGTGAGGCCAGGACACCAGATGCCCTCCCACTGCCTTCCTTCCAGCACCAAGACAACAGAGCACCACCTCCCCACAAAGAGAATACCATCTATCTCCTGTGGCTAATAGCCACTGATGGACCTCTGCTCCATATATTTGTCCAGTCCCCTCTTGAAGCTGGCAATGCTTGTAGCTGCCACCACCTCCTGTGGCAACGAATTCCATGTGTTTATCACCCTTTGTGTAAAGTAGTATTTTCTTCTATCTGTTCTAACCCGACTGCTCAATAATTTCATAGAGTGCCCACGAGTTCTTGTATTGTGAGAGAGGGAGAAAAACACATCTTTCTCTACCTTCTCTAACCCGTGCATTATCTTGTAAACCTCTATCATGTCTCCCCTCAGTCGTCTTTTCTCCAGGCTAAAGAGCCCCAAGCGCCTCAATCTTTCCTCATAGGGAAAGTGTTCCAACCCTTTAATCATTTTAGTTGCCCTTCTCTGTACTTTTTCCAGTGCTATGATATCTTTTTTAAGGTGTGGCGACCAGAACTGTACACAGTACTCCAAATGAGGCCTCACCATCGATTTATACAGAGGCATTATGATACCGGCTGATTTGTTTTCAATCCCTTTCCTAATAACCCCTAGCATAGCATTAGCTTTTTTTATGGCAGTCGCACACTGTGCTGACGTTTTTAGTGAGTTATCTATCATGACTCCAAGATCTCTCTCTTGGTCAGTCTCCGCCAGTTCAGACCCCATCAACTTGTATTTATATTTTGGATTTTTGGTTCCAATGTGCATTACTTTGCACTTGGCTACATTGAACCTCATTTGCCACATGGATGCCCACTCTTCTAGCCTCGACAGATCCCTTTGGAGTGCCTCACAATCCTCTCTGGCTTTCACCACCCTGAACAATTTCGTGTCATCTGCAAATTTAGCCACTTCACTGCTTAATCCCAATTCCAAATCATTAATAAACAAGTTAAAAAGCATTGGACCCAATACCGACCCCTGTGGCACCCCACTGCTCACCACCCTCCACTGTGAGAAGTGCCCGTTTATACTCACTCTCTGTTTCCTATTAATTAGCCAGTTTTCGATCCACAAGAGGACTTGGCCCTTTATCCCATAGCTACTGAGCTTACTTAGGAGCCTTTGATGAGGAACTTTGTCAAAAGCTTTCTGGAAGTCAAGATAAACAATATCTATCGGGTCTCCCTTGTCCACTTGTTTGTTCACTCCCTCAAAGAACTCTAACAGATTGGTGAGACAAGATCTTCCCTTACAGAACCCATGCTGAGTTTTCCTCATCAGCTTTTGGTCATCAATGTGCCCACTAATTTTATTTTTGATAATAGTTTCCACCAACTTACCCGGTATTGACGTCAGGCTGACTGGCCTGTAATTTCCCGGATCTCCCCTGGAACCTTTTTTAAAGATGGGGACAACATTAGCTACCTTCCAGTCCTCAGGAACAGATGCAGAGTTTAATGACAGATTACATATTTTTGTGAGGAGATCTACAAGTTCACACTTGAGTTCTTTCAGAACTCTTGGATGTATGCCATCTGGGCCCGGTGATTTATCAGTTTTTAAATTATCTAGCAGTCGCATAACCTCCTCTCTCGTCACCTCAATGTGACTCAGGTCTTTCAAAACCCCTCCCAAAGTCAGTGCTTCCGGAGTGGGCATGCACTTCTTATCTTCCACAGTGAAGACAGAAGCAAAGAACGCATTCAGCTTCTCGGCCATTTCCCTATCACCCTTTAGTAATCCTTTTACGCCTTGGTCATTCAAGGGCCCCACTGCCTCCCTAGCTGGTTTCCTACTTCTAATATATTTAAAGAATTGTTTATTGTTTTTCTTTATGTTCTTTGCAATATGCTCCTCATATTCCCTTTTTGCCTGTCTGATCACAGACTTGCACTTTTTTTGCCACAGCTTATGCTCCTTTTTATCAACCTCACCCCGACTAGTTTTCCACTGCCTAAAAGAATCCTTTTTACCTTTTACAGCTTCTATTACATTGCTTGTTAACCATGCTGGCCTTTTCCTAAACCTATTTGTGCCTTTCCTAACCAGCGGTATATATTTAATTTGAGCTTCCAGGATTGTAGTTTTAAATAGTCTCCAAGATTCCCCAAGTGTTTTGACCTTTTTTACTTTCCCTTTCAGTTTCTTCTTCACGTACCCCCTCATCTCAGAAAAGTTACCCCTTTTGAAGTTAAACATGGCTGTGTTGGTCTTATTTGGCAATTTCCTATTTATACATATGTTGTACTCAATAACATTATGGTCACTGTTCCCAAGTGGTGCAATCACATTTACATCTCTCACCAGGTCTTCAGCATTACTGAGGACCAAATCCAGGATCACCTCTCCCCTAGTAGGTTCTGTAACCATCTGTTCCATAGCACAGTCATTGAGACAGTCTAGAAACTCACTTTCTCTCCCCCGATTCGAACACCCATTGGCCCAGTCAATGTGTGGGTAGTTAAAATCACCCATTACAACACAGTTTTTTTGTTTAGCAGCCATCTTTAATCCTGTCATCATTTTATAATCCTCCTCTATTTTCTGATCTGGAGGGCGATAACAAACTCCCACAGTTAAGTTTCCATTTGGGCCCGTAATTTCAACCCATAGCATTTCCAGAAGCGAATCTAATTCAGTTACCTTCTCAATCTTACTGGAATGTATACCTTCTCTGACATATAGAGCCACCCCACCACCAACCCTTCCCTCCCTATCCTTCCGATATAATTTATATCCAGGAATCACCGTGTCCCACTGATTTTCCTCATCCCACCAAGTTTCTGATATGCCCACAATGTCTATGGATTCACCCAACACTAAACATTCCAGCTCCCCAATTTTACCTCGGACACTTCTAGCATTTGTATATAAACACCTGTAACTTCCCCGGCACACTTTGCCTCGAGACGTAGTTAGGTCATCTGCACTGTTTGTCTCCATCTCAGTTGACAACTCTAATCTATCTCCCTGTAGAAGTGTTATACCTAGCCCTTCATCTCTCTGAGATGAACCATCCTGAACCAGAGACACTTTATCTCTTGTCGGCTTTCCCCTAGCATTTAGTTTAAAAACTGCTCTGCCACCTTTTTGATTTTAAGTGCCAGCAGCTGGGTTCCTTCTCGGGACAAGTGGAGACCGTCTCTCTTGTACAGCTCCCGCTTGTCCCAAAAAGAATCCCAGTGCCTAACAAACTTGAACCCTTCCTCCCTACACCATCGTCTCATCCACGCATTGAGACTCCTGATCTGCGTTTGTCTCTCTGGCCCTGCGCGTGGAACAGGTAGCACTTCTGAGAAGGCTACCTTGGAGGTCCTGGCCTTGAGTCTCCTGCCTAACAGCCTAAATTTTTGTTCCAAGACCTCACGACTGCATTTCCCAACATCGTTGGTTCCAACATGGACCACGACCGCTGACTCTTCCCCAGCACTATCTACCAGCCTATCTATAACACGCGTAATGTCCGCTACCTTCGCACCAGGCAGGCAAGTCACCATACGGTCAGAACGCGGTTGTGCCACCCAGCTATCTACTTGTCTAAGGATCGAATCACCAACTACCAAGAGCCTCCCTCCCGCCCCACCCAGGGATGGTTCCTTGATGCGAAAGGAAACCTGCTCACCAACTGAAGAAGAGGTCCCTTCTGAGGGCATGTTCCCCTTATCCTCAGTACAGTGCCCTGATTCCACAAGATCCTCATTCTCCTTGACAACAAGAACGCTGCCATTTTTAGAGTGGGACACATCTATCCTGTCCCTGAGAATCTTGTCCTCGTGCCTATCTAACTGTCTCCGCTTCTCCAGGTCAGCCACCTTGGCCTCAAGGGTACGTACTCGTTCCCTGAGAACCAGGAGCTCCTTGCAGCGAGCACACATCCAGGACTTCTGACCAGAAGGCAGATAGTCATACATGTGACACTCAGTGCAATACACTGGAAAGCCCCCAACCCCCTGCTGGCATTCTGACTTCATTATTCTGTTTTAGGAACAACACACTAAGAGGAAAGAAAACGGCTATGATCCCCCGGCTAAGAGCCACAGGCCAAGAGCCCTTTAGCTCTCGCCCTTCGGCTCGCGCCAAAGGCTCGCGCCCCTGCCCAGCAGTTGCCTTTTCAATGCAAAAGGTCACTTCCTGCTAAGCACAGGAGGTGAGCACAAAGGGGGGGTGTGGCTTGTACTCCAGCAACCCCCAGCAGCCTTACAAACACACTCACCCTCAAACACAATCAAGCCCAAACACACTTAGCCTCAAAACTACACTCAAATCAACACAAAACTACACACAAAAAGCCCCAAAGCTAGAGAGGACCACCCTTAGCTTCTCAGCTTAACCCACCACAGCCAAGAAAGGCAAAAAGCCCTTACCTCCTCTAGCAGCTGCAGACCATGTGCTCCTGAGCCCAGGTGACTCTGCTCTGCCCTGCCCCTGCCCAGCAGTTGCCTTTTCAATGCAAAAGGTCACTTCCTGCTAAGCACAGGAGGTGAGCACAAAGTAAATGTAAACTGTTTTAAATGATGCTTAACCGATGGAGTTTGGTTTGTCAGTTTTGTTGATTTGTTTGAATTGCGGCAATTGAAGCTTTGTTTTTCTGCTTTTACTGTCATTCGCTGTGCAAACCTGCTTGGCCAAAAGGCAGGATAGAAACATCTCGAATGAATAAATTCCAATTGACTTCATTAATTCAGCAATGCCAATTAAACTTTCCAATGAGCAGCGTCTCTCTTCTTTTATTGTGGGTTTCCAATGGGATACTAGGGCCTAGCTGCTGAAAATAGTCCCCAAACTTCCCACAAGTGACTTATCAAAGAACTCGATTACATTTACAAGAGGGAGAGAGAGAGAGAGAAATCCATGAATTAAGTTTAAGTGTTAGGAGCTTAGAGAGCTGCTCAGGCAATAGATTGATAGCATGTAAAATGAGAATCCCGGAAGAGAGATAGGAAAGATGGGAGAATAAGAAGAAGGTTTAGATTCAGATGAATGGCAAATCCAGATGCATCTTTCCTTAAGCTGCTCAGCCACTCTGACGTGTCCATCTTCCAAATTCTGCTTTCTAAATATTCAGAAAGTCTCTTCTCTGCCTGTAGCTGCCAAGGTAGTACAGATTGAAGCACATCTGATTTCTCCAGGGATTATGCTGCCAAGCACCTTTACTGTATCACATCATGAGAAAAATAATTTCAGTAGAACCAGACCTATTACTTATTCTTCCCTGGCATGTTTTTACTAAGGAAACATAGCATGTCTTTGCCAATAGCTATTTGCTTTTTATTGCCCAGCCTATTTGCAAGGAAAATAGTTATGCAAACGAAGACTCAGAGTCTCTCTACCCAAGACATCTTACACGGGGACGCTCAAGTGTACAGAGACATAATGTTAGCCAGGAAGTGTAGTTTTAAAAGACAAAGCCGGCAGAGATCGCTCCTCAGAGGATTTGTTAATTTCATCTTCGCCTCCCTGAAGGGTAGGTGAAATTAGTAGAGCCTTCAGGGAGGTGAAGATGAAATTAACAAACTCTCTGAGGAACTATCTCCGCTGGCTGTTTCTTTTTAAACTACCCTGGTGGCTCTGTCAATTTCACCTCTCTACACAAGGGTAGTTTTAAAAGGCAGAACCGGCAGAGATCACTCCTCAGGGGGTTTGTTAATCTTAATTTCTCCTCCCGGAAGGGGTAGTAAAATTGACAGAGTCTTTGCGGAGTGGAGATGAAATTAACAAACTTTGTGCGGAGTGATCTCTGCCAGGTCTGTCTTTTAAAACTACACTTCCCAGCTAACATTATGTCTCCCTTACACTTGAGCATCCCACGTAACCAATATACCAAACTAAAGAAATAAAGTAAAAAATGAAAGCTAGCACAAATACCAGAAACTGTGCCAGATCATCACACAATAGTCCACAAATAGCACATCATCCTGTGACAATATAGGCACCATTTTGTAGCCCTGTAACATACTGACCTTCCTTTGGCTGAGGAATCTCTTTGAAAGCGTAAAAACACCTCAGCAAATGCGGGTTGCTTGATTGAGCCAGCAACCAAATTTAAAACCTCAGTTTGGAAATGTAGCTCTTAGTTTATTCAGCACTTCTTTTTACCACTTAGCCTTCTATTTTATTTCAGAAAATTGAAGTCAAGGGCGCCTAAGCCCTCCTGAAAGGTTCCTTTCATTTGGGGGAGGGGGCACCTGAGCCTGGTTGGCAATTCCCAGCTTACCTGTGAGAGGTCAGATGGGTGCCTGCGATAAAGCTTGTGGCTAAATGTAGTGCTTTGTGGCAGGCTGGTGTCAAGGCACATTATTTACTGGCAACAGAAAACTGACAAATAGGGGGTCCAAATTAAATGATTAAACACCTTCTGGCTTTTATGGGGAAGTGACACCCAAGTTCCAGTGCTGAGAATGTTCTTCAAAATTGACCTGCTCCTTTTTTTTAAAAAAAATAACAGTTTGCAGGTGTTTTTCTTTCTCACTGGGTATTTTTAAAAACAGTTTTTCTGACTTCAGGTTAACCACTGAGCTTTCCCAGAATTCCAAGCTGTTGGCACAGTGCCTTTGAATTCTGAGGGCCAAACTACAAGTGATGAATGACACTTGAATGGCAAGTGTATTCCTCCCTGTTCACTTGCCCTCCACTTGCTCTCCGCTCGATCCACTTGCCGTTCAAGTGTCATTTGTCACTTGTAGCTTGGCCCTGAGATTCTGGCACCTTACATGTTTGGAGCAGTCCTGCGCTCATTTGGTGTAGCAGTTAAGAGCACGGGACTCTAATCTGGAGAACCAGGTTTGATTCCCCACTACTCCACTTGAAGCCAGCTGGATGACCTTGGGTCAGTCACAGCTCTCTCAGAGCTCTCTCAGCCCCACCCACCTCACAGGGTGATTCTCATGAGGATAATGATAAAAGGAAGCTTAACGACTCACCGGCAGGCTGGGTTGGCACCGGGTGCAAGATGCAGAGGAGACGGGACTAACCTGGAAGAGGTGGAGCGTCCATCCCTGCTCTGGGCCAGCCTCGTGGTCAGAGCCATTCCACCTGAGCATCCGTAGGAGCAGCAAGTCACCCTCCCACCCTCCACTATTCGGGACTGATTGGGGGGGGACACCATCACAACTTTATGGGTTTGGTGGGTTTTGTGGCATTGGACTGGATCCCAACAGGGTGAGTGGGCCTTTGAGACTGCTCACCCCAATGGATCCGGGAGCAAAGGTTGCCAGGCAGGGCCGGCGACGGAACAACGTGTGCCGAGGTGTGCCAGCAGGAGGCTGGCGGGAGATGCATCAGTCAGCAGCCAGGCCCCCGATGCCAACGGGGATCCATGCCCAGATGCCAGGCCAATGCTCCATCCAGCGATAATCAAGAAAGTTGTGGCCATTTCTAACCGAAACAAGTGTCTGGTGTGATTCGTTAGCCGGAACACAGTCTGAAATGGCACATAGGTAACAACATACTTTGTAAACCGCTCTGAGTGGGCATTAAGTTGTCACGAAGGGGAGTATATAAATAAAATGTTGTTGTTGTTATATCCACTGCATAGATCATTGTCACAAGTATTCATATGTGGCCAGACCCTTGTGTTCCAGACTCTATTTCAGGATATGGTTTTGAGCGCATGGGAGTGCTATGTTTCAGTGCGTACTGTTATTAGTGGGGCCTTACAAGAATGAAAACTGCAGTGCCTCATAACATTTCTGAACCAGCTGTCTGACACTGTGGGCGCTCGTTCACCTCAATGTTTCTAGATGAGTCACCAGTTGCCATCTTCCAGGTGGAGTGTGGAGACCTCCTGGAATTACAACTGATTTCTAGCTTACAGAAATCAGCCCCCCTGGAGAAAATGGCTGCTACTGAGGGTGGGCTTTATAGCATCATATCCCTGTTGAGGTCTCCCCCCTCCTCAAACCTTGTCCTTCCCTGGCACTGCCTCTAAAACTACAGGAATTTCCTAACCCTAAAGATCTCAGTAGACTACTGCTTAGAGCCAGAAGGATGCTGGGAAATGTTTGTGCTACGGTTGCGACGCTATTTCGAGGTTGTGCTTTCTCTCCCCTTGTCCCAAGCTCCATCAGTCAGCAATTTGCCTCAGGATGACCTTTTCCTCCGTAGTCCCTCAGAACCCTCATTACCCAACCTCACCACCAGTGTTAGGCCTAAAATTAAATAAGCATCCATCATGAAAGAGATTACTTCATCACAAGCCACAACGCTTACCCATGTAAGAGAAAGCAAATATTCTGGCGGAAAGGGAGGGAAGCCTTCTGCTCCGTTGTCTTGGGCCTTGTCTTTCCCTTCTGAGCCTGTGAGAGAATGAAGGGAAAGTCCAAAGCTTCCTGCCTTTGTCCAAAGTTAGCTAATTAAAAACGCTAATTGTGAGTCTTAGCTGACCGGCGCTGAAACGAACCCTCGGCTGGTGCCAGAACTCAGTCCATTGTGCCGGGATTGTTTATAAGGACGGGAAAATGAGTTTCTAAACATTAAAATTCCTGAGTGTTAGCCAAGCGCTGGGAGGAAGTTCTTTCTGCAGCTGCACACATCATACAGGGCAGTGTTCCTGGGGACAGAGCCTGGGGTTAATTCCATTAAGCGGCCCTGGCCGGAGTTATTTAATGTTTTGTTTTATGACTGCAGTCGAGAGGGAGGCCACTCATTTGTGACCTCTGTTCACTGCCATTTCTTCCTGCTTCCTCTAAAGACAACTGATGGAAGACGTCGTCTGGGAGGGCCGGCTTCTCGGGATGAAATGCTCTTTCCTAAGAATAGAATTGCCAGCCCTGACAGCAGCTAATAGGATCAGAGTGGCTGGAAGCTCACAGACTAGAACCAAAAGGCCTTAAGTAGGGACTCCGGGCCTTCCTCTAGAGCTGGAGGCCTCCTGGTTTCCAGGCTTGTAGCATCTCAGGCACCAGAGAAAGGAATGCATGTCTGCAATGGGCCAGTTTGCCAATGTCACTTCTGGTAAAAACTGGAAGTGACATAGGGATGTTCTAGCATTTTACAAAAACAGCCGCCATCAGGGATTTACTAATGATCCTCAAACATAAAGCTGTCTCTCTGGGGACCAAGATCAAGATAATCCAAATTAGGGTATTTCCCACTGATTTTCGTAGTCCATGGGGGACATTGTTTGATTCTATATGCAAAGATGGATCTATCGTTTCTGATTTGGTTTCTTCCTTTTGGAATTGTACTAGTTCCTTCTTTTATACAGTTGGTCACAGCTGGTTTGTGGAAGAACTACATTCTAGACTTTATTTGAGCCAAGAACTAAGTTTGATATAGGATCAGTTCAGTTTATTCAAGCTTAACAGCCCATAGGCCATACACTAAAACAAAATTTAAGAATTAAAAATAACCATAAAACAAAAGCTTGCCACATCCACAATGCAGTTTTTGCAAAGGCAATTCAGCAGTAATCTTTCTCTTAATGAATTGGGAATGGTCAAGTGCTTCAATAGCCATTTTTAAAGAAACTGTTCTATAGTTCGTGCTTTGAACTGGGGCAATCTAAACTCCCCTCTGTCTGGAGATCAGGGGGCGGGGCCACCAGCCATGTGACCATTTTCAAGAGGTGCTGGAACTCCATTCCACCACGTTCCAGCTGAAAAAAAGCCCTGGGAATCACCCACGTCAAGACCCCCTCCTCAGAGCAAGCAAAAAAAAAAAGATTGTTATTTCTTGGCATGTTGAATTATTCCCCGAATCTTTTAGAGCTTTCCTTTGGTAAATAAATAGTTGCTCTGAAGTATGCTGTTCTTGCAAAAAAAAATTGACAATATGACGTTGTGTGGCTCCAAAAGCAAGTCATATAAAAATGACCAGTATGGACATGTTCAGAATGGGTAAGGGCTTTCCCCTCTTACGTTTAACTGTTGTCCAACCAGCAGAGCACAGATTTGCATCCTAACCGTTTACCCAAGGCCTGCATTTTGTTGAAAGAGGAGTGAAAAGCTAGAAGCAATTTGTTCCTTTTCTTATAATGTGTGGATATAATTTTGGCTTTCAGCTTTCCTTCTGAGAGGCAGCTATCTTGACAGCAGATCAGCCTTGGATTTGTTGATTTTTCTTTCTCTTTTCTTTCCCTGAGCCCTTACAATTGGATGGGGAGAATGATTTATGGACGCGCACTTAGGGTCTCACTAAGACAATTGCTGGGAGATCTTCCAATAGATATTTCCTGGGTTTTTTAAAAAAGGGAAATAGCAACGGTGTAAGGAGTCGGATCAAGGCTGCAGTATGAATGGTAGGATCTTAACAGTTCACCATTATTATTATTATTATTATTATTATTATTATTATTATTATTATTAACAGCAACAGCAACAGCAACAGCAACAGCAACAGCAACAGCAACAGCAACAGCAACAATAACAATAACAATAAAAATAACAATAAAAATAACTGTAATGTATATTCCACCCTTCTGAACAGAATAGTACCACACTCAGAACAGTGAACAAAGTTACTGTTATTATTATCATCCCCACAATACAACTGGGGGGACCAGGGCTGAGCGGAGCAGCTTACCCAAGGCCATCTGCAGAGCTCATGGCAGTAATGAGATTCAAACCAGCAGAGTGCTGATTCACAGCCCAATCACTTACCCAAGGCCATCCACAGAGCTCATGGCAGTAGCAGGATTCGAACCAGCAGAGTGCTGATTCACAGCCCAATAACTTATCCAAGGCCATCCACAGAGCTCATGGCTGTAGCAGGATTCGAACCAGCAGAGTGCTGATTCACAACCCAATTACTTATCTAAGGCCACCTGCAGAGCTCATGGCAATAGTGGGATTCGAACCAGCAGAGAGCTGATTCACAGCCCAATAACTTATCCAAGGCCATCCACAGAGCTCATGGCTGTAGCAGGATTCGAACCAGCAGAGTGCTGATTCACAACCCAATTACTTATCTAAGGCCACCTGCAGAGCTCATGGCAATAGTGGGATTCGAACCAGCAGAGAGCTGATTCGCAGCCCAACCACTTAACAAATATTACTTCCTCCCACAGTCTTGCTTGGATCGAGCTCCATCCATGAAGGACGTTCTTACACATTCTTCTCCTTTCATTTTATCTTTTAATGTCGACTGTTTTTAAAATGTGTGCAATGAAAAGTTACATATAACCAGGGGGTTTTTTTCTGGGAAAAGAGGTGGTGGAACTCAGTGGGTTGCCCTCAGAGAAAATGGTCACATGACCTGTGGCCCCGCCCCCTGATCTCCAGACAGAAGGAGTTTAGATTGCCCTCCGCGCCACAGTGCGGAGGGCAATCTAAACTCCCCTCTGTCTGGAGATCAGGGGGCGGGGCCACCGGCCATGTGACCATTTTCAAGAGGTGCCGGAACTCCGTTCCACCGAGTTCCAGCTGAAAAAAAGCCCTGCATATAACCATCAATACCTCTAACAAATCAGTCAAACCGTAAGCAAATAAATACCAACCATACACAATATTAGAATCAAGCGGACATTTATTTAAGATGAGGAAGTGTGGGTGGAAGGGGGGAAAGCCTGAAGAATTGCCCAAGCAGAGCAAAGAAAGACGGAGCCAGCACCCATTGCTGAAAATACCAGCAGAAGGTTACTTGTACAAAATACCCTGACGTGTTTCAGATAAGGAAGCAGTGATTCAGGAGTGGGACACCAGAGTTCATGACCTGTTTAGGAATGCTGTCCCCTTGGAACATGAGGACTAAGATGTGTCATGAGGAAGTAACGAGATACTTTACGTAGAAAAGAGGAGGGGGATCCATATTGGAAGCGATGCTGAAGATGGAATGGAAGAAAAGTTGTGTTTGTGTGAACTCTGGTCATCGAACCTTAAAAAAAGAGAATTTTTCACACTTGGGTTTCACAGCAAACAAGAACTGCCCAGAGGCCTCCCGATTACTCTCTGGCTAATCCCGTGATAAACTTCTCGCTTCCGATGCTTGATGGCCCACTATTTTACCATCAGATGCATTGTCACTGACTGCCTCTGAACAAACAAAAGCTGACAGTTTCCTTCCTCAGAGTAAACAGAGCTGGTACTTAGATACAGTTCAAAGACTTGAACACTCTAAGCACAACCATTACCCTTTCGATAGATATGGAGAGTTTGCATTTGGCTGGAAAAACGACTTCCATTTAAAACCCAAAAGTTATTGCCGGTAAAATACTGTACAATACAAAGCAATTTAAAAAAAAAAAGCATTTAATTTCCCTCTTTTCCTGATTTCATGATATCGCTGTTTAGGCTGATGTGCTTTTTGTTTGTCTCACTTTGTGAGAAACAAGGATTTCCTTCATGATGCACAATGTTTAATTGAATCTAGGAGTCCATCCTGTTTGGAAACGCTGCCCTGAAATCCAGAATCACAAGGTCTGAAAAATGTTGATGCTACCAGAAGATTTTGAATGGCTCATTTCTGTCTAAAAACCTGTGTTTTGCTTTTTCTCCCCCCTTTGAGCAAATTAAACCCTTGCTTCTTTATTTGCACGTCATTTTCTGCTGCCTCATGGTGAATATTTCCTATAAAATATAAGCAACACTGAATAAGAACATAAGAACATAACATAAGAGAAGCCATGTTGGATCAGGCCAATGGCCCATCCAGTCCAACACTCTGGGCCAAGCTACACATGACGAATGACACTTGAACAGCAAGTGTATTTCTCCCTGTTCACTTGCCCTCCACTCAATCCACTTGCCGTTCAAGTGTCATTCGTCATGTGTAGCTTGGCCCTCTGTGTCACACAGTGGCCAAAACCCAGGTGTCCTCAGGAGGTCTGCCAGTGGGGAAGGGACACTAGAAGCCCTCGCACTGATTGCCCACTAAAAGCCCTCCCACTGAATTTGATTTGTGTATCAACAAATCAGCAGTATAAATTATCTGTATATGATGCATATAAATAACACACATTGTAGGTATAAATACTGGATTAATTGTATACATTATCTGTACAACATGTATATATAAGATAACAGATCTATAAAACAGTGCAAAGTGGAGAACTGAAACTCATGACAAATTTTAAACAAATATATATATTTTTTTAAAAAAAGAGAACATTTGGTCATCCCAACTTTTCCATATATGTGTGTTCATACCTAGTCACTGCTTTGACCTGGATAGCCCAGGTGAGCCTGATCTCATAAGATCTCAAATGCTAAGCAGGGTCGGCTTTGCTTAGTAATTGGATGGGAGACCTCCAATGAAGACCAGGGTTGCAGAGGCAGGCAATGACAAACTACCTGTGTTAGTCTCTTGCCATGAAAACCCCACCAGGGGTTGCTGTAAGTCAGCTGTGACTTGAGAGCACTCTCCATCACACCTAGCCTCAAAATGGTCCCACTTTCGTATGGGCAACTGAAGCTACAGGTTACTGCTGGATTGTGGCCTCCATTGAGCTGTGCTTTTACCCAGTGCCGAGCTTCTGACAGCTCCTTACCTCATGAGGAGGAGCATACAGGCTCGCCAAGTAAGGAGAACTAAATGAGTGAACTTGAGAGATCTTCGATGCCTTTGGGTGCCATGGTGCCCACTGATGCATTTCTAAGCAATTATTATTTTTTATTATTTATTTATTTTATTTGATGTATACCCTGCCCTCTCCACAGATGGGCTCAGGGCGGCTAACAACATTAAAAATACATTAAACGTCACAAAAACATAAAATCAATAATAGTTTTTTTAAAGTCATTAAAATAGTCCGGGAGCAGGCTATTTAAACAAATATTGGGAGTCCATATATGGGCATAGCAGATGGCCGAAGGCAGCCCCAGAAAAAGTGGTGGTCTTAGGTGGAAGAAGGGGGACACCCGCTGGCACTCAGCCAAAGGCCTGCCGAAACATCTCCATTTTACAGGCCCTGCGGAACTGTAACAGGTCCCACAGGGCCTGGATTTCCAACGGGAGAGCGTTCCACCAGGCCGGGGCCAGGGCAGAAAAAATCCTGGCCCTGGTTGAGGCCAGACGGATGTCCTTCGGGCTAGGAACCACCAGGAGTTGCTTGTCTGCAGAGCACAATCCCTTGCTTCTTCTCCAAAGCCTCTCTTTCCCAAAGGAAAAAGCCAGTCCTGGCTTCCCTCCACTTCCTTGACTTCAAATGTTCTTCTGAAGAACTGAAAATGCGTCATCTTTGTATCAGTAGGAGGAACCATCCAAAAATAGGAAATTCCACCTTTGGACAATGCTTGAGTTGGAACCTCCTGATATTTCATGGAACCTCCCAACATTTTGTGACTGGATCTTGCCCCTGGTAGACAATTTGTAATTGCCCTCCCCATGACAACCATTTTGTTTGGTGGCCACAACTGGTTAATGAGAATTCCAAAAGTGTCCACAAACTCAGCAATGTGTTTCTAGACTTGATTCCGCACTCGCCTTTTCTTATGAAATGGGTAGGATTTGTTCCTTCAGTTTGTATAGACCATCCCGAGGATGTCATGATCCAGCATTTACAATGCTGTTTTTTTTTTTAAAAAAAAGATCTAATCTGTGACAATTCTTTCTGCTAAATGCAAATGTAACACCTGACTGGCCCTTGAGAACAGTCAACGCTTTCGACGGCTGATGTGATATCCCTTCCAAAAATTGTTACTTTCTTCTCCTCCTGGTCTGATTAATTATAACAACAACAACAATAACAACAACATTTGATTTATATACTGCCCTTCAGGACAACTTAATGACCACTCAGAGTGGTTTACAAAGCATGTTATTATTATCCCCACAACAATCACCCTGTGAGGTGGGTGGGGCTGAGAGAGCTCCAGAGAGCCGTGACTAGCCCAAGGTGACCCAGCTGGCTTCAAGTGGAGGAGTGGGGAATCAAACTCGGCTCTCCAGATTAGAGTCCCACATTCTTAAGCATGACACCAAACTGGCTCTTATGGAATTAACTCCTGCCTTCAAGTCATAGTTTCCATGGCAAGAGACTAACAGAGGTGGTTTGCCATTGCCTGCCTCTGCAACCCTGGTCTTCGTTGGAGGTCTCCCATCCAATTACTAACCAAGGCTGACCCTGCTTAGCTTCTGTGGTCTGAGGAGAACAGGCTCTCCTGGGCTATCCAGGGCAGGGCTTGATTAATTTATACTTATATACAAATTGTTCCCAACAAACAAACAAATAAATAAACAAATAAACAAATAAACAAATAAACAAATAAACAAATAAACAAACAAACAAACAAACAAATAAATAAATAAATAAATGTTCCCTATTTTATGTGAATCTGCAGTTTGTTCCTTTACTTATAATGTCTGGATAACATTTTGGCTTTCAGCTTTCCCCCATACCTATGAGGCCCCTTTGTGTGGATTTTTTGGTCTTCTTCACCTTGGGAGAAGATTTGGAAATAAACATGTGATTGTTTTAAAGTTCCTTTTAGATTTCTGATTTGCTTTCGGTGTTTCTTACAAAGCAAAAATGAAGAGTAGGAATATCTAGAAGGTGAAGAAAAAAAATCCTCTGCTTGACACAAAAACGTATAGTGTCTAGCATGCAAATGGAAAGTTATATTCATCTGAGTGTGGAAATTACTCTCAATTTTCCTTGCTGGAGATCATCATTACAAATTATTCTATTCATTGGATTTCCTTTTTTCCTCACTGGCTAGAGAGGAATTTCTGTCTGTTATCCAGTTGACAGCCTCAACTTTGACAGCTAAGAGCCAAAGTTGTGGTTAATTAGCAACCAGTTTAGGAAATTATGTTATCATCACTCCATCCGTTCTTAATTCAATAATTTCTCTGTCTCTTGCCCTCCTGTTTTCCCTCCCACCTCCCTTGCAATTGGCTTTCCAACACAAGGATATTATTCTTACCCAATGACATCCCTGTTTCGTTTACAAACCAACGATTTTTCTTCAGCTACGTAAATACAGCTTCGTTACAGTAAGTTCTTATTAGTTTCAAGTCCCTTGTGAGATCATTCTTTGACCTGGCTAAGAAGGGGAAGGAAAAAATGAAGGGAATATGTACCAAAATCTACACGTCTATGGCTTTCCTCCTGACATCGAGGTGACCTTTCTTTCCTGCATGTGTGTTGACAGTGAACACCATCCGTGTCATTCTCCATCATCGATAAAAGCTCTGGGAAAACAAACAGGAAAACAGCCTTCGCTCTCAACAAAGGACTTGGCCTGCTAAATAAACAAACAGACAAACAAACAAAGTGGGATACCCTTGCTAGAAAGATGAAATAACAAGCATATTATAAGTGTTCAAGATATTCATTCTACACATGGTTCTTAAATGAGATAATTTCCCTCCCTTCTCCCCGTCATTTATTCAGCTTCAGCTTTATTAGGGATAAAATAGAGAGGATTAGAGAGAGTGGACACCTGCTGAAAAGGTGAGTGGGGAGTGAGGAGAGCTGGGAATTCCCAGTTTAGATCTCACCCCAGCCACTCCTCTGCTTGAAGCCAGCTGGGTGACCTGGGGTCAGTCACAGCTCTCTCAGAGCTCTCTCAGCCCCACCCACCTCACAGGGTGATTGTCATGTGGATAATAATAACACACTTTGTAAATGGCTCTGAGGGGGCATTAAGTTGTCCTGAACGGCAGTACATAGATCAAGTGTTATTATTATCTACCTAAAATCTCTCTCTCTCTAAACATAGGTTGATAAAATTCAGATATTTTATCCATCTCTCTATTTTATCTTATGACTTACACACCTCATTTGCCCATAGGAAAAGGACTGAAGTATACAAGATGTTGGACATGTAACATTTTACCTTAAAACGGTGGGGGGATTTGGATCAGGGCTGTGACAAAAGTTATGGAGGTTTAACTCTTGTCTCTACTACATTTACCTGAAACAGGCCCCTCAGCTACTTTTAAACTCAGCTGTCTAGAATGCCTGTAGGGATGAAAAGGTGAGTTAGGGCTGTGTCAAACAAGCAAAGAGAGCCAGTTTGGTGTAGTGGTTAAGAACGGCAGGACTCCAATCTTGAGAACTAGGTTTGAGTCCCCACTCCTCTGCTCAAAGCCAGCTGGGTGACCTTGGGTCAGTCACAGCTTCTTAGAGCTCTCTCAATCCCACCCACCTCACAGAGTAATTGTTGTAGGGATAATAATAACACACTTTGTAAACTGCTCTGAGTGGGTGTTAAGTTGTCCTGAAGGGAAGTATATAAATGTTGATGTTATTACTGTTATTTCCAATTTTGTCACGCCCTGGGTCCTGTTAAATGGACATATGGTATGTGTTGCAAACTAATTATTAGGCGTGTGGGGCCCTTAATTGGATTGGGACTGTGGTGTGCAGGGGAAAGAGAGTTAAGCCTTTGAGCCCCGTATGGTTTTCTCAACCTGAAAACTGCAAGGTAGTTGCTAGTTTACCTGTTAGAAAAACTTATGTGTGTCCCCCAAGGGGACCCAGGGCAGTCTGAGAGAGTGTGATATGGAATTAGGCCTTTAGATGGCAAGCCCAACAGAGTATATTGTTCTAGTTTTCCCCAAGCCAGAGGATCTGCAGATAGGCACTTGGAGGGAAGAGACCTCTTCTTCCAACAACGGGAGGAAAAGAAACGGTGTCTCTCTGAAAGCCTGCCTCTATAGTTCCAGTCTCTCCCAGACCCAGAAACATAAAGATCTATGAGTAAGACTAGCTGGATTAGAACGAAGTTTGCCAAATCTGGGTTAGGAAATTCCTGGAGATTTGGGGGCAGAGTTTGGGAAGGGAGGGTTTGAGTGGGAGGTCTCAGTAGGGTATAATGCATCTATCGATCTATCGAGATCGAGATCGAGATCGAGATATCTCAATGAAGTAAATAAATGAATTATGCAGACCTACCTTGCAAGATTGTTGCAAGGATTATTGAGATGATGTTCGTGAGTTTTTTGTAGAATTTCTGTAACTCATTACATCTTTTTTGTTTGGGTAATTTAATTGCAACCGAAATTGTGAGAATGACATTGCGCTTCTTTGCAGCAATAAGATGAAAAAGATAATGATAGCCATTATTTAGGAGGGAAGTTGCCATAGTATTGCCTGATCTCATCAAATCTCAGAAGATAAGCAGGGTCAGTAGTGGGATGGGCAACCACCAACGCAAATTCTGTAGAGGAAGGCAATGGCAAACCATCTCTGCTTCTCGTTTGCCTTGACAGCCCCTTGCTGGAGTTGCTGTAAGTTGGTTGCAGCTTGAAGGCACACACATACATAGAGCAAGACTTAGGTCTAGTAGAACCTTAGAGACCAACTCATTTCAGTTCCCTTTGACTCTCAAAAGCTCACACCCTGAAAATCTAGTTTGTCTGTAAGGTTCTACTGGACTCGAATCTTCCTTTTCTATTACAGATCAACATGGCTACCCACCTGAAACATACATAAATATAGTTATTATTCATTTCACATCTCTTTATTGACAGATGGGAAGAAATACCCACAGAGACCCCTAGCATCCTGAACCATGTAGGACTGGCAGTAGACTGTCCGAATACCAAAACGAGGACCCCCAAAGCAAGCATTTTCAAACTAGAACCAAGCTAAATATAGTTGGCATCCAACCAGCTTTTTCACTCAGTCATGGCCAGTTCTCCTTACTTCCGCCTCCATCCTGAAGGTCTTTCATCCATCTAGGTCCTACGATCTGCAGCATAACCTTTTGGGTGGTCAAAGCAGGTCAGATCCAACCCACTGTTTTGCGCCAGTTTTGCAAATGCTGGAAACTCGAACCAGAAATTTCAACGTTTAGAACATCCCAGAGCCGAGGCCTGCAGGGGAGAGTCTGCATCTCAGCAATAAAGCATTCAGACAGCCAGTATGATGCAGTGGTTAGAATACCAGAAGGGAGATCCAGTTTGAGTCCCCACTCTACCATGAAGTGCATCAGGTGTGAAGCAGGCATCCCCCTGCGATGTTATCTCGCTGACCGAGGAACACTCCTGCGCTTTGTCACGGGCCGATTTAGGCCCCAAACGGGCTGAATTGGCCCATTTGAGGCCCAAATCAGCCTGCTGTGAAGCAGGCGTCCCCCTGCGCATGCATGGTGGTGTCATTGGAAGTGACAACACCTGAAGTGATGCCATCGTGCCCACCTGGGAACACTTCTGCACTTCACTGTGGGCCGTTTTGAGCCCCAAACGGGCCAAATTGGGCCCATTTGAGGCCCAAATTGGCTTACTGTGAAGCAGGTGTCCCCCTGCGCATGCATGGTGGTGTCATTGGAAGTGACAACACCTGATGTCATTGTACCCACCTGGGAGCACTTCTGCACTTCACTGTGGGCTGACTTGAGCCCCAAACGGGCCGAATTGGGTCCCTTTGAGGCCCAAATCAGCCTGCTGTGAAGTAGGTATCCCCCTGCGTCTGCGCGGTGATGTCAACGAAAGTGAGGAATAGTGAAGAAGGTAAGAGCCAGATCTCCCTCCCTCCGGGTGGATAAGGTGACCTGGTAACTTTATCCTGGAGTTGAATCTTGCTGTAAGAGGAGCAGGGAAATTGGTGGTCAGCAGAAGGCTGAAGCAGCGAGTCAGAGAGTCAGAAGGCAGCAGGGACGAGTATTGCATTGGGTTGGAAGCACCCAGAGAAGGAACAGACTGGTGAGTGGAGCCAGACAAACTTCTCCAAGCAGAGATACGAAGGAGCTTCCTTTCCTTACCGCCCCATAACAAGTTAAATCTACACCTCTTGATGGCAGGAGACAGTGCCGACTGGATGAGCCAATGGTTAGTGTCCGTCATTTAACATCTTTTGGAGCCATGGCTCAATGGCACCTTGCCTGTTGATGGCTCCTGGTTTAATCTCTGTCCTCTGTATTCAAAGTTAAGAAAGACCCCAGAAAGCTGCCGCTTTGTCAGTTCTGAGCCAAATGGAATAATTGCTTGATTCAGTACAAAGCAACTCTGTATATTCATTCTCAAGGTAGAGACAGCATCCGTGCAACAAGCTATGCTGGATGGTGATACTCTACTTCGTTCTTAATGAAGGAAGTTAATTGTGTTTTCTTTGGAGGTGGGGATTACTTGGAATGGAATCCTGGCTTCAGAGGGATGCAACCTGGTTTAACATGCCTGCCGCTTGCTCCTTGGCCAACTTTTCTAACCCCTGGCTCTAAACGTACTTCCCCCCCTTCTCCTCTTTTCTTTTCATCGCTTCCCCCTCTTGCTCCATCTTCTTAAATCCAAGTTGGCACTTAACACATCTGTTATTTCTGTCTCCATTTAATGTATTTTGGCACTTCCCAAAGTTATTTTTTCTCAGTTTCTTTCCTTAGACATAAGAACTTCTTCAAGTCCTTTGGGAATGCGCAAACTAGCTGATCAGTGAGGTCCGGCATGGGTGGATATTGTCACATTTTTCTCATAGAACGAAAGACCGAATGGGCTGAATCGGTGAATAATGGCCGAAGCACTTGAAATTAGAGAAAAGGATCAAACAAAGCAGAGGTTTTTGGAATTGGGAATGGATCAGAGCCAACAAAGAAAGACACACACACCAAAAAAAAATCCTTCTGTCATAATAATAAAACTTGCAGGGATCCAATAAAATTTGATTGGCAGTTGATTTAGGATGGTCAAATAAAGAAAGTACCTGTGCAAACAGCATGTTATTAGCTTGTGGAACTGTCTGCAACCAGTTGTAGTGGGGGCAACAAGTTTAGATGGCCGAGAAACGTGTGTTGACAAATTCATAGATAACAGGTCCACTCTACCTTGGAAGCTCGCTGGGTGTCCTTGGGCCAGTCAAAATCGCAGCCTAACCTACCTCACAAGGTCGTTGTGAGGCTAAAATGGAAAAAGGGAGAAGGATGTCTGCTGCTTTGAGTCTCCATTGGGGGAGAAGGTGAAGGATAAATGAAGTATGTGAATAAGTAAATGTTAAACTGCCTTTATTCATTTGCAAATGTAGCTGCCAAAATTGCTTTATCAAGGAGAACAGAGGAAAACGTTAACCGTTTCTCCTGCTTTTATCTTCACTGGGGAAAAAAAATACAAGTACCTGTAAGTCTTCTCTAATCACAGGCCCTGATTCAACCCACTACCCCAGTGATGACTTATGTCTTGTCCAGACCTGCCACATGACCTGCTGATATATTTCCCAGCAGCCCCTTGCTTCTTCCCCAAAGTACAAAATAACATTCCTTCACCTCATTTGAGCAGGAGGAGCTTCAGAACAACTCAGGAGTCGTCACCTTTCTATCTGCAGGGAGCACCCATTTGGAAAACCTACTTCCATTATAGGGGATTACTTGACTTGGAAGCTCTTAACATTCTGTGATGAGACTCCACCCGCCACTGTCGCCTTTAAAGATTGCCCCACCCACCATTGCCACCATTTTGTTGTGGAACCTACTACATTTCCCCAGAGTTCCAAAGTGGCCACAAGCTCTACAAAGCTGAGGAACCCCTTGCCCTACCCAAGGCTGTCGCTTGGGAGAGGGAAGGGAGTTGTTCCTGCTGGCATCAGAGAACAGGACGCAAAACAATGGCTTTAAATTACAGGAGGGAAGGCACCAGCTGGACATTAGGAAAAACTTCTTGACATTAAGAGTAGACATGGGCACAGACCAAAAAAAAAGAACCACGAGATTCGTGGTTCGTGGATTTTAACGGACCAAAAACCATGAACTGGCACGGAACTGGGGCCAGTTACCACCCAGTTCATGGTTCGTGGTTTGTGGGGTTTAAATGCCCCTTTCTGGCCACTTAGCAGAGTCAGGGAAAGGGCATTTAACAGTTTAAAGGGGGGGATCCCCCCGCCGACTGCCAGCTGATAATTTAAAGGGACCTGCCGGTGGCAGGACCCTTTAAACTGCCCTAACCCCAGCCCCCCCAGCCCCACTCCCCCACCCCCACCCCCACCCCCCTGCCCAGCCCCAAACTTACCTTCCCCTGTGGCGCGGGGTCGTCCCTCTCCTCCCGCAAGGGGTGGCAAGGCCATTTTCGGCCTCCTCTGTCCCTTTCCAGGCCTGCACAGGGGCAGAGGAGGCCAAAAATGGCCTTGCTGCCCCTCACAGGATGAGGGGGAGGATGCTGCGGGCTGCAGGAGTCCTCAAAGTAAGTGTGGGGCTGGGGCTGGGGGGTGAGGGGGTAGGAGGGTAGGGGGGCTGAGGTTTGAGCAGTTTAAAGGGACCTGCCCTTGCAAATCCCTGTAAATACAACCCAACGAACCAGTATAAAGTTCATGGAAGTTCCAGAAAAGGAGCTTCCACGAACCCTGGTTTGGGAACCCCAAACCAACCTGTTTCATAGGGTTTTTTGGGTCGTATTTCGGTTCGTGCCCATCTCTAATTAAGAGTAATTCAGCAGTGGAACTGGCTGCCTGGGGATGTGGTGGGTTCCCCCTCTTTGGCAATTTTCAAGGAGTGGCTGGACGAATACTTGTCGGGGATGCTTTAGGCTGCTCCTGCATTGGGCAAAGGATTGGATGAGATGGCCTTCGACAATACATCGATTGGATGAGATGGTCTGTAGGACCCCTTCCAACTCTTATGATTCTATGATTAGCCAATGGGGGTGTGTTAAGCCCCTTAGGTCCAATTATATTTATACCCCACTTTTCTTCCCAATAGAAACCCAAAGCAGTTTACAGCATGAGGGGCTAGGACTCAGTGGAAGAGCCTCCGCTTTGCATGCAGAAGGTACCCACTTCAGTCTTTGAAATCTCCAGTTAAAAGGACCAGGTGGCAGGTGATGTGAAAGACCTTAACCCGAGACCTTGGAGAGCTACTGCAAGTCTGAGTAGACAAGACTAACCTTGATGGACTGATGATCTGAATCAAAATAAGGTGGCTTCATGTGTTTTCCTCTTCACTTTATCCTTATGACAACAAGCCTCTCTGAGATAGGTTTGCCTGAGAGACAGGGGCTGAGCTTCCACTACAAAAGGAGATTTTAGCTGCATCTAGGTTGAAGTTTAGATCTTGATTCTAGATTCTCGTCTGGATCCTGAAGTTGGAAGGTTGTACACATTGCACCTCAAGAAGTTATTTTTCATCAGTTA
Organism: Eublepharis macularius; assembly: GCF_028583425.1. Lineage (NCBI taxonomy): Eukaryota > Metazoa > Chordata > Lepidosauria > Squamata > Eublepharidae > Eublepharis > Eublepharis macularius. The sequence continues at coordinate 9,956,346 of NC_072798.1, forward strand.
ACTATATGCAATGCTGTATAAAGTGGAAAGGTGGGGGAAGGAAAGAAGGTGACATTAAATCGGCTTAAAAAAATATCTCTAGAGGAATGCCAATCAAGCGAGATATTTGCTGAAACTTCCCATTGACCCATAGATGCTCTTATCTCTGAGCCATTATCTCCTAAGACAATGTTGACGAACAGCTTTTCCTTTACTCTTGTTTCTCTCCTAAAAGAATAACAAATAAGCTTAATTCGCCACAAAATCTTTCTCCAATGCCTCTTTAAGCTCCACACAATGGCAGTTATTTTAAGAAGGATGACTTAAGAACTTGCAACTTTTCTACTCTGTCTTTCGATGTGTTATTTTTTTTCCCCTTCCACAAACCGTAAGTGCTTAATCACATTTAATCTTGGGGCGTATGGAAGTGCCATCAACTTTGTTTGCTCAGAGACTGATAGAAGAGCTTTCAAACTCCTCTGCTCCCTTATTCGTCTCCTCATAAGCCTCTGTGTTTTCTTTTTTATTTTTAAGATAAAGGACATTTCAAGATTTTGAAAGATTTAAAAGTATATCTCAGCTACTGTGAGTCAAGCAGCCTTCGAATGTTATAGATGAAGGAGCATAATCATAGGAGAGGGGGGAGGAAATTTGCAAATCTCTTGAGAGTCAGGAAGCAAAAGATAACATTGTGAGAAGGTACACAAAATATTACACCCTCTTATACACAGGAATGAATGGGCGTAAATGAATGAGGATAAGTTGTTAATAGGCTCGGGTTTCCAGGTCCCCTTGCCCTCCTGGTGGGGATGCTTATCTTTTTGCCACTCCCATCATGCTCTTTGCATGTGTGCAAAGCATGCATGCGCCCCCATACCTGCGCAATGACATCACTTCCAGGAAGTGATGTCATCGAGCAGGTGCGGGGGCACTCATGCCCTGAATGGGCCCTGAATGGACACACACCTTCCCCTCCCCTCCCAGGAATGTGGTTGGGGGGGTGGAAGCTGGAGATCCCCTGCCCCCACCAGAGGAATGAGATCCCTTTGCAATAAGCTGAAGCCAGTTTAAGCCTGTGTATAAATTAATAATAGTGCATGCTCTCAAACAGAGAGAAGGGTGAACACTGAAAGACCGCCAAGGTCCATCGACAAGTTCATTTACCTTGCTTAGCACTATACTGAGCCACCCAAAGCCATCATGGATCTAGGACAAATATTTTCTGTGATACCCCCCTCCCCAATCATAATTTAACAAACATTTTTTTAAAAACAGAGAGACGAGTGAATGAAGCCATAAGTATGATCCTACCCTGTAGTTCTATGTTGTTTAATATGTCAGTATTAGAATTGCTCATGCTCTGTTTCAGCGTTTCTTCAATTCTGCTGTATTTCGGCTGGTTTAAATCTTTGCAAATGTATTTGTATATACTCTATTGCAAGTTTATTGAAACGGCTTTGGAATTGACTGTTCTGCCTCACTGTGTAAACCGCCTTGCGTCTCAGTGAGAAAGGCAGACCACGAATGAATGAATGAATGAATGAATGAATGAATGAATGAATGAATGAATGAATGAATGAAAACTTGTTAGGATTTATTGTTCCTTCATTACTTCCTCTAGAAAGATGGTTGAGGGAATAAAAGTTGGGGAAAGACGGGCAGAAAGTCACATGCTTAAAGGAGTAGAGAAGGAAAACTCCTCTCTAGGATCCGAGAGTCATTCACCTTAACCCTTTGCTAAACTGAAAATATAGCTAGCTCTGTTGATGCAAGAGAGCCCTTGCTATAATTGCAGGTCAGTTGATTCCCAGAAGTCCCAATTCAAGGCCAGTGCTTTATAGACCGTATGATCTGGCTCTACTTTAGGGTTCAGCAGGACTCTGAAACTGGGACTCTCATGAGATGAGGGACTCGTTCATCTCCAGTAAATGAGCAACAGAACCTGTAGACGTATTCTCCATAAAGCACCCCTGAGAAAGCCAGTGGGGTGGAATGTGTAAAATGTTAAGAGCAGAATGGGGAGAAGCGGGTTAAAACCAGAGAGCCGAGAGGGAATTGATAGAGTGCCAATGTGGTGAAGCTGCTAGAATGTTGGACTACATCTGGGAGACCCAGGTTCAAATCTCCACGCAGCCATGAAACCTGCTAGGTGAACCTGTCTCCCACGTAACCTGCTTCATGGGCTAGTTCGGAGGAAAATGAGGAGGAACCACCACACCATTCTGAGCTGTTTGGAAGAACAGTGAATAATAACATGGCAGACATAAGCAAGGCGATTCACAGAAGGCTCTTTTCCTATATAGCGCAAACTATGGTTAGTTTGTGCATGCAGAATTTGATTCCCAGGCAATTATTCAGATACGTCTTTTCCGTGATGAATGCTGGCTTTATTGTTTTTGCTGCTTTCTTGGAAGAAACTCTGCTGGTGTATCCTGAATGTCCTAACTGCTGTGCATTATTGTACCTCTATCAGTGTTTTTGCCCTAGCTGTTGATTATATCGTATTTTCATTTGCACTGTGTAATCTGCCTTGAATCTCAGTGAGAAAGGTGGAATGATGATGATGATGATGGTGATGATGATGATGATGATACTTTGGATAATAGACATTGCAATTCCAGGGGATGCCAGAGTCGAAGAAAAAGAACAAGCAAAAACTATTAAATATAGAGATCTGGCAGTAGGAACCACTCGACTATGGATGAAGAATACAACAGCAGTCCCCTTTGTCATCAGGGCACTGGGAATTATTTCGAAAAACTTCACAACTTATATGGAAAAACTGCAGTTCTCTGATATAACACCTACAGAACTACAAAAGACGGCGTTACTTGGAACAGTGTACATATTACAGCGATACCTGGCTGATACTTAGGTCTCTGGTGGGAACTTGTATCAGCTCAGCAAGGCCAATCAATGATAATATGTGATCTTTATTTATTATTGATTGTGTTGCATGTAATTTTAATAACAACAACCACAACAACAATAATAATATAGTAAGTTGTTAATCAAACAACTTCAAATTGTGTTTTCAGATCCTGGTTCTGCAAACCCTGTCTATATTGAGTGGAGTGACTCACCGTCACTTATTTTTATTTAAGCCATTTATACCCCACCTTTCTCCCTGCTGGGAACCCAAAGCAGCTTACATGATTCACCCTCCTCCATTTTATCCTCACAACAACCCTATGAGGTAGGTTAGGCTGAGAGTGTGTGATTGGCTCAAGGTCACCCATGAAGTTTGCATGGCAGAGTGGGGATTCGAACCCGGGTCTCCCAGATCCTACTCCAACTCTCTAACCACTGCACAACACTGTCTCTCATCATTCGAATATTCACACTCTCTACAGTTAGTTTAATTAAGCTGCTGTCAGCATCCACCTTCTGTACACTGGGCCAACATCAACCGGTGGCTCTAATTGTATCGAGTGGGAGTTTCCTGGGGGCCTTGGATTGGAGAGGGTATAACTCCAAGATCCCTTTTGCAATCTTGTCCAAACTTGGGTGATGGCTGTAGGAGAGCCTGCAAAACACTCCCCGGGAATATGGTCTCTCTAAGTGCAATGGGGGCTGTTCTGAGCCCCATGAGCCATGAACCACAAACCGGTTTGGCAACGGAAAATGTTCGTTGCAGTTCGCGACCTCAGGATCATCGGCAGCACCGAACCATGATCCGCGGATTCATTAATTTTTTTTGGTTCGTGCCCATGTCTACTCTCTACAGTTAGTTTAATTAAGTTACGGTTGTGTGTGATATCTGGATTGAGCCAGAAAATGCTTGTCCATCTTGATAGGTGCCCATATTATTAAGAAGGCTAGTGAGATGTGTTTCTCCTGAAAGCTCAATATCTGACGGTGTTTTGGGTCATACTTCAGTTTAGCAGAAGCCGTAAAATGTGGAATTATTACCAGCAGTCAGTTTTCTCCTGGGGAACCACTGGAGGTACCAGTATGAGACTGGCTCTGTCTGGAACTAATTACATAAACAGAGTAGAAAATCACCAGCTATCTGATTTAAGAATCATACTTGCTCACTCTTAGTTTCCTTTGACATTTGTCCAACCATGAAGCCAGATCCATAAAGATAGACTTAAAAAAAATAAAAGACATGGTTTGGGCAGATTGGTTGCCTCTGATTTAACTGGGCCTTTTTTTGAAAAAGGGACCAGTCACTGTGTATTCCTCTGTCTCCCTCACAGAACTGAAATGATGGCTGTTTTGCAACTTTGCATATCAAACATGTGTACTAGGACAAATATTAAAATCTGTCCTTTTAGGAACAACACCTTCTGCGCTGGCAACCTGGAGATCGTCATGTTTTCTTCTCCAACTCCAAGCAACGTTTTGTTTTGTTTTCCCATCCCCATGGGACTTGTGGAATGCTCCGTCAGAAATGTGGCCATACACACTATGTGCTTGCATAGAGCAGCCAGCCATGTGACATTTGATGCAATCGGAAGAATCAGCCCATCAAAGGTTTTCCAACACTGTGCCACTTCAGGCTACAGGTAGGGAGGGCATAGCAAATATGAACAGTTTCCTGTAGAGAGAATGCTCCGCAGGTGGAAAATCAGCATATCAAGGGTTTAACTGAGCATTTATCTATTCTATTTATCTATTATCTATTCTGCATTTATCTATTCTATTCTGTATATGTGTATGTGTATGTATGTATATGTATATGTGTGTGTGTGTGTGTGTGTATACCCCCCCCCACACACACTTTATAACAGAAATAAAATCACATAAGTATTATAAATATTTTAAAAAATGTGGCAGCACTTCTCAAAAAAAAAAAAAGAATTCACCATCCTGTCCTCTCCACAGATTTATTTATTTATTTTATTATATTAGATTTTCAGTCTGCCCTCCCCACCAGGCAGGCTCAGGGTGGAGTACAACATTTCAATTTACATAAATAACAGTTAAAAACAGATAAAACAGTATACAAATGACATTAAAACAACTTTATACAATACAGCTTCTCTTCAGATGACGATGATAAAATACTGCTTTTCAAGCCCTGGCTCATATGTGGGGTGGTGGACAAATCTTTAGTGTGGCCAGCGGGGGCCCAACCTAGCCTCCACCATAAGCCTGGCGGAGCATCTCTGTCTTACAGATAGCACATCCAGCTGGGCCCTAGTCTCTTGTGACAGAGTGTTCCACCAGGCTGGAGCCAGGACCAAGAAGGCCCTGGCTCTGGTTGATGCTAGGCGGGCCTCCTTGGGGCCAGGGAGCATTAAAAGCTGTTTATTGCTGGATCGAAGCATCCTCCGGGGCTCCTATAGGGAGAGGCGGTCTTCTCTTTGGCATGCTAGTTTCCTAAATTTAAATTGAACATGTGATGCTGGTTTTAGGCAATAGGCTGACACTTGGGCCTATGAGATGGAAAAACAGGTTGACATTAAATAAATATCGGAAGGGGTCATTGCTCAGAGAATCTTATCGGCATGCAGAAGGTCCCAGGTTCGATCCCTGGGATCTCCGGGACTCTGCAGCTGGTAATGAGAAAGATCTCTGCTTGAGACTCTGGACAGCGGCTGCCAGCCAGAGCAGGCGATACTGACAATGATGGACCAAGGGTCTCTGAATCGGTATGTCAGCTTTGTATGTAAAACTATGAACTTTTCCCCAATGTGCAACACTTTATACCAGGGCTTTTTTGCTGGGAAAAGAGGTGGTGGAACTCAGTGGGTTGCCCTCGGAGAAAATGGTCACATGGCTGGTGGCCCCGCCCCCAATCTCCAGACAGAGGGGAGTTTAGATTGCCCTCTGTGCTGAGCGGTATGGAGGGCAATCTCAACTCCCCTCTGTCTGGAGATCAGGGGGCGGGGCCACCAGCCATGTGACCATTTTCAAGAGGTTCCGGAACTCCGTTCCCCCGCGTTCCCCCTGAAAAAAAGCCCTGCTTTATACTCCTATTGAATCTCTGTTGCCAGCCACCCTATGAAGACTCATCTCCATTATGGCCGAAAGCTTAATGAAAATATCAGCTCAGTAGACAGCAACTCTTCAGAAGGCAAACTGGCTGTTAGGAATTATTGGGAAAGGGTCTAAAAAAGGAAATACATCATAAGCCACAAAACGCTCCAGATTTTGACATTTTGGTACTGTACGCTGACGTATGAATTGGACAGGTAAAGTGGTAGAAATGCGTGTTTCCTCACCAGCTTCCTGCTAATGTGCAACAGCTGCACTTTAATAGTGTGGAAAGAAAGTGCCCCTGTGCTTTAAAAAGTGGTTTCAATTAAGAGGTTTAATTGTGAGGAAACTGAAAGGAAACAAAAACATTCATTACCCATTGCTTCCCCCCCCTTTTTTTTTTTGCTTTCCAGCTGTGCACCTGAAATGACACCGCAAGCCGACATCGGTAATATTTCATATTTATATGGCACATTTTGTGTTCAAAACATTTCACATGCATTGGCTCTGCTTTCTACTTTGCCAAGCAGAGCAGCAGAATATGACCCAATTCCTTGGTAACCCTGACAATTAGGGCTGCCAACTCTGGGTTAGGAAATTCCTGGAGATTTGGGGGAAGAACCTGGGGAAGGTGGAGTTTGGGGAGGGGGCACAGCACAAATGTGATGCTATAGAGTCTACCTTCTGAAGCTGCCAGACCTCCATGGTCTGGAGATCAGTTGTAACTCTGGGAGAACTGTAGAGTCCACCTGGAGGTTGGAAAACTTACTGACTACAGCCCTTCAAGGTAGGCTAGTATGACCATATTGGGGACTGGGTGAGGCACCTATTGTTAATTAAGGCTACTCCATGAGTTTGTGACTGAGAATAGATTTGAACTAATATAATAATAATAATAACATTTGATTTATATACTGCCCTTCAGGACAACTTAATGCCCACTCAGAGTGGTTTACAAACTAGCAACCAACTCCATTCCATCATCAGTACACTGCGTGGCTAAGAGGCTGAACTGTGAATCAAGAGTTATGTTGCCTCTGTTTCAAACCCTCCAATAGTCTTTAGGCAAGTCACTCACCGTTTCGTTTGCCAGTCCCGAAGATAGAGTTAGACCAAGGAGAAATCCCACCGTAGCTTTCTAACTACTTGTGTTGTCAACAAAATATGCAATAATAAATGTGCAAAAATAATTGTACTTCTATCCAATCCGAGAATGTAGAATACATCCATGTGTATCAAAACTGATGTGGACAATAAATCACAGGATGGGATTAAGAGCTTTGAGTCCATTCAAAGCTTTTAATATCATCCTGTGATTTATTGTCCCTTTTGCCACAAGAGGCAACGGATTCGTCATGAGTTCATCGACCTCTATTTGTGGGTTTGGCAAATTGCTTTAGCTCGTTCTTTCCTAACAGTGCGGTACAGTGCAATTGGCCTTATTGAATTGTACTTGTCCTCTCAGCTGTCCCCCTGCTCCACTCAGCAGGCAAGTGTTTAAATAGACAATACTTCGATCAGTCGCGAATCATTCAGTGTTCACCTAAATAGACCCTAGCAACGCTGATGATTGTCAATTGGCTTGCCAGGGCTCCAGCGGGCAAGATCCATTGCCCACTGCAGCTCTGGAAGTGACAAAAGGTAGCTCTAGGAATTGCTGAAATCTCTATGGTTACTGGTCATTCCTAGAGCTACCCTTTGTCACTTCCAGGTTTTATCCAGAAGTGACGTAGTGACGTTGCTGAAATCACATCCCCATGTCTCTACATCCAGCCAGTCTGTTTGGAATGGCAGTACCTTCACATGTGTGCAGGTTTGGAAAAAAAACCCAATCTTTTCTGCAGGCATGAAAGTCCGTAAGTGTCAAACCAAACACATCTGATGATGGGTTCACTTCTTTTTTTTTTTTTTTTTGAAAAATTTTTTATTGGGTTAGAATCCGTTATTTTTACATTTACATTCAATTTTCCCCAAATTTTTCATTTCTAACCCCCTCCCTTTCCCCCCCTTTTGTTGACTTCCAACAGTTTTCCAACCCTTTGTCCCTTTTCCCTTACTTCTATTAAATTTCTCTATCTAAAACAAATACATATTCTCCATTATACTAAGCAGTACATCCTTAACTACTTTTCTTATTGTATACTCAAACTGTAAATCTTTGTTTCCATCTTGGATAAACAATTTATCCCATTTTCCAATTTTGAATATTTCTATATATCATAAACCTATATATCATAAACCATAAAAATCTTACACATTTAAATCAAACAATTTGACTTATTCTCTATGTATTACTCATTCTATCTTTTTATGGTAATTCTATATAACTCTCGTCACATAGTCAATCAATTTGACTCGTCTATACATTCAGTTTGGTGCATTATACAAATCTTATCAAAGAAAGAAAATATTGTTGATTACTCAATCCGTATATTTAATCCTTATCCTTAATTATTTTCTATCAATATTCTATTTATTAACCAATATATATCTATATATATATCAATCTGTTAATCTAACTGCTTATAAATTCACATTTATCTCTTCCCCCCCGGTAAAGTCACCCCCCTCTACATTTTATTATACTTCAGTAGTTCTCAAACTGCCACAGTTTTCCTCCCACCTCCCATTTCTTCTCCAGATATTGTTTCAGCTTCTCCCAATCTGTGTTAAACTGCCCTGAGTCCAGATTTCTCAGTTTTCTTGTCATCTTGTTCATTTCTGCCATGTACAGCAATTTGTAGGTCCAATCTTCAATAGTTGGCACTTCTTGTACTTTCCATTTTTGCGCATACAAAAGTCTAGCTGCTGCTGTCATATAAAATATCAACGTCCTATGATGGGCTGGAATTCCCTCCATTCCCAAGTTTAGTAGCAGGAGTTCTGGGTTCTTATTTATTTGAAATTGTAAAATTTCACTCATTTCTCTTATTATTTCCCCCCAGTACTGCCTAGCTACCTCACACGACCACCACATATGATAGAGGGAGCCCTCATGCTTCCTACATTTCCAGCATTTATTAGAAGTGTTCAAATTCCCTAGCGCAATCTTCTTTGGTGTCATGTACCAACGATAAATCATTTTATAGATATTCTCTTTAATATTTGTACATGTCATTGTCTTCATTGTAGTCTTCCACAAGTATTCCCATGCCTCCATTGTTATCTCTTTGTTAAAATTTATAGCCCATTTCACCATTTGTGTTTTAACTGTCTCATCCTCAGTATACCATTTCAACAGTACTTGGTATACCTTGGATATTCTTTTCTTGTCCTCTTTAAGAAGGGTCTGCTCTAGTTCCGAATTCTCTATTCGTATACCTCCCTTTACAGAGTCCGAGTTGTACAAATCTCTGATCTGTCTATACTGGAACCAGTCGTAATTCGGTGATAGTTCCTCTTGCGTCTTTATTCTAAGTTTAGATGCTTCTATTTTAGTTATTTCTTTATAAGTCAAACATTGTCTTTCGTTATCAACAGCTCTCGGGTCTATCACCTCATATGGAACCACCCACCAAGGAGTTCCTTCTTGTAGATAAATTCTGTACTTCTTCCAGATTGTGTATAGACTTCTCCGTACAAAATGGTGCAGGAACATCGAGTTGACCTTTACTTTGTCATGCCATAGGTATGCATGCCATCCAAATATTTTTTTATATCCCTCTAGGGCTAATAGTTTCTTGTTCTTTAATGTCATCCACTCTTTCAACCAAACTAGGCAGATTGCATCATGGTAAAGTCTCAGGTTGGGCAGTTGCATTCCGCCTCTTTCCTTTGCCTCTTGTAAAACTTTCATTTTCACTCGAGGCTTCTTGCCTGCCCATACAAAATCTGATATTTTCCTCTGCCATTTTTCAAATTGTTTAGAGTCTCTGATGATTGGTATTGTCTGTAGCAAAAACATCACTCTTGGTAACACATTCATTTTAACCGCTGCAATCCTACCCAACCATGACAGATTGAGCCTATTCCATTTAATCAAGTCTCTCTCAATCTGAATCCACAATTTTTCATAATTATTCTTGAACAAATCTATATTCTTTGCAGTCAGTTCAATTCCCAAATATTTCACCTTACTTGTTACTTCACAATCCGTTGTTTCCATTAACAATTGTTGTTTCTGCTTAGTCATGTTTTTGCATAGTATCTTTGACTTCTTTTTGTTAATGAAAAAACCTGCCAAGTCTCCAAACTCCTTAATCTTATCTATCACTTTTGGCATGTTCTCCAGTGGGTCCTCTACAATTAACATTATGTCATCCGCAAATGCTCTGACCTTGTATGAATAGTCCTTTATTTTTATTCCTCGAATTTCCTCGTCTTGTCGTATTTGTATCATCAGAATCTCCAATACTAAAATGAACAACAGTGGAGACAACGGGCAACCTTGTCTTGTTCCTTTGCTTATAGTCAATTTCTTGGTCAATTCATCATTCACCACAATTGCTGCAGTCTGGTCTCTGTAAATTTCCTTAATTGCTCTGATGAATCTTTCTCCTAATTGTAGCTTTTCCATAGTGGCAAACATAAAGTCCCAGTTTAAGTTGTCAAATGCCTTTTCAGCGTCAACAAAGAAGAAACCAACCTCTTTATCACAACGCTTATCATAATATTCAATAGCATCAATCACTGTCCTTAAATTATCTCTTATTTGTCTGTCTGGCAGAAAGCCTGCTTGCTCCTCCTCTATAACTTCCGAAAGCCACCCCTTCAGTCTCTCCGCCAGTATCTTCGCAAAGATTTTATAATCATTGTTGAGTAACGATATAGGTCTGTAATTTTTCACACTAGTCAAGTCTTGGCCCTCTTTTGGGATCAATGATATGTTCGCTTCAGACCAAGTGTCTGGAGTCCTTTGATCCCTTAAAACTCCATTGATCACCTCCTTTAGGAATGGTGCCAGCTCATTGGCCATAGTCTTATAAAATTTAGCTGTAAGTCCGTCTGGCCCTGGCGCCTTTCCTAAATTTGCAGATTGTATTGCCTTACTTATTTCCTCATCCGTTACTTCACTGTTCAGTTTATTTCTCCAAGCGTCCGAGATTTCTGGAAGTGTCATTTTCTCCAGATATGACGCTATTGAATCTTTATTTACTTCTTTCTTATTATACAGTTTAGCGTAGAATGTATAAAAGGCTCTACTAATGGTATTCTGTTCCAAATACGTTTTATCATCTTCACAAATTTTATTTATTGTTTTCTTTTCCCTTCTCTTCTTCAGTTGCCATGCCAGGTACTTCCCAGGTTTATTTGCACCCTCAAATGCTTTCTGATTCAGCCTTTTGAGATTCCACTCCAATTCTTTATTACTCATTGCTGTTAGCTGTTCTTGCAATATTTTAATTTCCTGGTATAATTTCTTTTTCCCTGGTCTCTTTTTTAACTGTATTTCCTTAGCTTTTATTTTCTCCTCAATCTCTTGTCTCTTCTCCTCTTTCTTCTTTCTTGCTCTACCATTTAAGTCCATTAGTATACCCCTTATAACCGCCTTATAAGCATCCCAAACTTTATCAGTTGGTACTTCTTTATTCACGTTATATTGTATGAAAAACTTTGTCTCTCTTCTCAATATTTCCATATTCTCTTTTTCCTGTAACAAATCCTCATTTATTCTCCATGCTTTCCTTTTCCTCCTTTTCCCCAGCTTCCACATAATTGGGTTGTGATCTGAGCCTATCATCGGCATTATTTCTACATCTTTAGTCCATAACGCCAAATCTTTTGAGGCCCAGATCATGTCAATTCTTGATAATGTGGAGTGCCTTGCAGAATAAAAAGTAAACTGTCTGCTTTTAGGATACTCTCTCCTCCATACATCTTCAAGAGTCTCTTGTTGAATCAGCTCAAAAAAAAGCTTTGGTAATAGTCCTCTTTTCTTTTGTGCCATTGTAGTCTTTTTATCCAGTTCCAAATCTGTCACTCCATTGAAGTCTCCAGCAAGAATTATCTGGTCATATGAAAGATCATCTAAATGCTTCCTCAAATCCTCAAAGAAGCTCTCTTTTGCACCGTTGGGTGCATAGATTCCGACTACCAACACTCTCTTTAAATTCCAAGTACATTCCACTGCTACAAATCTGGCTTCCACATCTTTCATTATGAATTTTGGTTGCAGCTCCTCTTTTACATACAACACCACTCCTCTTTTTTTCTTACTTGAGGCCGCTACAAAGTCTTTGCCCAATTTTCCCAGTTTTAGATATTTTACATCCTGTTTTCGAATATGAGTCTCTTGCAAACAAACAATATCACATTTTTGTTTTAGTAGCCAGTGAAAAGTATTTTTTCTCTTATTCGGTGAATTTAGTCCATTTACATTCCAAGATAACACTTTACACTCCATATTCATAATCTTGTTGGTAAGTCTTTTTCATTGTCCCTTATAAATCGCTCCATCTCCCGCTCAGATCTGATACGCTTTTTGGCGCCTCCAAATTCGAAGGACAAACCCTCTGGGAGTGATGATGGGTTCACTTCTGATCATCTCTGTTGAACCTGATAAGTTTGACAGGCAAAACATGTTCCCGAAAAAGTTTGCTGTATGTCTAGTTAATAACACTCACTGTCCTTACAGGTACTTTGAGGATTTGAAAGCGCTACCTAAATTCTCAGCTGCTACATTTTAAAAAATGGATAAAAATGTAATATCCTGGCTTTCTGTGGTCGCTTACATGTTTGAGGAAGGAAAAGTTAATTAATTAATTATTGCTTAATTGAAATTAATTAATTAAAATTAATTAAAATTAAGCAATAGTATCGTGTGATTTCATATCATGATGAGGTCCAGTTTGATACTGAATATATCATTTAAGGATTGCCAAAGGCTACATTTTCATTCCTTTGTGCATTCGTATATTTTAGCAACCTTTATTCTTTTTGTTTGTTTATGTACCATATAAACAAAGTTATATCTATCATGTGCACAAAGTTTATTTATATGATATGAAATCTGTGATGCATATTTTCACCACAATTGTATACCTTTCACAGCCGTTCCTTTTGGTATGGCTTTCTCGCTGATTTGATGTATGGGTTGCTGAGTAGGTGTGACAATGTATGCAACATTTAATATTGTAGGACATGTGTTCCTGGCTGATTTAAATATTTTGTAACATACATTAATCAACAAATGTTCTTTGCTGCAATCTGTGTTGTCCTGTAATGAGGGTGGGTATTTTTGTGAAGGCTGTAGAATTATTTCCTCTGTATGTATGTCTTGTCTTGCTCAACGAATTTGAATAATCTTGGCCTATATGTGCAACATAAAGGGCCCTCCCTTTAAAGCAGCCATTTCCTTCAGGGGAACTGATCTCTGTAGCTTAGAGATGCCTAAGGTTGCCAGGTATTTTTATCCTCTGGGAAGCGTCTTTATAGTGCAGACCAGGGGGTGCACTAGGATTGCCAGCTCCAGGTTGGGAAATTCCTAGAGATCTGGGGGGTGAAACCTGGAGAAACCTGGAGAAAGTGGGTTTTAGGGAGGGAAAGGACCTTGGCATGGCAGAATCCCATAGAGTCCACCCCCCAAAGTAGCCATTTTCTCCAGGTGAGCTGATCTCTGTGGCCTGGAGACCAGTTGTAATTCTGGGAGATCTCCAGCCACTACCTGGAGGCTGGCAACCCTAGGGTGCACAGGTGCTCCACAGTGGGCTGATATGGGCCCAAAACAGGCCCAATTTGCTTCATTCGGGGCCCAAATCAGCCCACTGCAAAATGTGGGTGTACTCTTGTGGAGGAGTGATGATGTCACTCTCAGGAAGTGACATCATTGTGCTGCCCCAGGAGCACGCTCAAGAGGCCCATCCCTGTGCCTTCCTCCCCAGCGGCCAGGTGAGTGGTGGCGAGAAGTGGAGGGTGGAAGTGGAGGATCTTCCCTGTGCCGACCGGGGGACCTGGGATCCCGTACCATAGATCCTCCTTGCATTTACATTTGGAAACCTGTGTCATTCTCACATGGATATGAGTGGAATCCATTGGTTCTGGTTCTAGAAACATTCAGAGGATGTGATTTTTTCATTTAGATTCTCTTCAGGGTTCGGACTTGATTCGGTTAAGCGGAGACTGGAATCGACTGCTAGGCCTCATTGTATGTCCATGGAGTTTTTCAGTCAGGTTGCCACATGGGAAATTCCTGAAGATTTGAGGGCGGAGCCTGAGTAGGGCAGAGTTTAAAGAGGGGAGAGAGTCCGGTGGGGATGGAATTGCATGAAGGCTGTCCCTCAAAGTTGCCACTTCATCCAGGGGATCTCTGGAGTCTGGAAACCAGTTGTAATTCCAGAGAATGCAAGGCCCCACCTGGAACGTGTAAGTGGTTCAATATTGAATGGAATTTGATTTTAATTTGTGTATTTATTCATTATTAATATTTATCACATATGGTCTATTTATTGTATGAACATAGGAGCATCATGCTAAATTTTATGTTCTAGGCAGTAAATGTTTGGCTTGACAAAACAATGCGAAACAAGGGCCGATTCCAGACGGCCCTCTGCATCCCGAAACGTTGCGCGTCGTCGTTCACCGTCGCACAGAAAACGTGAAATATCGCGTTTTCCGCATGACGTTTCGGGATGCGGAAGGCCATCTGGAATCGGCCCTGATGTAACCAGGGCTAGCACACCCGTTGCCAACTGCCCAGGAGGTTTTTTCTTCATCGTTCTACTCCCGGAGGGTTCTGCCTACAAGGAAGAAGAAACAATAAGTTAATACTATTCTTTCTAAACTTGGATATTGAACTATACTGTATGAACTCGGATAGACCTTATGAACAACTTGATGAACTGTGATTCTTATTGGATGAAATAATAAGTATTTGGCATTGGCTTAAGTATATTGACTGCATTTTCCCAGTGATTGGATTAGTAGGGATATATTGTGAATAAGTATATAGATACATGTTTTTGCACACATTGCACTTGCATTTTCATAATTAAATAAATATATTAATTATTGTTGGATCTCTTTGGACCTTGTGGGCCCTTTAGTTAGCGTGGCTTGTTTGAGACCAATCCTTTTTTGTCTGTAACCCATCTGGAAGATGACAACCCTACCTCTAATGGGTTGATGCTTTCCTACATCACCTTCTGAGGTGAGATGGGTGGCAACCAGTGACAGGGTATTTCAGTAATGCCACCTTGTTTGCGGAATTCTCTTTCCTAGGAAGCTTACCTGGAACCTATGTTACTTTTTTTTAGGCAACAGGACAAAACATTTCTGTTCACCCAAGCTTTGAGTTAAGAGCTTGGTCTCTTACTACTAGGTTTGGCAGGTCCCTATATCTTCCTGGTGGAAATGGGGACCTAGCACTTGCCTCACACCTCCTGCATGTTGCGTTTCACATGCGCATGCTTCTGGTGCTTGCACTGGGCGATGTCAGGGTTGTGGCCCCTGCCATACTCTTGGGGTTTGGGGTTCACTGTCAGGTTGTGACATACTTTGGGAGTGCTGAAGAAGCGGCTTGAGAAGCAGTGAGATACTAAGAAGGAATGTGGTTATCAGCGTGGTCAAGGAGACGTGGTCAGATGGCTTGAGAAGAACTGCACTAGTCATAACAATTCTCCTTTCTTTCTCTTTACTTTATTTTGCTGCATAGATTGGAACCTAGTTAAAAGGGGGGATTACAGTAGAGTGAGTTGTGCTTGAAGGATTGAATATGCCTAGTAGGGGGAGGGAAGAGTTATTTCTGACAAGAAATGTCTGCGGTGCCGTACTAGTAGATTCTCAATAGAGCTTTAACTCATGTACCTATGGATCCATGCAGTGAAGTTACTGAGATCTAAGTTGGCAGTCCCTGACAGGCTAATTCTGATTTGTTTGGGACCAAAATTGGTCCCTGCAAAGCACGGGAGTGTGCCTGCGGCCTGTGCGATGACGTTACTTCAGGAAGTGATGTCATTGTGTCCTGCCGAGAATGTGCCCGGTGTGTGCTTTCCCAGGTTGCCTGTTGGTGGCGGGCAATCTTTACGGGGCTTCCTACCTCCCACCAATCAACGGGCCAAACCCCTGAGAGATTGCCCACAACCAGTGGGCACCTAGGAACCCTATTTACTACCATTTTAGTCTGAAAATGATGGCTTTAAACTTACCTATTGCTGTTATGCTGTGGCTGGGTTTTTAATGCTGGATTTTCACTTTAACCACTAACTAGTAATGTTTTGCTTTTATGTTTTATTTTGTAAGCTTCCTTGGGCAGGTTCTCCGGTTTTCTCAGTAAAGGAACAGAAATATAAATGGTGTGAAAATGGTATAAAAGGAGCAAACAAATTGGGGGCTCCAGCAACAAAGATGGCTGAAATGCAAGGGCTCCTTGTGGCAACATACAAAATCCAAGAAGAAAGGGAAAGGGCATTTTTGTCCAGGAAATGTGGAGAGGCACCTCCGTGTTGCTGACTCAGCAAACCAAAAGGCCGAAACGGCTGGGTGACTCTTTCCTGTGCAAAGGTGTCCAAGCTCCTTACACAACATTAATATTCATGCACTCTCCATGCTTCTGTAATGCCTTTCATCCACAGATTTCAAAGCACCGAGGAAAGATTAATTAATTAAGCCCCACGTCCTTGGGAGGTAATGCACTGAGACTTTATCACTCACACAGAGGCCGCTGTTGCCAGCGTCACAGATTTGAAGCTTACCCTAAAAGAAAAAGAAAAAAAAAAGTTAAGTGCTCCTGAATAGAGCTTCTAAGCATCTCTTTATACATTACATTTTTAGGTGCATGTTTGAGGTCAGAACTACATGAGATGGAGACATGGAGATGCTGCTGGAAACAGCATCCCTGAGTTGAGTTGCCCTATGTTATTTATTTATTTATTGGATTTATTATCTCCTCTCCCCGCGAACGGGCTCAGGGCGGATCACAACAGAGATAAATAAGTTTACAATAAAATCAACATTAAAAGCATAAAAAACAGTTACATTATATCATTTGTCCTGTGCCATGACCTAATCATGCTATGAGCTTTCTCATCCTTGCAGTGTATTGTCCCCATGTCATTGCCTGGTAACAGGGCTGGATCTAGAGTTCCCGGCACCCGGGACAACCCAAGTCTGGCTGCCCTCGCGCGTGCGCACAGTCATCACACAGGGTGGGCATGCCACCAGCGGAGCAGTGGCAGTGCTGGCAGCTGGGAGGCCGCCTGCGTCACTCACCTGCCTCGCTGGGGCAGGCCAGCTTGCCGAGGGCTCCCCGTCCTGTGGGGCAGGCGAATGGCGCAGGCGGCCTCCCAGCCCTCCATGCCACTCACTTGCCCAGCAGGACAGGGAGCGTGCGGCAAGCTGGCCACCCCCTCAGCCAGGCAAGTGAATGGCCATTCGCTGTGCCCGGCTGAGGAGGCGGCCAGTTTGCTGTGTGCTCCCTGTCCTGCTGGGCAGGTGCATGGCGTGGACGGCAGCTGTGCCCAGCGCCCCCTCTTTGATGACACCATGGGCAGACTACCCCCCTGCCTCCCCTTGATCCAGCCCTGCCTGGTAATGCCCATCAGAGGTGAACAAATGGCAGTCTCATTGTGACACTGACTTAATTAAAACAACTCTTCCCCATTGGTCAGCGGATTATAGTATTTTCTTAGCTGTTCTCACATTTTATTCCTCTCTGGAGTGAAGAGTGCAGAGTTGCACCTGAGCGTCTCCATTCCTAGTTCACCACTCCAGCCACAACCTCACACTGCAGTCTCTTTTGGAAACAAGAAAATAAAATATCTTCGCCTGCTGAAACCTGATTCAATACATGCAAAATGCCCCTCACAGCAACAGGCAGCACATGCGTAGCATAGACAACAACAGCAGCAGTAGCAGCATTAAATTTGTATACCGCTCTTCAATACAGATCAGTGCCACACTCAGAGAGGATAACAAGTCAATGTTATTATTATCTTCACAACAGACACCCTTTGAGGTAGGTGGTGCTGTGAGAGCTCTGAGAGAGCTGTGACTAGCCCAAGGTCACCCAGCTGGCTTCAAGCAGAGGAGTGGGGAATCACACCCGGCTCTCCAGATTAGAGTCCTGCCGCTCTTAACCACTACACCAACCTGGCCAGACAGTGGGAGCAAAGGTGGAGGAATGGAGCAATGCCACATGAGGTTGCAGTATCACTTCTGGTTGTGGCCATGTGTGACATTGCTATGCTCTAGAACTGGGGAATTCCTAGAGCCTCACCACATCACTTCTGGGCACAACTGGAAGGGACATCACAATGCCACTCGGTGCTGCTTCCCTCCCATTTTTGCTCCCACTGGAGAGAAGTACAACACTGGACAAAAGCTAGAGACAAGAGATTGCCTACCACAAGCAAGATGCACAGCTGGGTGCAATGAATCTCTCTGTACTCAGTGAGGTGCACTGAACCTTACCAGAAGACCCCTGCTAGGCAGGCTTTACTATGCCCACAACTTTAATTTTGCTTACAGGAATTAATCGTATTCATGCACTTATGGTTAGGAGCCCCGTGGCACAGAGTGGTAAACTGCAGTACTAATCTGGAAAACTGGAGTTGGATTCCCTGCTCCTCCGCTTGAAGCCAGCTGGGTGACCTTGGGTCTGTCACAGCTTCTTGGAGCTCTCTCAGCCCCACCCACCTCACAGGGTGATTGTTGTGAGGATAATAATAACACACTTTGTAAACCTCTCTGAGTGTGGCATTAAGTTGTCCTGAATGGCGATATATAAATTGAATATTATTATTATTGTTTCAAGGAGGAGAAAAAGGCAGGTTGAATAGGGTTGCCTGTCTTTTTATCTGCAAAGGTAATAGTAGTTGGGATAGGGTGCGGGTTTATATAAACACAATAGTGTTAGGAAACGAGTTGAGCTATTCCTTTTCCCTACACCATAGCCCCAATCCAAATTATCTCCCCACACAGGCTGCTGAAGTGTGTTGGAATTGTCGGATGCATATTTGATTTTTTCTGATCATGAAAAAACATTCAGAAGGGGTCAAGCAGAATAGTTCTTCTTTCATTCCCCCCCCCCCCCCAGCATGTTTTAGAAAAGTTTGGCATGTCATCAGCACAACTTTGGCATAAGAAGATAAAGATGGATATACAGTTGTATTTGGTATTTCTCTTGAATGTAGATTATTTATGGGTGATGGTTTCTTTTGTTAATTTAAGATAAGGCTTGCTTTAATTTTCTAAATACTGGTGAAATAGTATTCTAATATTGGTGAAAATATTGATGAAATAGTATTCTAATATTGGTGAAAATATTGATGAAATAGTATTCTAATACTGGTGAAAGAGTAACAAAAGTTAGAAGTATCTTTTCAACTAAACTGACTTGTAAAATAAGTACTATAATTTTGGGCCAAGCTACACATGACGAACGACACTTGAACAGCAAGTGTGTTTCTCCCTGTTCACTTGCCCTCCACTCAATCCACTTGCCGTTCAAGTGTCATTCGTCATGTGTAGCTTGGCCCTTTGTTAGCTCTCAGGCTATGTTTTAATATCTCTTTTATGGCCGTTTTTGCACGTCTTACCAGCTGTGCAAAATCAAGCAAAATTCCTGAACTGACGGCATCTTCTTGGCATGATTTCCCATCATGACTCTGGTTTGTGGCACAAATTGTCGTTCCAGGAGTTTTGCGTGATTTTGCACGGCTGGTAAGACGTGAAAATGGCCTGTATTTTAATTGGCATCATAATCATGAATAGCTGTAGAAAATATTATTTATCAAATGAGATGAGTAGTAAGGGCTTAATGATTGGCTGTTGTGGGTTTTCCGGGCTGTATTGCCATGGTCTTGGCATTGTAGTTCCTGACGTTTCGCCAGCAGCTGTGGCTGGCATCTTCAGAGGTGTAGCACCAAAAGACAGAGAACTCTCAGTGTCTCAGAGAACTGAGAGTTCTCTGTCTTTTGGTGCTACACCTCTGAAGATGCCAGCCACAGCTGCTGGCGAAACGTCAGGAACTACAATGCCAAGACCACGGCAATACAGCCCGGAAAACTCACAACAGCCATCGTTCTCCGGCCGTGAAAGCCTTCGACAATACATCGGCTTAATGATTGTTATATTATGGGTTTTTATATTATGCACATTAAATAAAATGTAACATTCAGGAATAAAAGAACTGCCATCTGAGATTGAGGATCACCCTCCCTACTCAATTTTAGAGATTCTATGTGAGAATTTTTCAAGAAGCACCAGGGCCGGATCTTGGGTTCTCGGCACCCAGGACAACCCAAGTCCGATTGCCCTTGCATGCACGTGCAGTGCATGCATGCTTCCCGCCCTGTGTGATGACATCACTTCATGACATTATCACGCAGGGCGGGTGTGCCACCAGTGGAGTGGCGGCAGCGCTGGTGGCTGGGAGGCCGCCCATGCCACTTGCCTGCCCCGCTGAGGGGGTGGCCAGTTGCTGCGCACTCCCTATCCTGCGGGGCAGGCGAATGGTACGGGCAGCCTCCCAGCCCTCCATGCCACTCACTTCCCCAGCAGGACAGGGAGCACATGGCAAGCTGGCTGCCTCCTCAGCCGGGCAGGCAAATGGCACTGAAGGCTGGGAGGCTGCCCACGCCATTCACCTGCCCCGC
Source organism: Eublepharis macularius (assembly GCF_028583425.1). Taxonomy (NCBI): domain Eukaryota; kingdom Metazoa; phylum Chordata; class Lepidosauria; order Squamata; family Eublepharidae; genus Eublepharis; species Eublepharis macularius. The sequence goes on from NC_072798.1 coordinate 9,976,784, forward strand.
AGGACAGGGAGCACACAGCAAGTCAGCCACCCCCTCAGTGGGGCAGGCGAGTGGCACGGGTGGCCTCCAGCTCTCCGTGCCATTTGCTTGCCCAGCTGAGGGGACGGCCAGTTTGCCGCTTGCTCCCTGTCCTGCTAGGCAGGCAAATGGTGCGGGTGCCTGCTTAGCCGCCCGCACTGCCGCCCGCGCACTCCCGGTGGCTGGCAGCTGTGCCTGGCACCCCCTCTTTGGCAGCACCAGGGGCAGACTACCCCCACTGCCCCCCCTCAATCCAGGCCTGAGAAGCACCTACATCTCCCATCCAATTACTAAGACCAGGGTTGCAGGCAATGGCAAACCACCTCTGTTAGTCTCTCGCCATGAAAACTCCACCTGGTGTCGCCATACGGCAGATATGGCTTGAGGGCACCCTCTACTCTCCAGTCTTCGACAGATCTAACCCAAGGGGTTTGAACCTTGCCTCTCCCTCCCAATCATCCCTTCAGGCAAACTTCCTTCTACAAAATTGTATTCGTTTTTTTGTTGTTTGTTTATTTATGTCATTTATAGTCCGCCTTTCTCAGTGAGATTCAAGCGGATTACACAGTATGAGATTAGTACAATCCATATAATGTAGATTTCCATACAGTATCGAGGACATTTCCATAAACAATGCCATAGGGTAAATAGATGCAAGTTTAAAAAGACATAGCATTAGCAAGAATCCAATACAAAGTAGACGAAAATACTGAAAGAGGACAATGTCAAAGAAACAAATTGCTACCAAATTAGCTGGCTACTTCACCTACTGAGTTAAGAATTGATTCCATCCTGGTTCCAGGTGAGCTGGAGATCTTTACATGCCACGCAGGGAGTTCTTAAAAGCTCACCTCGGTGTGCCATTCTTGTTGTCTGTGGTACTTCTTTTATTCTAACAGGCCTTGGCCTGGAAATATGTGGTCTCAATGTTTTGATATGCCTTTCATGAATTTTCCCCATTTTTTAAAAAAATACTATTTGTAAATCCTTCCACAGAGAAACAGGCAAGTGAAACTCACTAAGGATTAGTCCTGAGTCCTGACAGTGTATTTTGCCGTGCAAAGGATCATCATGATTTCTAATGCTGACTGATGGTTAAATACATGGAAGCCTTCATGCTTTTTTTCGTAACACTGTTAGGACCAGGGAAAGGGGGCAATTTTTCAAACAGAGCAGCTTTTAATACATTTATGAAGGATTATAACAGACAAGAGCCAAGAATGCCAAATAAAAAACAAAACATCTCTTCTTGTTGTTAGCACTCAGCCAGTAGGGATACAGGTGTCAGTGGATAAGAGCGGCAGGACTCTAATCTGGAGAGCCAGGTTTAATTCCCCACTCCTCCAGGTGAATCCAGTGGGGTGACCTTGGGTCAGTCACAGCGTCTCGGAGCTCATTCAGCCCCACCCACCTAACAGCGTGAGTGTCATGAGGATAATAATAACACTGACTTGTTAACCTGAGTGTGGCACTAATCTGTCCTGAAGAGTGGTATATAAGCATAAGGTTATTATTATTATAGAGTCTGACCTGAACCATTTGGATTTGAGCCTCTTTATCAGGGTCTGTAGTGAAAGGTGTAAAAAATCAGGCAGAAAGCAGTCTATTTTCCATTTTGTTGGATCAAGTGAGATCATTTCCTTGAAATAGTTTGGTGCTAAGGTTCAGAATAGAGATGCGCACGAACAGAAAAAAACCCGAACATGATGTTCACTGTTCGTTGCCATCCATGAACAGGGACTCACGAACAACCACGAACATGGCCCTGTTCACGAACATGTTCATGGTTGGATGTTCGTGGGCACCAGCAAGCTCTCCTCCAGCCATCATCCAAGTCAAGATCCCTACTGCACCAGTCCCAGAAACCTGACCTGAGCAAGCACCAGGAAAGGTACCAATAATAAATAATAGCTTGGCCTAGAGCCTGGCAGCAGCCCTGGAACTTGAAGGGGTAGATCCCTATCCCACCACACACAAAGAAAATTCAAGCTCCAATGAACTCTTTCTATCAAAATGCCAACAACAACTGTCTCTCTGCTGTCTGCAAAGCCAGAGCTGGGAGCCCCCCTCGCCCCTGGTCTTTTCTCCCTTGTTGTAACAAATTTGGAGCTCCACACTTGAAAGGAAGACCTGCCTATCAAGCTAAATTCGGCTTGGATTGGTGTTTCCAGGGCAACAGCAGGAGTTCAGACAGAGTTCAGACAATCCCTGCCTAAGTTGCCAAGGGAATTGAGTGCCAGACTGTCTGGCTTGACAAACATCAAGACAAACAGCAACAAACGAGGCTTGCAATGACCACCTGTTCGTTTAGAATGGGGCCTCACAAACAGCTTGTTCGCAAACAGCAGATTGGGCTGTTTGTGGCTTTTTTTTTGTTCGTATTACTGTTTGTGCCCATCTCTAGTTCCGAATAAACACAACCAAAATGATTTCTTCCTGTTATGCGTAATTTACCTATGGAATGCATTGACACAAGAAGTGATGCAAGATGCTAGCTTAGGGGCCCACTGGATGGTACGCTGGAAGATTGGTGACCAGATCTTCTCAAAATAGTAAAGAGTCCAGTAGCACCTTTAAGACTAACCAACTTTATTGTAGCATAAGCTTTCGAGAACCACAGCTCTCTTTGTCAGATGCATCTGACAAAGGTGCTACTGGACTCTTTACTATTTTGTGTCTACAGACTAACACAGCTAACTCCTCTGGATCAGATCTTCTCAGGATTTTAAAAATACAAATAGAATTTCCATTTTTTAAAAAATAAAATTTCTACCCGGACTTTCTGCTCTCACAAAGGCTACCAAGGCAGTGGACATATTCAAACATACATAATAATGATAATTTAAAAATTCACATTTTAAAACTGTTAAAACCAACCCCCCAATGCATAATTAAAACAATTAAAATCAGATCTAACATACATACAAAAGCATAAAGAACAACAGTTTAAACATTGGACAGATTGGGAACACCAGATGAAACAAAGAAGTCTTCACCAGTATAGAAGATGGTAATGGAAGGGGACGGACTTATCTACCTCGGAACATTCTGCACTCAATCTGTATACAAAACTTATACCCAATAGGATTGTGCTATGCCTTGTGTGTGTTATCCCTTCCATCCATATGCAGTTTCACCATTCAAAACCTACCTCTCAAACCAGTTCAGATCTGGAGAGAAAAAAGACAAAAGATCTCAGCTTTTTCTATCTTCCTCTCCCTATTCTGGGTCAGTACCATGGAGAGGTCAGATTTGATTGGTATAACAATGTGGGTGCATGGGTTAAATTCCTACTTCCCAGTGCCATGGCCCTGAATTGGTTCAGATTTTTATGGCAGATTGTTGCTTTTAAGATTATACCCTGGAAAGTTCTGATCCTGGATCTCCCAGGATCTTGTCAATTTAGGCCCTTACATGTTTTTTTTTTAATTCATGGAGGATTGGTTGATCATTGACTCTCTCTAGCCATGCCAGGTTGCCACTAAGCCTCCAGCTTTTGATTCTCAAATACTGTTTTAAAAGAGGAAAGGAGGTTAACCTTTTAATGCTTGTGAGCGGGAGCTCCAGAAATCAATGTGTACATGAAGCTCCCTGCCTGCAATGGCTCCAATTAAGTTCAAAGGAGGAAGCTGATCCACATTAGAATTCACTTGTCCAAGAAGTTCTGCCACTTCCAATAACAATTAGAGAAAATATTCATCTTTTCCCAATCTTGTTGGTTCATTTTTTCCCTAGCAGATGTTGTTTTGGCATAATTTCGTTCTGGTTAAGTCTATTTTCTCCTTCAGAATTACACATATAAGTGATTCCAGCCAATCTGAGATATTATATTGAGAGCCAGTTTGAGATATTATATTGAGAGCCAGTTTGAGATATTATATTGAAAGCCAGTTTGGTGTAGTGGTTAAGAGGGTGGGACTCTAATCTGTAGAGCCACGTTTGATTCCCCACTCCTCCACTTGAAGGAATGGAGGACTTGAAGCCAGCTAGGTGACCTTGGGACAGTCACAGCTCTCTCAGCCCCACCCACTTCACAGGGTGATTGTCGTTAGGATAATAATAACACACTTTATAAACTGCTCTGAGTGGGCATTAAGGTGTCCTAAAGGTTGGTTTATAAATCAAATGTTGTTGTTGTTGCTGTTATTATTATAGTGATGGATAATGTCAGCGTGATTATATTTAGCCAACAAAACTTGACTATGTCAATGAGGGGAAATCTAGTCAATTCAGAGCGAGGGAAATTTTTCCTGGATAAGCTGTACAGGTGATCCTAGCCAATTAGGGACCACGTACTGAATGTGATGTCAGAAATTATGTAGCCAATTAGATTTGTGTGCATGCTGCTGTCAGAAAGGGGAGAAGAGGTGAATTGCAATTGCTGGGAAGAATTGAAAAGAGGTGGTGCTTTGTGACTGCCAAAAAGTGTACATAAAAAACAACGAGGACTTTAACTGAGCCCAATTTTTTACAGGAAAGCAACAGAACTGACTATGGAAACTATTGTTTTTTTTCTGTTGGGGATTGTGGCTTGTGAGTTGAAGGTGGAAACGTGTGTAGGTATTTATTCAGTAATCAATCATACAGAGAAAAGACTTCGAATTTCAGTTGGAAGTTTTTATTTTTATCCCCTTTTCCTTACTATTGGTCGTAAAAAAAAAAGGACCGGGGGCCGGGGGGGGGGACCTGCTATGAGGAAAGCAATACACGGCTGCCTGGTTCTCATCAAAAGCCGGCAATCACAGCTAAATCAGCATGCAAAATGCCACTCAACCTTGGGCCTTTATTAAAATTTGCTGGGACTCAATTTGAGATAGCGATCATTCTTATTAAAAAGCAAAATGTAAGATAGTTTTTTTTTATATAAATCTCTGGATGGAATGGAATTGTTAATCAGCATAGACTGATGTGATTTCTCTGTTGCAAATCCTGCCGAGGGCTCAGAACTGGCATATTACCATAATTCCTAGGCTACAGCTGGCAGCTCGGAAGGAAAGGGGGAAAAAAAATAAAGACCTAACAGAGTCTTTAAAATGCTTAAGCAGAGCTGGAAATCACAGCAAACAGCACAGGCGGAGAACAGCTACTCTTGGTATCAATGTTGTTTGTTTCTTGGCCCTGTCACCAATAGCAGTTCGGGTAAGGTGTGTCTGTACCTTAATGGTGACCAGAAAAAAAGAAGCACTTTACCTCAAGGTAATTGTGAAAGATAACTCATTGACACTTTCACACATACTATGCCAAAACTGGGTTGGGAAATTTCTGAAGATTTGGAAGCAGAGCCTGCAGAGAATGGTGGTTGGGGAGGGGAGGGACCTAAGCGGGGTATAATGCCATAAAGTCCACAATCCAAATAAGCCATTTTCTCCAGGGGAACTGATCTCTGTGTTCTGAAGATCAGTTGTAATTCCATGAGATCTCCTGGAGGTTGACAACTCTTTATGCCATATATTTGGTATAGAAAAGAGCAAGAGTTCAGTAGCACCTTTTAAGACTAACAAAATCTGTGGTAGTGTATGAGCTTTCATGAGTCATAGCTCTAATCTGAAGAAGTAAGCTTTGACTCACGAAAGCTCATACCTGCCACAAATTTTGTTAGTCTTAAGTAGAGATGGGCACGAACCAAAATATGTAAGCTTGCTCGGGGGGAGGGCAGAATACAAATACGATAAAATAAAAATAAAAAATAAAAAATATGAACCAAAATTAAGCACGAACCAGGCCATTTCGTGGTTTGTGAACCGCAGTTCGTCCGATCTAATTTCTGACAAACTGCCACAAACTTTAGGCTGGTTCATTTGGTTCGTTTTTTGGTTAGTGACTGCAGACAGCCTGGTGCCAATCAATCAGTGTCCTAGGCAACAGGGGATGGACTTCCTGCAGACCTTCTGCTGACTCAGAAGTGACCTTCTGCTGGCCCGCAAGTGACCTTCTGCTGGCCTGGAAGTGATGGTTTTCTGACCCCGATTGTGACATTTTCACGAACCAAATGAACTGGTTTGCGAACCAGGGGCAGGTTCGTGAAAGTTCATGGTTCGTGATTCATGAAATTTGACAAACCACGAACCACATGGTTCGTTTTTTTTTCCAGTTCATGCCCATCTCTAGTCTTAAGAGGTGCTAGTAACTCTTGCTCTTTTCTGTTGCTACAGACAGACTAGCACAATTAACAATCTTGATCTATATTTGGTATAGATATTACTATGACATTGTACCTCCCCCGCACTGACGTGCCTCTCCTTCTGATTATATGATTCAGAAGGAGGCTGAAGGTAGCTGCTTAAGGTCCCTCTCCTCCAAAACCCCACCCTCCTCAGGCTCCACCCCCAAACATTCAAGAATTTCCCAACCCACAGTTGACAACCCAAATCTACTCTGTCTGGCAGCAGCTCCTGGGTGTCTCAAGCTGAGGTATTTACATCACATGCTACCTGGTCCTTTGAACCAAAGATGCCAGCACTTGAACTAGGCACTTTTATCATACAAAACAGATGTTGTTCCACTGAGCCATGCCCCGCCCAGGTGAGTACAGTTCCTTGCTCATCTTTTGCATCAAAGCTTTGCTTCTGAGAACTATCCATGGACACAGAACATGCTCCAGGGTCCTCACAAGGGAGGGGCATGTCAAATCTGGAAGGGAAAGTCTTCATTCTGAACACCCGTCCTTTATGTCTTACACACTTTATGTCTTCCATTCATGATGTTGGGGGTGTGATATTTCACCTCAAAAGGGGGAGGGATTTGGATCAGGGCTGCGACAATGGTTGGAGGGGGGAGCTTTAACCCTACTACATTTAACTGAAATGGGCCCCTCAGCTACTTTGAGACCTGGTAGCTGTCTAGAATGCCTGTAGGGACGGAAAGTTGAGATAGGGCTGTGCCAAACAAGCAAAGAGAGCCAGTTCGGTGTAGTGGTTAAGAGCAGCAGGACTGTAATCTGGAGAACCGGGTTTGATTCCCCACTCCTTCGCTTGAAGCCAGCTGAGAGACCTGGGGTCAGTCACAGCTCTCTCAGAACTCTCTCAGCCCCACCCACCTCACAGAGGGATTACTGTTGTGCAGATAATAACAACACACACTGCAAATGGGTCTGAGTGGGCATAAAGTTGTCCTGAAGGGCAATATATAAATCAACTGTTATTACTATCTACCTAAAATCTCTCTCTGTAAATATAGGTCGATAAAATTTAGATAATTTATCCATCTCTCTATTTTATCTTACAACTTACACACCTCATTTACCCATAGGAAAGGGACTAAACTATACGAGATGTTGGACATGTAACATTTCACCTCAAAATGGTGGGGGGATTTAGATTAGGGTTTAACTCTTGTCTCTACTATGTTTACCTGAAACGGGTCCCTCAGCGACTTTTAGACCCAGTAGCTGCCTAGAATGCCTGTAGGAAAGGTGAGATAGGGTTGTACCAAACAAGCAAATAAATAAGGCAGGTTCCTAGGGTTACCAGACTTCAAGTGAGGTCTGGAGATCTCTCAAAATTACAACAGATCTCCAGACTAAAGAGATCAGTTCCCCAGAGAAAATGGCTGCTTGGGAGGTAAACTTAGGGGTGTGACATTCCACTGACGTCCCTCCCCTGCCCAAACCCCGTCCTCTCTGGGCTCCACCCCCAAATCTTCAGGAGTTTCTCAACCCAGAGTTGGGAACCCTATGCTATGCCTGCCCTTCCTCCCCCGCCCATTGGGCTAAAAGCAACCTGGGAGGAAGATAGGCAGTTCCAGTCAGGGGAACAGCACAGAGTGGAGAATTGACCACATAGCATCCTTCTCCCCCGTTGCTGCTTTGGAGGGCTACTTGGCACCTAAGGGTTATCTAATCACAGATCTCCAAGGTCAAATGTAGTTCAGTCCAGAATGACATACAGAGAAGAGGCCAGAAACATTTTAGAAGGCCAGCAATATCCTTTGCTTAAATAAATGCCTAGCCATTGTGCTTTCCAAGAAAACATTACATTAAAAGTCAGTTCACTCTTTATACTGCACCAATGGTACAATGGTGTTTGGCTATTCCTTGCTGTAGTTTTACATAGGGCCACCACGTCCCTAGTGGGAATTGGGGAATTCCTTGCCCTGAGTTCTTGTTTTTTTAAACAAAAGTGCTGTTGCTAGCATGACATCTTCACTTCTGGGAAAACTAGGAAGTGATGACAAGTAATTCTGGGAATCACTGGAAACTGTATGGTTTTCCCTGGAAGTGATGTCACACTTGCGATGGCACCACCCACCATATCCCCGCCCCCAACCCTACCACTAGTTGTGAAATTTGGCTTGGCCTGGCAACCTAGTTCTGTGTAAAGGGAAGAAACCTATTGCTCAACATGTGGGGTCTTCAGGGACGTATGATTGCCAATGATTACCTGATGCATATATGTTGCCTATAGAGAACGCTAGTTTTACAGTTAGTTTAGACTGCACAAAGGTGTGTGCATGTGTGGATTGGCCCTATATACTCTGCCTTGTTGCCTGTCTTCAGAAGAATGTTGCATATGAATTTCAAGGACTGTCTCCAATTTTATACCAGTAGTCCACCAAAGAGGTACAATAATATTCCACACCCCATTTATTCTGAAACTGAAATGGAATTGGCACAGGTTCAAATATTGCCATTGAACTTTATGTATTTATTTGCATTTCTTAAAATGTTCAGATTACAATTTTGGGTATTGTACTGAAAAACTAACACATCAATCCAGCAAGATCATTAGGTGAAAACAGTGCAGGGCCGATTCCAGACGGCCCTCCCCATCCCGAAACGTCACGCGTCATTGCGCGGAAAACACGAAATATCGCGTTTTCCGCGCAATGACGCGTGACATTTCGGGATGGGGAGGGCTGTCTGGAATCGGCCCAGGTTTCATTGTGGAACTAAATAGCGATCTGCCTTCGCATGGCAATGCTTATCACCCCTTGGCTTGATATCTTCAAAACAAACAAAACAAATCATAAAGAAAACCAGATACAGTTGGGGAATTCTGCACATTGGTGTTACCCACAGCATGCATTTTGTAACTCTAGACATTACCAAAGAGCTGGGAAGGCGAGAACAGAAAGGGTTCAGAGGGTACCATGATCTCTTTTCTCCTGCCACCGCACTGGGCATTTGCAGGCAGCTGGAGGCATTCCCTCTATCTTCCAGAGACCTGGGTACTTTGCCATAACTGCTGTGGACTTTTTCATGTCATCGGACTTTGTAATTGAGATTGTGTTCCTTCTTCACAATCCTGTTAAAAGCAGAGGCAATCAGAACTGTTTTTGTGTGGAATCCTATGCCTCTCAGTTAGGGTTGCCAAGTCCCCTTACCCTCCCAGTGGGAGTGAGGGACTTGTCACTTACCTTGGGTGACTCTCCCACATGAAGCAGCAGGTGCGCTCCCACTGGACGTGATGACATCACTTAAGGAAGTGATGTAATAGTGCACGGCCATTTTGAGTCCCTTTGAAGTGCAGGAGCATGCCCGCCACTGGGTGTGATGATGTGAGTTCCTTAAGTGATGTCATGGCATCCAGTGGGAGCACACCCAGTGTGCACTGGCACAGAAGGCTTTTTGCCCCCTTGTGCCCATTCCATGGGACCTTTCCCAGCCACTGCCCAGGTGAGTGGTGGCAGGGGACAGAGGCTGGGACCAGGGGACCCCCCCCCCCTCATTGGGGTACCTGACAGCCCTCCTCTCAATACCAGTTGTGATATTACCTTCTTGCCTTGTTCGTGGGCTAGATGAATCTTTGCTCTGGTCCAGCAGACTTCTTGTTCAATATTTCAAATATACCATAATTCATTTTTCACCAGTTAAGACAGTGGTTGCTTTCACACAACTTTACCCTCGCGCGAAATCACGCAAAACTCACAGCATGCGAGCAACTTCGTGGCATGATTTCTGGCATCATCACACCATGAAACAGAATCATGATGGGGTAACATCAGAAATCACACCACGAAGACGCCCTCTTTCTGTGAGTTTTGCACAATTTTGTGTGAGAGTAAAGGCACCAGTATTAAAAGTTTGATTTTTTTCTAGTGTTTATATATACACAGTGCAATCCTATGCAGAGTTACTCCAGTCTAAGCCCATTGAAGTCAATGGCCTTAGACTGGAGTAACTGTCCATAGGATTGCACTGTTAGATAATTTATAGTCCTCTCTCCCAGACAGCAGTGTTGTGGTGGCCAACAAAAGAGAGCAAGTACAAACTTAAGGTAATGCATTAATAAAACAGGTTTGAATTCAGTAAAATACAGCAGTAAAACCATCCCAATGCATGTGTTAAAACCAGTTGTTAATAAAAATGGTAGAATAAACCAGTCATAGACATAAAAGCCAGCCATAAAAACATGAGAAGGCAGAGGAAAACCGCCTAAGATCAATAAAACAGCCAAAGATGGGAGACCATTATAAGTTCTGTGTTTTCATTATACCACTGTGTTATATAACTACACTGTCTGATTTTGATGATCTTATATTTTGCATCACCGGAAAAATAAAGACATCATTATGCTATATACAATAAGACCTGTTCTGTTTAATACTCTCGTCATGTAGGCCTCCAACTAGACATGAAGCGAAAATGTCTGACTGCAGTGAAAATAACACTTATGGGTGGAATCCCTTTTTATTCCTCTCTAACTTCTAGTAGAATTTGCTCATATTCAGGCATCTAGCGATTCCATATTTCCCTTCTCCTTCCAATGGCCGCCAATGACGGACAGCAGTGGATGAACACAAAACATTGTGATGGTAGGTAGAGAAAATGTGACATGAACAATAAAGAGCCTATTGGCAGAGACAGGATTTGGACTGGGACCGAAATCTCACAGGCCCAGCTCTGTCCACCAGAACAAGCTGACCTCTACCTTCTCAGACCTCACTAGATTCTGTTATTATGGAAAATATTGTTGGTGAACCCAAGTCCATCCATCTCCTAGGCCCAGTGGACCCCTTCCCAAAGTCTTATGAAAAAGTGCTCCATTGTTTTTAGTGCCCACACCAGGTATCAAGTATTCTGTAGTCGCAGAATATCATGTGGGTCAACTAGCTTTATAAAGGTATAAGCATACAAAACTTATGAGGCAGTGTAAATGTGAGCAAAACACACTTTGGCTCACAGTCATGCTGTCTCATAGGTTTTGTATGCTTGAAACTTCATAAAGCTACTTTCTGGTAGATACTGTATGCAGCTTTGAGATGTCAAGAGGAAGGTGGCAGTTCTCTACAGAGGAATTTCAAAGGGAGATTAGAAAGAGAGCCTGCTGAATTGCAACTGATAATGAAATTAAAGACAATGCATCCACCTGGATTGAATTGAGACCTAGGCTCCCTGTCTCATTACCGCTGCTGATTTCCCCACACCTACCACCCCTCTGCATATCCTACCTAGTCCAATCATGCATAGAATCATAGAATCATAGAGTTGGAAGGGTCCATACAGACCATCTAGTCCAACCCCCTGCCCACTGCAGGATCAGCCTAAAGCATCTCTGAGAAGTATTCATCCAGCCTCTTCTTGAAAACTGCCAGTGAGGGGGAGCTCACCACCTCCCTAGGCAGCTATATGGCTGCTATTGTCATTCACTGGCTATTGTCATTTACCAGCTATTGTCATTCAGCATTCACTCTCCAAGATATAAGAACAGACGGATTCACATTCTAGCTGTATCTGAAGAAGTGAGCTGTGACTGACAAAAGCTCACAAATTTTGTTAGTCTTATAGGTGCCACTGAACTCTTGCTCTTTTCTACTGCTACAGACAGACTAACATGGCTACTCATCTTGAACATGAAGGTACTGTAAGCCCATTGCGTAAGGAAGAACAGGACTGCAGCAACAAGCTCTGCCCCCATATGTGTCACTGGGACATATGTGGGCTGCATTCACACATTGCTGGATATTGCACTATATCAGTCATTCACAACTGGATCATCTTACCCATACATAGGTCATTTCATAAAAAAAGAGCTGCAGGAATTCATTAGCATAACTCATTAGCATAACTTATTAGCATATGCCATGCCCTTTGACATCACCAGAAGTGTGTCATTGGCATAACCGATTTGCATATGCCACACCCCCTGACATCACCTATCCTGGCTGTTTTGGACCCAATCCTGGCCATTCAGGGCCGAAATTGGGCCCAAAATGGAAAAAAGGGGCTGAAAATAGCCGAAAAGTGGCCACTAATGGTCAGGATCGGGCCACTGCTGAGCGAGAGAGTGATCCACCACCCATCAGAGGCCCAATCTGAGCCGTTTTGGCCACAATACAGGCCAAAACAGGCCCAAATGGCCGAGAGTCAGGTGGGCGGGGCCACCTAACATGTGACTTCTTTGGGGAACTGCCAGAACTTCATTCTGGCACGTTCCCCCTCAAAATGAGCCCTGCCCGTGCAGGAAAATCTAGTTGAAAATAATCGTTATAGAGGAAAGACAGCACATGTGTTGTGCCGGTCGTAAAGACTTACTGCAGAAGGGATATTGCCAACCCCAACCAACCCACCCAGAGCCAGAAACTAAAGTCTCTTTGGTTGAATTAAAGAAAGACATAAACCAAGAGATCACAGTATTGACTGGTGAGTGAATGTTCCCTCTAGCTGTCAACACTTACAGGGCCCAGGCTTCTGAATTCAAGGGAAAATCAGAAGTTTGTTTACGTATCCCAAGTCCAATATGAAAATCTTGTTTTCTCATCCAAGAACCACTCAGTGTTTTGGCTTAAAAACTTTTAAATTACTAAACATGAGAAAAAAGAAGATGAAAGAATATTAAAGATACGGAAATCACACAGTCCTCACTGGATTCTGTTCTGAGAAGATCGCCCATCACAGGGTGCTGCTGAGAACCTATTCATTTCGGCTAAATTATATATTTCTCATCATACTAAAAGATGACTCCTACATAGCGTAGATATGATTCTATAGCAAGACTGTGAAGGCTAAGGAAGGTCTAGTTACCGATTGCTGCGTCAGCATTCTTTAGCCTGGGCTTGATGCAAGTTATTTCAATTGTTATCAGAGAATAAGAAGCAACTTCACTAGTTATCAAAGCCGGTTGATGCTAGCCGTATAACTTTCTCAAGGACACTAACTGTGCACTGGGGCAGTGAGGAAAAAAAGTCTGATAAGCAATTTCAATGAGCCATCAAGCTAACTTATACTGAATAAAGAATCTAAGCTTACGAGAATAAATACATTCTGTGTAACATATATGCTTTACATTAAATTCCATGACAGCGTGGATGCAACCATATAGACCCTGAACTCATACAAGTGTACATGTGTAGGGTTCACTCCATGCAGTTACCCTAGAATAAGCAGAGGCTGCAATTCTTCCCTTTTAGTTTTTTATTTGCAACATTTGTAGTTTGCCTTTCTTATTGAGACTCAAGGCAGGTTGCATAGTGTGAGATTAGTACAGTCAATATCAAGGACGTTTCCATAAACAATGCCATAGCAAGTTTACAAAGTCCCCTGTGCAAGCACTGAGTCATTACTGACCCATGGGGGGACATCACACCATGACATTTTCTTGGCAGACTTTTTACAGGGTGATTTGCCATTGCCTTCCCCAGTCATCTACACTCCCCCACCCCCCAGGAAACTGGGTACTCATTTTACCAACCTCAGAAGGATGGAAGGCTGAGTCAACCTTGAGCCAGCTACCTGAACCCAACTTCCGCCGGGATCGAACTCAGGTCGTGAGCAGAGCTTGGGCTACAGTACTGCCGCTTACCACTCTGCCATGGGGCTCATTATGAAAAATCCAATACAGAGTTGAAGAAATGCTGAAACAGAACATAAGCAACTCTAGGGCTGACATTAGACCACATGAAGCACAGGTAGCTCATAGGAGCACATATTGAAGACAACAGGTAGCATGTAAGGCAACATAGTGGTGAAGTCTATGGTCCTTAACTCATTAGTGAAACATATAAGACCCCCTCCCTACAATACAGCCCTTCTATCCGAGTAAAAAAGCCTTTTTGAATAATTTGGTTTTGCATCATTTGTGGAAAGCCAGGAGGGTGGGGGCTCTCTTTAACTCCTCAGGCAGGCCACTCCACAGGATAGGGGCCACCACGGAGAATGCCCATGTATGGGCAGCTGTTTATTTCGCCCATGTGTAGGGTGGCACCTGCAGGAGTCCCTGTTTAGATGAGTGAAACTCATCACTTCATGTCCATTCATCGTGTTCACAGGTCTCCTGATATGGTAAAAGACTTCCTACCCTGGACCCTCCAGGCCTCCATTGCAGCTCAAAAGATCAGCGAGAGGAAAGGGGGGTGAGTAGGTACCATGCCAATATGCAACATCACTTCCAGCACAAAACAGAGTGACATCAGTGGGTCAGCATGACTTTCTAGGATTCACCCAAACTCTATGATTTAGTAATAGAGTTTGGGTGAATCCTACAGTGCTGTGCCAACAAGGTATAAATAAAAGATGACATCACTTCCCGTTTTGCACTGAAAGTGACATCATGAGTTGGTATGGCACTGAATCACTTGTCTGTATCCCCTGCTATTTCCTGCTGTGTGCTAATGCTGAGTTGGCAAGTCTGTTCATTCATTCTCTGTTTCAAACATCTATTTTAAAAGGATTACTATTTAAGACACTGTTTCATACTTTTAGAGAGACTGCAATATCATTGACCTAACAAGCTTTGTTCAAATCCTTACCTTGCCGTGAAACTCTCTTGGTGACCTTTGACGGCTCATGTACTTTCGGCAAAACTTACCCCATAGGATTGTTTTAAGGATCAAAATGGGGGAAGGGAGAGCCATGTACATGTTTCTCAGCTCCTTGAAGGAAGGACGAGATCAAAGTGTGATAGATCATGGAGATACCATGTGCGGTTGCTGATCCAGCAAGAGAAGCACGAGCGGAACCCATCTTATTTTTGCAAAGATTGGACTGTCTGGGGGTAAACTGGGCACAAATCAGGAATGGTGAACCTGAGAATCAATGCCGTAGAGCGGAGGAAGCAACAGCCACCAGTGACTTGCTCTGGAGTAATCCACGCTGGAGCTTGACATGGGGTTGACTTGTCCATACCACATTTGTTCTTTCCATTTAAAAACTGTTCATTGTTGTGTGTGTTATTGGAGAAACTCCACGTCTCAGCTGCGCAAGCCGGACTTGGCTTTGCTGCAGCTGCTTCACGCGAAATGTCGGTAGTATTTGTCAGCCGAAGCAGTGTCTCGAGGCTGCTTCGGAGAGATACAAGGAGGCAACTGATAAGAAGAGCATCAGAAGGGCAGTTAATTGCCTCCAGTCTCTCGGTGCCGGGGAATATTTAAAATCTATGGGATTAAAGGCAGATTAAAAACTGTGGAAGCAGGGGCCCAATAGCGCTGAAAGATCGTAATCAGGAAGGGTAATGGCAGAGCAAAAATGAATGTGGCAAATAAAATGATAGATAGGAAATTCAGATCTGCTTCTAATGCTCTGGGTTCCATCTTGTAAGCACAATTCATCTACGTGTAAATCATTTTTTTGGCTTCAAGCTTATCAGCCAATCAGTGAATTAAAAATGCTCTTTCCTCGGAGGATTAAAGAGGTTGATTGAAGTCAGTGTGAAAACTGGCTAATAAGTCTGGAAATGTCAGGAGGGTGCTTCAGAGGAACTCGCCGCACGTTTCTCTCCCCCTCCCACCGTCCCTTCCTCTAGCAAGGCTGCGAAGCAGGAAGTTTGAGAAAGCCACTGGCTCAGCTGCCTTGAGAAAACTGCCCGCCTTTGAGCCATGCTTTTATGTAATAGTTTACATCTAATAAATGTATCTTTTTAACATACAACATTGACATGCCACCATGTTATAAGGATTAAATAACTTCCATATCAATGGGAAACCTAACACTGGTTATAGATCCGGAGGAGGTAGCCGTGTTAGTCTGTAGTAGCAAAATCAAAAAGAGTCCAGTAGCACCTTTAAGACTAACCAATTTTATTGTAGCATAAGCTTTCGAGAATCAAGTTCTCTTCATCAGATGCATGATCCGAACTGGTCAAATACAGAAGAGGAGGGATGACAAATGAATACGGCAAACTGACTGCACACCAAAAGGAGATGTTTACATTTCCAAGCAAAGGAATGTTTTGACTGCCTCCACGCTAATTGCATTCTGTCTCCTTGTGATATATGTCCCCTTCTTTCTCCCCTCTCATCCCTCCTCTTCTGTATTTGACCAGTTCGGATCATGCATCTGATGAAGAGAACTTGATTCTCGAAAGCTTATGCTACAATAAAATTGGATAGTCTTAAAGGTGCTACTGGACTCTTTTTGATTTTTCTAACACTGGTTGTGCACAGAGTCTGAGATACCTTTTTGCATGCATAGGTTGTTGTCCAACAGGGAACAGGGTTGACTTCAAGGGTGAAACACACTTGCATCCCCTTTCCCCCCCTGTCCAGCTCATATTTTATTTTATTTTTCTTCATTTATACTGCATTTTTCTCCCCAGAGGGGACCTAGAGTGGCTTATAACATTTCCCCCTTCTCTATTTTATCCTCACAGCAACCCTGTGAGGAAGGTTAGGTTGAGTGTGCATGACCGGCCAAGGCCATCAAAGGAGTTAGCCGGGTTAGTCTGTAGTAGCAAAATAGTAAAGAATCCAGTAGCACCTTTAAGACTAACCAACTTCATTGTAGCATAAGCTTTCAAGAGCCACCGCTCTCTTTGTCAGATGCATCTGATGAAGAGAGCTGTGGCTATCGAAAGCTTATGCTACAATAAAGTTGGTCAGTCTTAAAGGTGCTACTGGATTCTTTACTATCAAGGTTACTTAAGCAAACTTGCATGGCAGATTGGGGATTTGAACCCATGTTTTCCAACTTCTACCCTGACCTGGATAGCTCAGAAGAGCCTGATCTCATCAGATCTTAGAAGCTAAGCAGGGTTGGCCTTGGCTAATAATTGGATGGGAGACCTCCAACAAAGACCAGGGCCGCAGCGGCAGCCAATGGCAAACCTCCTCTGTTAGTCTTTTGCCATGAAAACTCCAATAGGGGTTGCCATAATTCGACTAAATGGCATGATTTCATTCATTTTTTAAACAAACTCTAATCTGACACTCGGTATGATATTGGGGTTGCATTCAGACATCTTGGTAAGCCCCCATTTCATAGAATCATAGAGTTGGAAGGGTCAATAAAGACCATCTAGTCCAACCCCCTGCCCAGTGCAGGATCAGCCTAAAACATCTCTGACAAATATTCATCCAGCCTCTTCTTCAAAACTGCCAGTGAAGGGGAGCTCACCACCACCCTAGGCAGCTGATTCCACCTTTGAACTACTCTGACCATGAAAAAGTTCTTCCTAATATCCAGCCGGTATCTTTGTGCATGTAATTTAAGTCCATTGTTTCGGGTCCTACCCTCTGCTGCCAACCGGAACAGCTCCTTGCCCTCCTCCAAATGACAGCCTTTCAAATATTTAAAGAGATCAATCATGTCCCCCCTCAACCTCCTCTTCTCCAAACTAAACATTCCCAAGCCCCTCAGCCTTTCCTTTTAGGGCTCAGTCTCCAGACCCCCGATCATCCTTGTCGCTCTCCTCTGCACTCTCTCAATTTTGTCTGCTTCCTTTTTGAAGTGAGGCCTCCAGAACTGCACACAATACTCCAGGTGTGGCCTGACCAAGGCAGTATAGAGAGGGGCTATGACCTCCTGCGATTTCGACGCTATGGCCCCTTTGATACAACCCAAGATTGAATTGGCCTTTTTTGCCACCACATCACACTGACTGCTCATATTTAGTTTACAGTCCACTCTTACCCCAAGATCTCTTTTACATATACTACTGCCCAGAAGTGTATCCCCCATCCAGTATTTGTGCTTCCCATTTTTGTGGCCCAGATGTCATAATGTGCACTTGTCTTTGTTGAATTGCATCCTATTCACAGCTGGCCACTTCTCCAGAGTATTCATGATTGCTATGATAAACTGTGATAAACTATTTGCTTATCATAGTTTGCTATGATAAACTATTTCTTAGTAATAGTGGGTCGCTTAGAAGGGTCTCCAGATAGAAAATGGGAGGTATAGCTTTTTTTTACTGATACCTGTACCAGTTCATACTGACATACCCTTTTTGGAAAACATATAGGCACTTTTTTGGATAGCCTGTATGTTTCATCCAATGGGGAAAGTAATCGTTTCATTGGAGCACTTCACAATGGGGCCCAGGTGGAAAGAGTTACCCCCTCACACATGTCGTGGTCTTGATCCAAATTAAGCGTTTGGCATGGCTATTTGCAAAGGAAAAACTATAGGAAGTTTTAGCATCAAATCTTGTTAGGCCTGAGGGAAGTTCGGGGGGCAAACAAGGTAGGTTTACTTTCTTATTTATACAATTTATTCCCTAAGTTTCTACTGAAGTTAAGGTTGCCATCTCTGGGAAATTTCTTGGAGATTTGGAGGTAGAGCCAAAGGAAGGTGGGGTTTGGGAATGGGTGGAACTCAGCAGGTTATAATGGCATAGAATCCACCCTCTAAAGCAGCCATTTTCTCCAGGGGAACTGATCCCTGTTGGCTGGACATCAGTTGTAATTCCAAGCCCCACCCAGAAATTGGCAACCCAAACTGATGAATCTCCAAAGTGGCTGACATCTATTAGCATTACAATACACTTAAATTTAAAAAGAAAACAATAAAACTATCCAATCAATCATGTACAATGCAGGTGATGATATTTGTTCTACTATCTCAGCAGCTGGTGCCATTTCCTCCAGGTTATCAAATCAGACCTTTGATCAACCAAAGCAGACAACATGTCTCCAAAGCTTCTGTCTTCCATCTCACAAGAGTAAATTAATTATCTGAAAGAAAGGATCCATTTTAAAGGGCCCCAGAAGTATGTAATACTCCAAAATAGAGATGGGCACAAACCAGGAAAAAACCAAACCATGCAGTTTCTGGTTTGTCGCGTTTCATGAACCACAAACTTTTACAAACTTGACCTGGTTCACAAACCAGTTCATTTGGTTCATGAAAACGTCACTTCCGGGGCAGCAGAAAGCCCATTCTCCCTGTTGCCTAGGAAACTGATTGATTGGCACCAGGCTGTCTGCAGTGACGAACAAAAAACAAACCAAATGAACTGGCCTAAGAGTTTGTGGCGGTTCGTCAGAAATGGGCTCTGATGAACCACCGGTTCATGAACCATGAACTGGCCCGGTTCGTGACGAATTTTGGTTCATATTTTGGTTCGTGCCCACCTCTACTCCAAAGTATAACAAAACCAGACAGGTCCTTATCTCAAGGAATTTTATCAGCAACATTTCAGTAGACAGCACAGGTGGGGAAGAAAAGGATTCGACAAAGAAACAAGAGGGCCTCATGTCAGCCCCTCCCCATTTTATCATCAGCATCATGATCTTACTCGGACTACGTTTCCCTGCAGATGGCTCCTGAGTATACCGTTAAGCTGGTTCCACCACAGACATTCACTTGATTTTGTATTTTCTAATCACTGCCACCACCCCTTCCCAAATCCTTCCAGCAAACCAACAAAATAGTTTCCTTCGACAGTCACCCTACGAAACCTCCAGAAGATAATTCTGATTCCACGTGAGTAATTTTGCTTTAATGCAGTTTTCAGGTTGAGTGACCAAGCGTGGCACCGTCAAGAAATGCAATGCATTATTAACATTGGGAGAATCCAGCGCGACACAGACACAATTTCACTCTTGGCCTTTATGGCCCGTGCTACAACTCGCAGGGCACGAGGCACGGCTTGTTTGCTCGAGTCATTCAGAGCTGCTGAATTTCTCTCAGGAGTCATCTCACCCTATTGATCAAGTAAACATCAGTAAACATCAGTCTGTCTGTCTGTCTTTCCGTCTGTCTATCCCAGGATTAAACCTGGGACCTTCTGAATGTCTAGCAGATGCTTGGGCCACAGCTCTTGCCCTGCTATCAGATACTGCCATCTATCTATCTATCTATCTATCTATCTATCTATCTATCTATCTATCTATCTATCTATCTATCTATCTATCTATCTATCTATCTATCTATCTATCTATCTATCTATCTATCTATCTATCTATCTATCTATCTATCTATCTATCTATCTATCTATCTATACCCAGCCTTTCTCTCCCATGAAGATCCAAAGCGGCTTGCACCATTCTTCTCTCTTCCAGTTTACCTTCACAACAACCTTGTGAGGTAGGCTAGGGTGTGTGTGTGTGAGAGTGACTGGGTCAAATTCATCCAACAAGTTTCCATGGCGGAGTGGGGATTTGAACCTGGGGTTTACAGCCACTGTGTGGTGGGCAACAACATGAGCGCAGCTGTGCTGGATCAACCTGTTCCATCTAAAAGCATCACACAGTGGCCAGGAAGATGTCCCAGAAGGCCTATAATTAATTAGTTAAATATTTAGAACATTTATGTTTAAAACATAAAACATTTATAAGAGGGTATGGAGGCCAACACTCCTCTGTAACAGCCCAGCACAGAGAACTTTCCACCTTCCACTTTGGGGTAGGTTTGTCAGTCCTCCAGCGGGGAAGGTGGCTCCCCCATCTTTACTGTCAGACCTCTCTAGGAATAGGCTTACCATTTGCCACTTATGTTTGGCAATCTCCAGGAAAAAATTAAAGGAAAAAGAAGGCTCCAGCCTAGTCACTGCCATGTCACTTCTGGGTACAATCTGGCAATGACAATGGTAGCTCTAGGAATCACTACCACTCTATAGTAAAACTATTTGGTGATTCTGATGTTATACACCCCACCCCCACATCCCTGCTCTCAGACCCTACCAATCATTGCCAGATATGGTCTGGCAACCCTGTTTAGGAATTGCCAAAAACTCTATGGTTCACCAAAGAGTTTTGGGTAATTCCTAGAGAGTCATGATGTCACTTTTGGATTTTCCCGAAAGTGATGCTACACAATCGGACTGATGACCACGTCCCATGCCCCTACTCCCCCCAGTCTCTTGCTGTTTGTGAGGCTAAGCCTAGCAATATTACTTGGGGGGAAGGTAATGGTAGGGCAACAGGTGGCTACCTGGAGCTTTAGCCAGTAAGACCAGAGGGTGCATTACCTCACTGGAAGCACAGTTTCACCCTCAGTAAGATTTGTTCTTTTTGAGGGGAGGGGGAAGTTTTTGGTTTGTGACATAATAGAACAGGAGCAGGATTGCCAACCTCCAGTTGAGGCCTGGAGATCTCCTGGAATTACAACTGATCTCCAGACAATAGAGATCATGTCCTTGGAGGAAATGGCTGCTTTGGAGCATGGCATCTATGGCATTATGCCCTGCTGAGGTTCCTCCTCTCCATGAATCCCACCTTCTCCAGGCTCCACCCTCTAATCTCCAGGAATTTCCCAACCCAGAGTTGGCAACCTTATCATAAAGAGAAACACATGGAATAAATTGTATAACTAAGTCAGTAAAGCCCCTGGTTTGATCCCTGAACTTGTCTGCTCTCAGACCCAACAAGATTTAATGCTGAAAAGCAGGGCTTTTTTCCTGGGAAAAGAGGTGGTGGAACTCAGTGGGTTGCCCTCGGAGAAAATGGTCACGTGGCTGGTGGCCCCGCCCCCTGATCTCCAGACAGAGGGGAGTTTAGATTGCCCTCCGTGCCACTGGAGCGGCATGGAGGGCAATCTAAACTCCCCTCTGTCTGGAGATCAGGGGGTGGGGCCACCAGCCACGTGACCATTTTCAATAGGTGCCGGAACTCCATTCCACCGTGTTACTGCTGAAAAAAAGCCCTGCTGAAAAGTTTTCCTATTGTTTCCTCCACTGAGTTCCCACCTTTCCCTAAACCTAGACCTTCCCAGGCTCCATCCCCAAACCACCAGGAATTTCCCAACCCAGAGTTGGCATCCATAAACGGGTGAATTTCTGGTCAAGCTCAAATCTCCTGTAACTGTTTTTGACTGTGGACTTGGCTTAAAGGGAACAAGGGGGGGACCCTGAAAGCAGGGAGGCCAGATTTCTTCAGCCTGGGGGCTGAATCCTTCCCAGCCCAGCTGTTTGGGGATTCCCCCAGCAGCGATGATGTCACCGCTCCCCTCTGTCAAAGGACTGTCGAGGGTCTGGCCCTGCCTAGAAATGTCTCAGCCCCACCTAATAAGCTGCTTAACAGACCTTATAGCAATAAACAAAGCCATTAAAATTACAATGGCAATGCGTCATAATATCAGCCTCTGCGTGTGTGTCTGCGGCATCGAGATTTTTATGTGCCACATACAATCACGCACTTCGTTCAGACTCCTGCGAGAAAAACCTGGCCTTTGCCTTCCTTCTCAAAACTCATCTTGCTCCGGCAAGCCCATCTTGAGCAGTAGTGCCAAAAAAGGGATGGCTGCGAATTGCTTGCCACTGTTATTTCAGTCCCCAAATACATGTTTCAATTTCTCTTCTCCCTGTTTGAACTGAACAGAGCCTACGGTTCTTTATCTCTGTGTCATCTTCGATTTCTCTGCATGGATTTCCCCCCTTATAATGTAAACATTTCCAACATTAATGTAAACATTTCCAACATTTCCAACATTAGCATTATTTTTATTTATTTATTTGCTTCATTTAGACCTTCCACACTATATTTTGTTCTGCCCCTTGTATACAGAGCTCAGAAATAAATTCTTTATTGAAATCTTTAAAAACATTGATGCTTCCCCTCCTCTTTTCCGACTTGGTTCTATGCATCTCCTATAGAGCAGCCGTTTTCCCTGGCAGCTATGAAAATCCGGGCTCGAGCTGTGCTTACTGGTTGAGACTCCTTTCACCTATGTATAACGAAGGTGCCCATGTGTTTTAATGTACTTTTATGTATTTTTATCATTATACTTTTATCATTCATGTCTTACTTATGTATTTCACTTGATTGTGATGGTCTTTGGCCACATGCAATAAATATTCCAAAATCTGAAAATGTGTACTATATTTGTACTCCGCTTTTCTCTCCAATAAGTGAGAGCATGCCACTGGTCCAAGCAAGCTTCCAGGACAGAGAATCTCTTTACACGAGATGCCTTGGCATGTATTTGTCGAGTGTGGGGAGACGCAATGTTAGCCAGGCAGCATAGTTTAAAAAGACAGAGCCAGCAGAGATCGCTCCACAGAGAGTTTGTTAATTTCATTTCCCCCCTCCTCAAGGCTCTGTCAATTTCACCTCTTGAGTCTAAAGCTGTATGGAATCACAACCAGAGGGCATCGAGGAATGGAAACGGGCTGGAGCTGCCTTCCAGAGCCAGGCTTGGACCTGTTGAGGTTCTAATGGGCTGAAGTTTCCCTTCTGGTATTTCACAGCCCCTTCACACATCTCCAGCATACAGCAAAGCCTTTGCCCTGCCTCCAACTCTGTCTTTTTAAATTACCCTTCCTGGCTAAAATTTCATCTCCCTACACATGTTCTTCACATATTATATGTCTTAAGTCGAGAGACTCAGATCGGAGATTCAAACCTGGGTTTCCCAGATCCTAATTTGATCCAGCAGTAGATTTCCACTCATGGAAGGGGAGGGGGTTTTTGCTGGTTTTGTCCTCCCACGTCAGATTCCTAGTTTGCCCCCATGTTGTTCCTTAGAGTTTTCTGTTCCCAGATGCAGCACTCGAGGGAGGAGTTCCAGATGCAGAAGGACAGGGGAGAAGGTCCCATGCTGTATATAAAATTCTTTCCATCAGTAGAAATTACTGTTGGATCCAACTCGATGTATGCATGTATGTGTTGGTGGTGGAAAGTGCCATCAAGTTGTTGCCGACAACAAAACCCAGTATTTTGAATTGATTTCAGGATGCATATACAACTGGCCTGGCCTGAAAAAGAAATATTTTTATACTGATAAAGCTGTAGTGTTGTGTTTGTCAGGCGTTCAGGATCACCTGTCCTACCCCTGCAGCTGAAGCCAGGCAGCTGAAGCTGTTGCTGTTGAGGTGATGCCGTCATTTGAGCTGAAGTGGGAAACTGAGAATGGGAGGTTCCTGTTGTAATCACTCCCAAGTCTGGGAGCCTGCCTGGCCTTGAGAAGTCCATGAATCACACAGCCTGTTTTCCTGCTTGCAGAGTTAGAGGACTGTTAGGAGAAAGGGGGGGGGGGAATTAGAAGTAATAACAACAACATTCAATTTATATACCACCCTTCAGGATGACTTGACACCCACTCAGAGCAGTTTACAAAGTATGTTATCCCCACCACAACTTTGAGAATCTCCCCATTTGCAGATTGTTGTTGTTGGTTAGTCTACTTGGTTCTTACCATTGTCTGTTCCATGCAAAGTGAAAACAGTAGCCCTTGTAGCTTTGTGGTGCTCTTTAGAAAGTTGCCGTCACTCTCTGTGCTGTTCTTAGATTTTTGATAAACCATTTGCAGATTGTTGTTGCTGTTCTTCCTCTTCTGCACCGTCACTCTACAACCCTGGTCTTCATCATCATCATCATCATCATCATCATCATCATCATAACAACAACAACAACATTTGATTTATATACTGCCCTTCAGGACAACTTAACACCTACTCAGAGAGGTTTACAAAGTATGTTGTTATCATCCCCACAACAAAACACAGTGGGGCTGAGAGAACTCCGAGAAGCTGTGACTGACCCAAGGTCACCCAGCTGGCTTCAAGTCCCCAGCTGGGGAATCAAACCCAGTTTTCCAGATTAGAGTCCTGTGCTCTTAATCACTACACCAAACTGGCTCTCACTGGAGGTCTCCCATCCAATTACTGACCAAAGCTGACCCTGCTTAGCTTCTGAGATCTGACAAGATCGGGATTGCCTGGGCTATCCAGGCCTATATATAATTTATTGATTTTATGTATTAAAACATTTTCTCCTCCTTTCCTCGTGGATACGCACACACAAAAGACAAGGAAAAAAGGGAAACAAACCCGCCTGAAATCAAGTCAGGAACCAAAAGGTTGAGCAATATAACAATTTATTGTACAGCGCACAGATTCATAAGATTAAAACATCATGTAGGAAATACCTTTTAAAAACATTCACAACAAATCACAGTATGTTTACACATACATATTGACCAAAAGACCAAACGTGTTTCAGCCCTTGAGGTCTTCTTTAATGGTCCAAAATTATTTTCACAGGCTAGTCCAATTGCAGCGGTATTTATAATTAATTCATCACAGTCAGTTACAGGTTTCTTTGTTCTTTCTCCACTCGCCAGTGCTTCACTTGACTAGTCTAAATAATACACACACAAACTCTAATCTGGAGAACTGGGTTTGATTCCCCACTCCTTCACTTGAAGCCAGCTGACCTTGGCTCAGTCACAGCTTCTTGGAGCTCTCTCAGCCCCACCCACATCACAGGGTGACTGTTTTTGTGGGGATAACAACATACTTTGTAAACTGCTCTGAGTGGGTGTTAAGTTGTCCTGAAGGACAGTATATAAATCGAATGTTGTTATGATGATGGTGATGATGATGATGATGATGATGAAGAAGAAGAAGAAGAAGAAGAAGAAGAAGAAGAAGAAGAAGAAGAAGAAGAAGAAGAAGACCAGGGTTGTAGGGGCAGGCAACGGAAAACCATCTGTGTTAGTCTCTTGCCATGAAAACCTCACAAGGGTTGCCATAAGTCAGCTATGACTTGAGGGCACTCTCCACCACCACCAGGTAGGTAGGTAGATAAGTATGTGCCATCAAGTCGCAACTGACATGGTGATCAGAGCAAAGGGCTTTCAAGGCAAGAGAGGAGCAGAGGTGGTTTACCATTGCCTTACTGCACAGAGCAACTGCAGTCTTCCTTGGTGGTCTCCCATTCAAGTACAGATTGGGGCCGACCTTGCTTAGCTTCTGAGATCCAATGAGTTCAGTCTGTACCATGCTGCCTTCCCACTTCTGGGCTTTATTAGCTAATCCCAAAATCATGACGGTTCAGAATCATAAAGAGAAGGTGGACCCTCGAGAAGGCTCTTCTGCTCTTTTGTGAGTGACAGTGCAGAAGAGGAAGAACAGCAACAACAATCTGCAAATGGTTTATCAAAAATCGAAAAACAGAACAGAGAGTGATGGCAACCTTCTAAAGAGCACCACAAAGCTACAAGGGCTACTGTTTTCACTTTGCATGGAACAGACAATGGTAAGAACCAAGTAGACTAACCAACTTTATTGTAGCGTAAGCTTTCAAGAACCACAGCTCTCTTCATCAGATGCATCTGATGAAGAGAGCTGTGGTTCTCGAAAGCTTATGCTACAATAAAGTTGGTTAGTCTTAAAGATGCTACTGGATTCTTTACTATTTTGTAAATACAGACTAACCCATCTAACTCTTCTGGTAGGATCCAGTGAGACTCAATTTTCAGAGGATACATCCCTGACAAAGGAACATTTGCCTGAAATTTCCCCAAATCTTTAACCCCACCCTGGTGTACAGAGCTCTGAGACCTTCCTTTCTTGGTCTTACCCTTGCCTCTCCATCCCTTCAACCATCCATCTGTTTAAAGAATTAAGAGTGTGGCGTCGGAACACTTCACAAGCACCTGAGTTCACAAGCATTAGAGATGGAAGCTTCTGCCACACCCGCCTTGAGCTTCAGCCGATTTAAGGTTTAGAAGGGATTAAGCAAACTGTTTTTTTGACGGAAGGTGCAGAGACTGTGTAAACTGTCTGATGGGGCAGAGGTTCAAAAGAAGCAACAGAAATTGCCTTGTGCAATCGAAGGGATAGAATGGGCTGTGCGAACCAGCTGGCGTGCCACACCAATGGCACCATGCCACACCAATGGCGTCTTGCCAGTGAAACAATATGAATAAGAACTCTGTTTAAAATGAATGTGCTTAGACATCCTTAGAGAAGTCCCGTCTCTCATATAAAGTCCAGGACCTGGGAGGTATACAAGCTTTGGCAACAACAGATGATTGGAGTGGTATTTTCCAGCGAGGGGGGGAGATGAGTTGTAGAATAATTCAGGGCAAGGATGGGGAACCGGTTCAACACCGAAGGTCCCATCAGAAACATACTATTACCTGCAGGGCCCTGGTAATTATTTTGATTAATATAATTGTACGGCAATTAATGCACTGAGAAGTGGGAGAACCGAGTTTTGCAGCCAGCGAGGATGACTCAGAACCCAAAGCGCTGCCAGTCTCAAATGGGTAGATATTATGACTCGAGATGCCACCCCCTCTCCAACACAGAAGATATTGGCTTTAAAAGAATGTGTAGAATCCACAAGATGTCCTGTGTAGAAGTCATTGAAAAGATATTTCCTTGGCCATTTGTAAAAGGGAAAGGAGAAAATGGGGAGGTGGGGGAGTAAGAAAAAAAATTCTAACGGATTCATTGTGGCAAAAGTTTTCCTGGTTCGAATCCCTCTCTGACAGAGGCATAACGTGGTTTTCTAACCAGTCGGGACTCGGGACAAACAACAAGCCCAAAGGGGACCAATCAGACTTTTCAACACCTGTGAGATAAGAACAAAGATAAGACTCAGTCACAACATCAGCCAGTGGCGATAGTTATGCCAACGCAACGCTTGCAATGGGTGAGAATCCCTCCATCCCGATTAAGCTCAAGCTGAAGAGAATCAAATGTGCTGATACAGTTTAGTTCACAAAACAAAAAGTAGATTGCTACACGTGAAGGAACAAGGTAATCCAATCGCCGATCAGATATGAAAAAGTCAAACTATATATTTTTGCAGATAATTTTCTTTTTTACAGCAAACGAGCTATCAGTGATGAATACATATACATTAAGGACGGCAAATGGCGCAGCCTCAAACCACTGTTAAACAAAATAGTAATCAAACGTTCACGTGATAAGACTGAATATGGTCAATTAAAGTCCACTGGGAATATCCCAACAGTAAGTCTCTAAGTAAGTACCGTACAGTCCTATGCATCGTTAATTGTTGCTTTTTTCCTTTCTTTGTTTCAGGTGAAGGTGTCAGTCATCAGGACTATTTTGTGACTAGGTTCACTCAGCAATATTTTGAGATTTTTGTTGTAAAAAAGAAAATTATCTGCAAAAATATATAGTTTGACTTTTTCATATGCGATTGACGATTGTATTACCTTGTTCCTTCACGTGTAGAGATCTACTTTTTGTTTTGTAATTTATCCAGTGGGGGTGCCTCTGCAAAATAGTTCTGATACAGTTTAGTTTGGCAGTTTCATACCGAAGACTCCAAATGAGAATTTTTTAAAAAATTGCAGTATGCAATCTGCCTCGGATCTCAGTGAGAAAGGTGGAACAACGGAAGGAAGCTGACGACTTACCGGATAGCTGGGGTTGGTACTGGTTGCAGGACGCAGTGGAGGCGGGGTTACCTGAAGGAGGAGGAGCATCCATCCTGCGCTGGTCCAGCCGCATGGTCAGTGCCATTACACCCGAGCATCAGCAGGAGCAGCTTGTCACCCTCCCACCCTCCACCGATTCAGGACTATTGGGAGGTACTGTCACAGCTTTATGGGTTGGCAGTTTTGAGGCATCGGGCCGGATCCCAACAGGGTGAGTCAGCCTTTGGGACTGCTCACCCTGATGGATCTGGAAGCAAGGTTCACCAGGCAGGGCCGGTGATGGAACGTGTGCTGAGATGTGCCAGCGGGAGGCTCGTGGGAGATGCATTGGTCAGCAGCCAGGCCCCCGGATCCGTGCCCAGATGCCAGGCCAATGCTCCATCCAGCTGTAATCAACAAAGTTGTGGCCATTCCTAACCCAAACAAGTTTCTGGTGTGAGTCATTAGCCGCAAGGCAGTCTGACATAGCACATAGGCGACAACAGCAATAATGAAAAAGAAGAAGAAGAAATAGTAGTAGTAATAGTACTAGGAAGGGAAAGCTTCAGGAGAATGAAATTGTCTTCCATTTGTTTCTGAATGTTGCCATTTTTATCCGGGGGGGGGGATGTCCAATTTATTTCCCGGTGTACAAATTGCATGTCCTACTTACAGGCAGAAGGACATTGCAAGCAAGTGATGAGACTCCAATATATTGAAGGATGGGCCAGAGGAATGGACAGCTAATGGCACGGCTGATCTTGTTAAGCTCCGTCAGAGATATTGGGGCAGCGTTGCCAGCTGGCTTAGTTGCAGGGCACAGTTCCTGAGTCTGTGCCTCTGCCTTCCGCAGGAGCAGAGTCAGACCCGGCCGAGAAAATGACAGAAGCGCAGCTCCTCACCGGAACCACTCCAAAGTAGGATCAGTGATCCGCAACTCATTCTGAGCAATGACATTTCCTAGACATTTGGAGGGAGGACTGTGGCTCAGCGGTAGATTATCTGCTTTGCATGCAGAAGGTCCCAGCCTCAATCTAATGCTGCACGGTGCTTCCCAGGGCCATTTCAGGTCAGGAAAGCAGCATGTGGTGGAAGGTCTAAGCCCTCTCTTCCAGTGCCCTGTCCTGGGAGAGAATCTGTCTGACCAGGGCTCATTTGGAGGGGGAACGCACAGGAACGCAGTTCTGGAAGTGCCCCAAAGAGGTCACATGACAGGTGGCCCCGCCCACCTGACTCT
This sequence comes from Eublepharis macularius, assembly GCF_028583425.1. Taxonomy (NCBI): domain Eukaryota; kingdom Metazoa; phylum Chordata; class Lepidosauria; order Squamata; family Eublepharidae; genus Eublepharis; species Eublepharis macularius. The sequence goes on from NC_072798.1 coordinate 10,006,249, forward strand.
CTGCCATTTTGGGCCCATTTTGGTTTGGATTGGGGCCAAAACAGCCCGGATCAGGCCTCTGACGGGTGGTGGATCACTCTCCCGCTCAGTAGTGGCCTGATCCTGACCATGTTGGGCTCCTTTTCAGCCATTTTCAGCCCCTTTTTGCCATTTTGGTCCCAATTTCAGCCATGAATGGCCAGGACTGGGTCCAGAACAGCTAGGATAGGTGATGTCAGAGGGTGTGGCAGATGCAAATTGTTATGCTAATGACACACTTCTGGCAATGTCAAGGGGAGTGGCATATGCTAATGAATTATGCTAATGCATTCCTCCAGCTCTTTTTCTACAAAATGACCCCTGTGTCTGACACATACCTTGGAATCATGGAACTTTGGAATACATTTCTGGACCTGTCCTGGGGACATCCCTTAGCAAAAACATAATGTGCAGTTACGTCAAAATTCTGTCCCTGTATCGACACTCTTTCAGGACCCAACCCCACCAGCAGGGGAAAGCACAGCGGGTTTCAGAAGGGCCTCTAGAATCTTTCGATCAGGCTTTGGAACTCATGAGACCTCAACATTTTTAGAACTATGGGGGCATCTCAAACAGACAAATCCCATGATTATAAGGGCATATTTGAAGTGGCCCTGACGGCCTCTTTCATGCAATATCAAAGTGGATCAGTCCCAGTATAATCCTAACGGACACCGCTGGTATTACCATGAGCTCTGTGGCCCCTCTGGTGGCCAACGCCAGTCAACAGGACTTGTGTTAAAGAGATGGCAGAGCTAGAATCATAGAATCATAGAGTTGGAAGGGGCCTTACAGAACATCGAGTCCAACCCCCTGCCCAATGCAGGAGCAGCCTAAAGCATCCCCAACAAGGATTCATGCAGCTGCTCCTTGAAGACTGCCAATGAGGGGGAACCCACCACGTGATCCCTAGGCAGCCGATTCCCCTGCTGAATTACTCTTAATGGGAATAGATCCAGAGGGGTTAGCCGTGTTAGTCTGTAGTAGCAAAATCAAAAAGAGTCCAGTAGCACCTTTAAAACTAACCAATTTTATTGAAGCATAAGTTTTCGAGAATCACAGTTCTCTGACGAAGAGAACTGTGATTCTCGAAAGCTTATGCTACAATAAAATTGGTTAGTCTTAAAGGTGCTACTGGACTCTTTTTGATCTTAATGGGAAGAAGTTTTTCCTAACATCCAGCTGGTACCTCCCGCCCTGTAGTTTAAACCCACTGTTTCAAGTCTTATCCACTGTTGCCAACAGGAACAGCTCCCTTCCGTCCTCTAAGTGACAACCTTTTAAATACTTAAAGAGAGCAATCATGGCTCCCCTCAACCTCCTCTTCTCTTCTCCGAACTTTCCTCGTAGGGCTTGGTCTCCAGGCCCTTGATCATCCTGGTTGCTCTCCTCTGCACCTGTTCCAATTTGTCCACCTCCTTTTTGAAGTTAAGCCTCCTGAACTGCACACAATACTCCAGGTGGGGCCTGAGCAATGCAGTATATAGTGGGACAATGACATCGGCCCTTAAAGGGACAGCACACAAAGGTAACGCCGGCGATGTCTCTGTTTGCAAAACGGTCATGGGCCATTTGGCTTCCATTTCCACGGAAAGTGCGTTCCCCAAAAAGGCACCCAAAAAACGAAAGCTAAATGGCCCACAACTGTTTTGCAAATGGAAACATCTGGATTCATGAGCAACAGCCGCCAGCATTCGGTGAGTGGGCCGTCCCTTTATGGGTGTGTAGAAATGGCCATCCTGTGGTTTGGATGTTATGCCTTTGTGAATACACCCCAAGATTGTGTTTGCCTTTTTTGCTGCTGCATCACTCTGACTGCTCATAATTAGCTTCCCATCCACCCATATCCCAAGATCCTGTTCACACTCACTGCCACCCAGAAGTGTGTCCAGTATGCATGCTTTGAATTTTTGTTGCCCAGATAGAGAACCTGGCATGTATCCATGTTAAATTGCAGGTCAGCTAGCTGGTCTGTAGTTCCCAGGATCATCCTTTCCCCCTTTCTTGAATATTGGGACGACATTTGCCCTCCTCCAGTCTTCCGGCACGTCATCTGTCCTGGAAAATGAGCGACAAAGGGTCAATAGCTAGAGCTATAACCCAGTCTTAGAATCATAGAAACATAGGATATCAAGAGCCATCTAGTGCTACCCTCTGCAGAATGCAGGGCATTCACATCTATCCCCCCTTCATTTCCCCTAGTGACCCCTGCTCTGTGCCCAAAGGAGTGCAAAAACCCTCCAGGATCCCCAACCAATCTGGCCTAGGGGGAAATTTCTTCCTGACCCCAAAGTGGTGATTGCCCTTACCCTGGGCATATAAGAAAGGGCCACGAGAGCCTGGCACTGGCTCATCTCTTAATGGACTCCCTCCCCCTCCCTACATCATCATCATCATCATCATCATCATCATCATCATCATTTGTAAACTTTGTAAACCTCTCTGAGTGGGCATTAGGTTGTCCTGAAGGGTGGTATATAAATCATCATCATCATCATCATCATCATTATTGATGATGATGATGATGATGATTTATATACCACCCTTCAGGACAACCTAATGCCCACTCAGAGAGGTTTACAAAGTATGTTATTATTATCCCCACAACAATTGCCCTGTGAGGTGGGTGGGGCTGAGAGGGCTCTGAGAGAGCTGTGACGGACCCCAGGTCACCCAGCTGGCTTCAAGTGGAGGAGTGGGGAATCAAACCCAGCTCTCTGCCATCTAGCCTCTTCTTAAAAACTTCCAAGGAAGGAGGACAGATGCTTTTAATTGAGTAGTGGGTTGTATATCATCCAGGTTGCAGGTCCGCCAAACACACACCAGTGCTATTCTGAAAGCCTTTGGGATTTAGTGTCCAGAATCGGGAAACTCAAGTGCAAATCCTTACACTACCTTGCAGCACATTAGTAAAGAGTCCAGTAGCACCTTTAAGACTAACCAACTTTATAATAGCATAAGCTTTTGAGAACCACAGCTCTCTTCATCAAATGCATCTGACGAAGAGAGCTGTGGTTCTCGAAAGCTTATGCTACCACAAAGTTGATTAGTCTTAAAGGTGCTACTGGACTCTTTACTATTTTCCAACCCTAGGATTGTATGATACGTGTGTGTGTTTCTGTGCAATTTTCCATTCAAAAAACCTAAAGCTCTTTCCAGGTCTTTCTCCAGGCTTTCTCCAGTTGTAAAGGAGATAGAGATCTGCCCAATATTACTTGCACCCTGTACCCTTATTAAAAAATCCATAAAAGGGTGTCTCCCTGATTTTTAACAGCCACCAGTCTGAGGAATCCTGCCCCTTCTTTGCCAACTTGGCACCCTCAGCGGCTATTAGATGCATAAAAACCTGGCCCAGGTTCCAAGTGGAAAGAGAAAGAGGTTCAATTACCCTCAATTTCATCTCTTCCCCTCGAAGGAATGATCTCACAGAAGAGTGGGGTAGGGTCAGGAGGAACTGGCAAAGCCCAGAGCCCTTTTTGTGACTCCCAGAGTGCTTGAATATGCAAAAAGCTTCATTGTCTATCACACCCTTTACCTTTCAGGAGCTGGCACACCTGCAGAGAACATGCCAAAAACATGCTTTGCAGGGAAAGACGGTCCTGTGAAATGCAGGAGTTTGATTCGCATTAGAAGAGGCTGCAACACAATATTCGTTCAAACCCTTTTGCTAAGTGGAATTCGGGGTCACAGACATGGTTCCCCACTCCCTGATTTTATCTTCAAAACAACCCTGTAATGTAGGTAAGCCCGAGAGAGCCTTGGAGAGCAATCCTAAGAAAGTCTACTCAGAATTGTACTCATGTCTATTCAAAGAGGTTTATTCCCAGGAAAGTGCTCTTTGGATGTCACCGTGACTGGCTCAAAGTCACCCAGTGTGTAGAATTGTCAACAGACCTGGACTAGTTTGGGACTAGAATTAAGCCCTTCAATTCTGGGGCCATAATCCAAAATCCCTCATCATGCCTGCTTTTTTTTTCTTAACATAAAGATAGCTGGAGATCTGATAAGACTTCTTCTGCATCCCGTGCAACTAAACCCTAAGGGGCGAAAGCATTCCTGGACTCCGAAATCATCCGTTCCTTTTGTAATTATGGCCATTTTCACACGGGCCCCGGGAGATTGCGCAAACTCACAGCATGAAGCGTCTTCCTAGCATGATCTCCTGGCATGATCCCCTTTAATGGCCTGATGACATCTGAAAAAGGGCCATTAAATGAGATCGTGCCAGGAAATTGCACTAGGAAAACGCTTTTATACTGTGAGTTTTGCGCGATCTTCCGGGTGCGGGGCCATGTGAAAATGGCCTATGTGTGTGTATGTGAGCCAAGGGAAAGTCAGTGTCCCAACGCCCCTTTACTTTAAAAAATCCCTGCATATAGAAAACTAGTGTGTCAGGGTGAAGGACAAGCTAGCACCCTTCTTTCTGAAATCTAGCTTTCTATATGAAAGAAGGGTTTTTTTTAAAGCACAAGGGAAAATGAAACTTGCAATCCCCCACCTGAAACAGAACAGTGAACTAAATCCTGTGCTCTTTTGCCATGATTGTAACAACAACAACAATCAATTTATATACTGTCCTTCAGGACAACTTAACACCCACTCAGAGCGGTTTATAAAGTATGTCATTATTATCCCCACAATATCACCCTGTGAGGTGGGTGGGGATGAGAGAGCTCCTAGAAGCTGTGACTGACCCAAGGTCACCCAGCTGGCTTCAAGTGGAGGAGTGGGGAATCAAACCTGGCTCTCCAGATTAGAGTCCTGCTGCTCTTAAGTGACTGACCCACGGTCACCCAGCTGGCTTCAAGTGGAGGAGTGGGGAATCAAACCCGGTTCTCCCGATTAGAGTCCACCCACTCTTAACCACTACCCCAAACTGGCTCTCCAAACTGTATGATTCCAAGCTCTTAGCGGAGGCCCCGTGCTTTTGACCACAGAGGTACTTCTGTGAGTAATATGAACAAGATCACCCAGCGAAGGCAAGAAGTCATGGCAGAACTGAAACAGAACTCCTCTCTGCAAAGTCTTTTGCAGCCACACCTACTCTAGATACCTGCTCAAGGCCTAGTGCAGTGAAATGTCGACTGGCGGAGAAGGGGGGAGAAGAAAATTCCTTATGACTCAGAAGTACAAGGCGTGCAGCTTTCTGCTCCGTTCTGGCCGGCTTGCATGGAAGCACCGGCGTTAATCACACCCCATAATGGGTGCCATTTAATTTTCCTCCAGTGTTTCAATTAAATTAATCGAGCAATTAAAATTAATTAAAGTTACATCATTTCAAATGGAAGCAAGAAGCTCCTGTAGAGACTGCCGAGGCCTTCGGAGGAGGGGAAGGAAGGGGAGGGGTGGGAAAGGCGAGGAAGAAGAGCGGCAACTGGGAACCAGGTTGGGCGCGTTTTCACACACGCTTCCTTTCCAGCTTTGCTTGTGGTTAGCTCGGGGGCTGGTTAAGAATCAAGGCCCACGAACACAAGCCAGATGGAAACAACGATGGCCTCTGTGGCCACTGATTTTGACTCTTACTCCAACTCATTTCACTCCCGATGTATTGTCGAAGGCTTTCACGGCCGGAGAACGATGGTCGTTGTGGGTTTTCCGGGCTGTATTGCCGTGGTCTTGGCATTGTAGTTCCTGATGTTTTGCCAGCAGCTGTGGCTGGCATCTTCAGAAGTGTAGCACCAAAAGACAGAGATCTCTCAGTGTCACAGTGTGGAGAAGATGTTGGCAGGTAATTTATATCTACTCAGGAAGGTGGGTTTGGGCTGAGTCATCCTGTAAGATCTCTGTCTTTTGGTGCTACACCTCTGAAGAGGCCAGCCACAGCTGCTGGTGAAACGTCAGGAACTACAATGTCAAGACCACGGCAATACAGCACGGAAAACCCACAACAACCATCATTTCACTCCGTTTCAGTTCCACAAGAACAGAAGCTCCGTTCCATTCCTTTAGTGTCCCTGATTTTTCTCTCTGCGCTGCACTCCTGGCCCTCTTTCATTCCAGTTTAACTTGGCGAATGTCTAAAATTAACAATAGAAGCAGATTTTTTTTAAAGTTCTTTATTCATTTGCACCTCTGTGCTCCTGATGTACAGATATGCATATGGATAAAACATAAAAGTTGCAATTTTTGGCTTGGGAAACTCCTGGGATGCTGCATGGGGAGGATGAAGTATGAAGAAGAATGAGAACTCAGTTGGGATGTGATGCTATAGATTCCCCCTTCCAATGCTGCCATTTTCTTCAGGGGATTGGTTTTCTGCAGGGTTGAAAAGCCTCTGCTGGGGGTGTGAGATATCCTGCCCCCCAAGCTCTCGTTTCCCACTGCAGCTGCAGGAGAAATTTTTTTAGATGGTTCTGGGGCTGACAGTGTGATGTTATTTCCAGGAGTGACATCACTCCACTCTAGGAACTGCTGGAAACTCTATGGTTGACCAGTTTTGGCACAAACACTTTAACCTTTACAGCAGACCCCCTCATTTCTCAGTGTCTCCAGTGGGCAATGTCAAAGGGAAGGGTTAGAATCAAGGGGCAGGCTATTTTTTGCTTGAAGAATATATATATTGGTTGTTGGGGGTTTTCCGGGCTGTCTTGCCGTGGTCTTGGCATTGTAGTTCCTGACGTTTCGCCAGCAGCTGTGGCTGGCATCTTCAGAGGTGTAGCACCAAAAGACAGAGATCTCTCAGTGTCTGAGAGATCTCTGTCTTTTGGTGCTACACCTCTGAAGATGCCAGCCACAGCTGCTGGCGAAACGTCAGGAACTACAATGCCAAGACCACGGCAAGACAGCCCGGAAAACCCCCAACAACCATCGTTCTCCGGCCGTGAAAGCCTTCGACAATACATCAATATATATATTCTTTACTTAATTCATAACCTGCATTTCTTGCTGAGACTCAAGGCAGATTGCAAAATATAAAAATTCAATCCAGCAGCTCCCGGCCCTTCCGGCCACTTGCACCCGTTCTGATGGTCTGGGGGTGATTTGAGATGCCTCCTTATCAATGGAGGCCCAGATCACGGCGATTGCCAGATCTGCTTTATTCCATCTGTGACAGGTCGAGTAGCTTGTCCCTAACCGTTTGAACCATGACTTAACGACAGTGATCCAAGCAATATCCTCCTCTAGATTAGACTACTGTAACTCACTGTATGCACGGCTACCCTTGCGTATGATCCGGAAATTGCAATGAGTCCAGAATGCAGCTGTGCATGTCCTTATGAGAGTGCTATCTAGGGCACATATAACACCTATTCTGCTCCAGCTGCTCTGATTCCCAGTGGAATTCCGGATTAGGTTCAAGGAGTTGTTTTTGACCTATAAAGCCCTTAGCAGACTGGGACCAGCATACCTGCATGACTGCCTCTCACCATATGTTCCCCGGAGGGTACTTAGGTCAGCTGATAAACAATTGGGTTGGAGGTCCCTGGCCCCAAGATTGCTCTCCTTGCCTCGACCAGGGCCAGGGCCTTTTTGATCCTGGTGCCTACCTGGTGGAACTCTCTGTCTGCGGAAACTAGGTCCCAGACGTATTTATTATCTTTCCACCAGGCCTGTAAGTCAGAGATGTTCCTCTGGGCATATGGCTGAAGCTGGGGTGCTGGTCTCCCGCTGATCGGGGAATGTAACCCCTCCCCATGATGGTCTGCCAACTCTCTTCATATGTATACCATCTCCCACCCCTTGGGTGTATTGGGTTGGATTTGATATATGGGCTGCTATGTAGCCACCGTCTTGCACTGAATTTTATGTTTTTAATAGGTTTTAATGTGATTTTTACTACTTCTTGTTACCTGCACTGAACCCGCTTGTGGGGAGAGTGGGCTATAAGTCCAATGAAATATATAAATAAATAAACAACAACAACAACAACAACATATCCAATAAAACAAGGACGATGACGAGGGATACAGAACTGGAAAACAATGAAAACACACAAAACTATCCCTCTCCGCACCTCTATTAGGTCACAGTCATGAGGTACCACACATGCAGTCAGGTTGTATCTATCCTGAAGACATCCTCTACTCTCATTGGATGCCAATAGGCTCCACCCCAATCTACCAGACACCTCCCTTTTACTTCCAAGCTCCTCCCTCTGGATTCCAGCATCTGATCTTCAGAAGAGATGGTAATGCTAGGCTTGATCTTAAACTCAGTGGGCTCTGTCTCTCTTTTTCACCGCCCCGCCAATGTACTGATCAGTATGATCGCCACTGCCCAAGGAGGCTGAGGTTTACACCCTTGCCCCTGGCTAGTTCTATTAGCCTTTTACCAGTCATTAGCCTCTTACCCTTCTGCAGGAATGCAAACCGGTTCTCTCTCAAAGAGCATTCTCCTTTTGAGTCTGAGTTGACCGTTTGATCTAAGAGCTATGAGTTATTACAGCCGCCTCTGTTTATGTTTTTTAACTGCTGTCTCTTTAATGATGATGGTGTTGTTTTCGGGTTAAAGTGGCTGCTAGCTCCAGAGGCAGAGAATGCAATGTTTATATCAAGCAAGTAGGGATGTGCGTTTCGGCATTCAGAATGCCGAAAGAATGCCGAAACAAAAGTGTTTCGGCTTCTTTCGGGGAATGCCGAAACGTTTCGGGGAATGCCGAAACGTTTCGGGTAGCCGAAAGAAAAAAGCCGAAACGTTTCGGGATTCTTTCGGCTTTCTTTCGGCTTTTCATTGGGAAAATGCCTCCGTCTTCCCGGACGTCTGGAGGAGGCATTTTCCCACCGAATAAGCCCAAAATTGGTGGGGACCTTCCTCTAACCCTTCTCTAACAACCACCCAAGTTTCAGACAGATTGGACTTTGGGGGGCCATGTTATGGCCCCCCAAAGCAGGTCCCCCCATCCTCCCATAAGAAAGCGAAGGAGCAGCATATTGTTAGCATGCTGCTGCTCATCTTTCTTCATTATTTCCTATGGGGAAAAAATGAAGAGGCAGGCTTCCTTTGCCAGGGGTGGCATTTTGCATGCAAAATGCCCCCTCACCCTCAGGGGCCCTTCTCCCACCCCTCCTCCCACCCCCCACCAAGGCTCAGCCTGCTCCCACTTGGGGGGGCCATTTCATGGCCTCCCCAAGTAGGTGCTCTAATCTCTACCACTGACAGCTGGGGGAGGCTTGTGTTGCCAGGGGTGGCATTTTGCATGCAAATTCCCCCAAGCCCTCAGGGGCCCTTCTCCCACCCTTCCCCCCACCCCCCACCCAGGCTCAGACTGCTCCCACTTGGGGGGGCCATTTCATGGCCTCCCCAAGTAGGTGCTCTTTTCTCTACCACTGACAGCTGGGGAAGGCTTGTCTTGCCAGGGGTGGCATTTTGCATGCAAAATGCCCCCCAGCCCTCTGGGGCCCTTCTCCCACCCTTCCTCCCACCCCCCACCAAGGCTCAGACTGCTCCCACTTAGGGGGGGCATTTCATGGCCTCCCCAAGTAGGTCCTCTCAGCCCCTAAAGTCCACCCCTTACAGCCCCACACAAACCCAATTCCCCCCAGCTGCCACACACAGACCCAAATCCCCACATTAGCCCCTCACAGACCCAAATCCACCCCCACCTGCCCCACACCCATAACCCCAGGAACAGGCTGGCAAAGGCCAGCCCTCTCCCTTTGTTCCCTATGCTGGGAACTTCTAAACTCTCTTTCCCTGGGCAATTCTGCACAGCCCAGGGGTGCCACAATGGTGGGCACACTTCTGAGTGCCAGCTGGTCCCTGTGAAAGAGCACCTGAACCACAGACACCCTCCCTCAAATTCCCCCACCACCTACAGAGATGGCTGGCCAGCCAGCCCCATTGTTCCCTATGATGGGAACCAACTGCACAACAAAGAATAAAACAAGAACAACACAAAATAAAGTTTTAAATTTTTTTTTCTCCCTTCCAAAGTACAAGTAGGCAAAGCATTATGACACATTACACCAGCAGTCCCCCACACAGAAAAATTAAAACAAAACTCACTTAACATCAGAGAATCACAAAGCACAATTCCTGTCAAAAACACTTTATTTCTTGAACAGCTTTAGGTTACACAGCAGGGGGGAACACCAAAGGGCATGGCAGCACTATCTTACACAAAAATAACACAACTCACTTAACATCAGAGAATCACAAAAACACAATTCCTGGCAAAAACACTTTATTTCTTGAACAGCTTTAGGTTACACAGTAGGAGGGCACAACAGGACATGATAGCAATGTACTACAAAAAATAATACAACCCACTTCACCGTTTTTGACAGCAATTGTGTTTGTGTGATTCTCTGATGTGAAGTGAGTTGTGTTATTTTTGTGTAGTACACTGCTTTCCTTCTCTGTGGTGCCTTCCTACTGTGTAACCTAAAGCAGTTACAGAAATAAAGTGCTTTTGACAGCAATTTTTTGGGGTGATTCTTTAATGTGAAGTGAGTTGTGTTATTTTTGTGTAAGATACTGCTTCCATGCCCTTTGGTGTTCCCCCCCTGCTGTGTAGCCTAAAGCTGTTCAAGAAATAAAGTGTTTTTGACAGGAATTGTGCTTTTGTGATTCTCTGATGTTAAGTGAGTTGTGTTATTTTTGTGTAAGATAGTGCTGCCATGCCCTTTGGTGTTCCCCCCTGCTGTGTAACCTAAAGCTGTTCAAGAAATAAAGTGTTTTTGACAGGAATTGTGCTTTGTGATTCTCTGATGTTAAGTGAGTTTTGTTTTAATTTTTCTGTGTGGGGGACTGCTGGTGTAATGTGTCATAATGCTTTGCCTACTTGTACTTTGGAAGGGAGAAAATAATTTTTTTAAAACTTTATTTTGTGTTGTTCTTGTTTTATTCTTTGTTGTGCAGTTGGTTCCCATCATAGGGAACAATGGGGCTGGCTGGCCAGCCATCTCTGTAGGTGGTGGGGGAATTTGAGGGAGGGTGTCTGTGGTTCAGGTGCTCTTTCACAGGGACCAGCTGGCACTCAGAAGTGTGCCCACCATTGTGGCACCCCTGGGCTGTGCAGAATTGCCCAGGGAAAGAGAGTTTAGAAGTTCCCAGCATAGGGAACAAAGGGAGAGGGCTGGCCTTTGCCAGCCTGTTCCTGGGGTTATGGGTGTGGGGCAGGTGGGGGTGGATTTGGGTCTGTGAGGGGCTAATGTGGGGATTTGGGTCTGTGTGTGGCAGCTGGGGGGGAATTGGGTTTGTGTGGGGCTGTAAGGGGTGGACTTTAGGGGCTGAGAGGACCTACTTGGGGAGGCCATGAAATGGCCCCCCTAAGTGGGAGCAGTCTGAGCCTTGGTGGGGGGTGGGAGGAAGGGTGGGAGAAGGGCCCCAGAGGGCTGGGGGGCATTTTGCATGCAAAATGCCACCCCTGGCAAGACAAGCCTCCCCCAGCTGTCAGTGGTAGAGATGAGAGCAGAGCACCTACTTGGGGAGGCCATGAAATGCCCCCCCCCAAGTGGGAGCAGTCTGAGCCTTGGTGGGGGGTGGGAGGAGGGGTGGGAGAAGGGCCCCAGAGGGTTGGGGGGCATTTTGCATGCAAAATGCCACCCCTGGCAACACAAGCCTCCCCCAGCTGTCAGTGGTAGAGATTAGAGCACCTACTTGGGGAGGCCATGAAATGGCCCCCCCAAGTGGGATCAGGCTGAGCCTTGGTGGGGGGTGGGAGGAGGGGTGGGAGAAGGGCCCCTGAGGGTAAGGGGGCATTTTGCATGCAAAATGCCACCCCTGGCAAAGGAAGCCTGCCTCTTCATTTTTTCCCCATAGGAAATAATGAAGAAAGATGAGCAGCAGCATGCTAACAATATGCTGCTCCTTCGCTTTCTTATGGGAGGATGGGGGGACCTGCTTTGGGGGGCCATAACATGGCCCCCCAAAGTCCAATCTGTCTGAAACTTGGATGGTTGTTAGAGAAGGGTTAGAGGAAGGTCCCCACCAATTTTGGGCTTATTCGGTGGGAAAATGCCTCCTCCAGGCGTCCTGGAAGACGGAGGCATTTTCCCATAGAAAAAAGCCGAAAGAATGCCGAAATAATGCCGAAAGAATCCCGAAAGTCGAAAGCCGAAAGAGATTCTTGTTTCGGCTTTCGGCTTTAACGATAGAGAATCTTCTTTCGGCTTTCTACTTTCGGCTATAGCCGAAAATTTTTGGCTTGCACACCCCTACAAGCAAGTATAGAAAATGAACTGTACTGTTGATATGACACGATATTTTTCCCATGCTGGAGTCTCTGCACCATGGATTGGATTTGGGAAATCCACTACTGGACTGGATTGGATTTGGGAAATCTAGTATGGGATCTTCCTATGTCTTTTTAAAAAAAAAATCTTGGAAGCAATTCTGGAATGTCCCTGTCATCTGGTCTTGAATACAGTTCCTGACTGTAGAGGTTCTACTGAGCTGCCATAGCTGATAGCGGCTTCTTTATTTTGTAAAAATAAATCCTAGTTTTTGGAGCCCATACATTTATGGGGCTGTCACCATATCTTATGGCAACTAATGCCATAAATTATTCTATCTGTTGTATGAAGAAGGATTTCTTTTGCCTCCCCTGAATCTACTACTCATCAATTTACTGGAGTATATTGTTATGAAAAAGTCCCCCCAAAATTGGATCTCTTCCCATTTCCCCCCACATCCATTCATCATTTTATAAATTTTTATCATGCCTCCCTTTGGGTTTTACCCTTAAACTCAAAATGACCAAATGTTTTAGCTTTTCCTTGTAAGTAGCAGGATTGCCAAAACCCCCACCAGGGGTCATTTTGTAGATAAAGAGCTGGAGGAACCTAGCACAACTCATTAGCATAACTCATTAGCATATGCCACACCCCTCAACATTGCCAGAAGTGTGTCATTAGCATAACTGATCTGCATATACCACACCCCCTGACATCACCTATCCTGGCTGTTTTGGACCCAATCCTGGCCATTCAGGGCCGAAATTGAGCCCAAAATGGCAAAAGGGGGCTGAAAATGGCCGAAAAGGGGCCCAAAATGGTCAGGATCGGGCTGCTGCTGAGTGGAAGAGCGATTCACCACCAGTCAGAGGCCTGATCTGAGCTGTTTTGACCCCAATCCAGGCTGAAACAGGGCCAAAATGGCTGAGAGTCAGGTGGGTGGGGCCACCTGCCATGTGACCTCTTTGGGGAACTGCCGGAACTGCGTTCCTGTGCGTTCCCCCTTGAAATGAGCCCTGGCTTCAACTGTCCATTTCCAAGCATTAAGCCTCTCTTAAAGAGGTAAGATATTTTTATCCAAGCCTGTTGGCAACCCAGCTAAATGGGGTAGCCACTTCTAAACTGTTCCTTTTAATTAAATTTTACTTACTTACTTACTAGCTTGATACCCGTGCTTTGCTACGGTATTTAACTACTTTAAATCTAGTCTGCAGTTTCCTTGACCTGATCTTTACCTCAGAACACAGAGTTCCACCGCTAGCCAATCAGAGAGAGGGGGATGCAAGCAGGCAGGAGCCTGCCAGCCACATAGGAAAGGCAGGCCCCACAGGGAGACTGGCAACCCTAGGGAACTTTGAGGGGAAGACTGGGAGGTGCATTTTACCTCAGGACACAACTGCAGACTGTTTAGAATGTTGGGGTGAGGACCAATTAGGCCGCATATGCAAATGACCTCTGTGTTCCAACTGTCTGGGGGGGGGGGTGAGGGGTGAGATATGGAATGTTGTGAGCCCCAATCAGCCTGCATATGCAAATGACCTTGAAAGGCTGGTCCAGTCAGGGAAGAGTAGCCGAGCTGGTAGTGGGCAGGGGCACAAGCAGGCAGCAGCCTGTCTGCCGCACAGGGAAGCTGTATCTCTTTGGGAAAACACATTTGACCCATTTTACCCCCTTAGAGGGCAAATTTCTTAAAATCCCTTCTTAGTAGGCGTTTACATCATGAAAGGAATTTTCTCCCCAAATTTCATGTTTCTAGATCCAGGGGTTTGGGCTGGGCGTTGATGAGTCAGTCAGGACACGTGTCTTTATATATATAAATTTATAGACCCTTTCATTTCTGTTTTATCGGCAGCAATTATCAGGTCATGTTATTTAGCTCCGTACCCTGAAAAACCCAAACGAAAGGCACTGGACATTTTCCCCGGGCCAGAAGGCAATTGTACTTCTAAGGAACTTTTTGGCCATTTTGAGTGTCTGAGGCCCTCCTTGCCATGAATACTGAGATATTCATTTTATGATAGAATGACCAGAACCACATGCAGAGAATCCCAAAAGCTTCATGACATGCAAGGCCTTTAGGATATTGGCCATTTTATATTCAACCCTTTTCCAAAGGATTCCTAGCCTGGAATGGGCCTTCTTCTCTACCACTGCACAGTAGACTGTGAGCCAGGATCTCTTTCCTGGTGAGTCCCCCTCCCCATCAGTGCAGAAGTGGAGTCTAGGGTTGCCAGCTTCAAGATGGGAAATTCCTGGAGATTTGGAGGTGGGGGGGTGTAGCCTGGAGAAGGCAGGGTTTGGGGAGGGAAAGGACTGCAATGTGGCATAATTCCATAGAGTCCACCCTCCAAAGCTGCTATATTCTCCAAGTGAACTGATCTCTGTGGCCTGGAGATCAGTTCCAGGAGATCTCCAGCCACGACCTGGAGGCTGACAAGCCTAGTGGAGTCCGGGTGTGTATGTGTGTGTGCTTCACTTTACATTCAAATGAATGTATGAAGCTGCCTTATACTGAATCAGGCTATCTGTCCTTGTCTACTCAGATTAGTAGCAAGTCTCCAGGGTCCCTGGCTGCATCACCTGTCCTTTCTAACTAGAGAAGCCAGGAATTGAACCTGAGACCTTCTGTGGGCCAAGCAGATGCTCTTCCACCTGAGCCATGGGCCCTCCCTATCCGCATATATCTTATCTTGTTTGCCATTTTGAATGGCCCGTCCTCACAGTTCCTTCCGCTATCAGGTTTCATTCACCAGCAAGCATTCAAAGCTTGGAGTTCATAAATGATGTAGGCCCAGATACAATGGGTGTGTAAGGGTTAGAGTGGGGAGGGCAGCTTTGGGGGCTCTTCTAAACGAAGAACAGATGTTCCTTGACCCTTGCAAAGAACATTTCTCCTCCTTCCTCTCTCCCTCACCTTTACATCACTGTTCAAATGAGAGCTAGGTTGATGTCATTGAACGCTCTCCCTGCTGGCTAAAAAGACCAGTCTAGAATTTCACAGAGAAGCCACTGAGCTCTGACAAGGGCTGTTTCCAGACGGCTTACCTGCCTCCGGAACGTCGCGCCATCTTGCGGGGAAAACGCGAAATATTGCGTTTTCTCACGTGAGTTTTGCGCAACGTCGTGCAAAACTCGCGCGAGAAAACACGATATTTTGTGTTTTCCCCGCAAGATG
The DNA here is from genome assembly GCF_028583425.1 of Eublepharis macularius. Taxonomy (NCBI): domain Eukaryota; kingdom Metazoa; phylum Chordata; class Lepidosauria; order Squamata; family Eublepharidae; genus Eublepharis; species Eublepharis macularius. The sequence goes on from NC_072798.1 coordinate 10,021,558, forward strand.
GCGTGACGTTCCGGAGGCAGGTAAGCCGTCTGGAAACGGCCAAGGTGATGCCAATTCAGTAGCGCCTGAATTGGGAAGAAGCACATTCCCTCAATTGTTTTTAAGTTTTCTAACGTTTCAAGTTGGGTCATTCATTTTCCCCCAATGCAATATTTCGATGAACCTTTATGTTCAGCCTTAACATAAAATAAAAACAAAAAAGACGAAAAAAGATCGACACCCTCCCCTAGAGTTGTCCACCATCTTGAATTTTGTTCTTGATCGTGTTTTTGGGCTTCTCCAGTAGCACTTATCTGGTTATTAATTTATTGTACCAAATGTCCTAAATGTTTTTTAGATGTTTTTACAGTTTTATAATGTAAAACTTTAATACATGTTTTAAAATCGTTGTAATCCGCCCTGAGCCCGTCCGCGGGCAGGGCAGAATAAAAATTTAAAATAAATAAAATAAATAAATAAAATACAACATTCGAACCTGAGAGTTGCGTTTCTGTACCACCAGTAATTCTACAGGGCCTATTTCTGAGTAAAGATGCATAGCCATGCGGCTGTCCTTTTTGCTGAACGGCTGTGATTTTGACAGGCATGGGATATGAAAACTCATCCCTTGTTAATGGTCGAATGCTGTCAGATTGTAAACACCTGGGATTGCCAACCTCCAGGTGGGGCCTGGAGATTTCCTGGAATTAAGACTTCTCACTAGTCTATAGTTCCCCTTGAGAAAATGGCTGCTTTGGAGGGCGGACTCTATGGCAGTAAACCCTGCTGAGGTCCCTCTCCAAACTCCCATTGTCCCCAGGCATCAACCCACTCTCCATGAATTCCCTGGAGATGGCAACCCTAAGAACATGAACTGTCAAAAATATCGTTGCTCTCAAATGATGTCAATTGCCACAAGCCAATAATTTCAAATACTGCATGATAGATATCAAAAGGGGATCCAACATGTCTTTCAAGATGTGCGAGTTCCTGCAATTTCCATCATTTCTCAGCCTTACGTATCAGGCATATAGGGGCTTGATTGGGATCAAGACCACGGGACAAAGGCAGGAAGTAAGCTTTCTCTTCCATACCATTTTCACAAACTAATGTGGCCCAGGTGACCTGCGGTATGTCTTGTTAGGGAACCTTAAGTGCAGCCCTTTCCCCAATGGCGAAAAGGCAGTTCCCTGGCTCCATTGTTGGTTGGGGACATGGCATCACTCTCATTATGATGCCCTGACCTGGATAACCCAGGACTTGATCTCGTCAGATCTCAGAAGCTAAGCAGAGTCGAGGTTGGTTAGTAATTGGATGGGAGACCTCCAAAGACCAGGGTTGCAGAGGCAGGCAATGGCAAACCACCTCTGTTGGTCTCTTGCCATGAAAACCCATCCAGTGGGTTGCCATAAGTCAGCTATGACTTGAGGGCACTCTCCACCACCACCACCCATTATGACATTTCCCCATTCCAAATGGGGGCCCCGTGTGCCAGATAATGAAGTTTGGAGAATCACTGGGAGCAGTCGCAATGCCCAAGTCTGGTTAGACCCAGGTTCAGATATTTTGATTTACTCAGTTTTGAAGTCGCTTTTATTCCTGGTCACAAGTAACCATGAATGCACATGCAATCCATGTACAGTGTACCATTGAGTTTTCTGTGTACATGCATTCATTAGTTCTCATGAAATATTCAACACATGTAAAGCTGAACTTTGAGTTTAAACCCCACCTTTATTCAGGTCCCTGATTTCCTTTGTAAAGTGAATGAGTGCTGGCCTTTTCTTTTCATTTGCATTTACAGTAACATGTAAACAGGGTTTGTGTGTTATGTGGGTGAGGTTGTGTGTTTTGGTGGTGTTTTGTTGTAGTTGCTGTGGGCGACTTTCAGTGGAAAGTATTTAAACAATGCTTTGATGTAGATGCTGTCTGGGAAATCTTTGGGTGAAAGGTATGGAAGGTGTCATGGACAGATTATTGGACTAGGATTTGGGTTCGAATCCTGACTCTGCCATGAAGCTTGCCAGATGAACCTTAGGCCAGTCATGTTTTCCCAGCATGGCCTACCTTACAGGGCTGTCATGAGGATAACATTGGCAGGGAGAGAGCCATGAGTGCTTCACAGAACTCCTTGGAGAGATAAAAATGCATGGATCTCTAGGGGATAACACACAATGTTGACTGTGGTATTTAGATATTGCAGGCTGGAATCCTGAGGATGAGCTATGGTTTCTTGAACATGAGTCAAGGAGCTTCCAGACTGATAGCTCAATCTCATACTATCAGCTCCCATCATTCACACTGTGGTAGACACAGATGTGAGATTTGTAGACAGCAACATGCAAACAGTAGCTTCTGATATGGAGTTTCGTTTGCTTCTGTTAAGGAAGTCAGTTACTTCTGATAATGAGATAACCATTCATAGTTTGCATCTACTCCTCCCTCCCCTCTCCACCTATATATCTGACCAGTTTCTTCTTGCCTTCCATGCATTTGATGAAGAGAACTGTGATTCTCGAAAGCTTATGCTACAATAAAGTTGGTTAGTCTTAAAGGTGCTACTGGACTGTTTTTGATTTCACTTGGTTTAGGAGACACATGAACATATTAAAGAGATCTGACAGGTGCTTAAGAGTGCAATTCTAAGCAAAGTCATATCCTTTGGAATCTACTGAAGTCAATATGTTTAGAATGGAGTAACTCTGTTTAGGATCGCGCTACCAGATGTACAGCATTACTGTTGATAAAATACAGTAGAGGCATCAGCTCCTGTCTTACACAGAAACATACATGTTAAAGTTCTAAACATTTATTGTTTAGGAATCATATAACACTCCCCAAATGTGGATTTTTCCATGAAAATGAAATACCTTTCCTTTTTTTAGCATTCTATTTGCCTGATATATATATATATCAGGTTTATATATATAAACATGATCATGGCCCAGTAGGAAAGGCAAATTTAAAAGAACAAAAAAAAAAGGCCAATACAATTGCAAGAAATGGAGACCTAATTATCTCTTCTTTCCAGTTCTCAGTGCAGGCTATATGGAAATTCCTCCTGAATCTGATAAATGCAATTACTCAGTCGTCTGTAGGGACATGCTTTTACTCTATAATCACCTGGAATTTATTTACCAATAAACCTCATTAAATTGCGATGCAATTAAACAGCAGTTACTTGGCATTTTGGGCTCTTCCATATAAATTGTTCCAGACTTTTAAAGGTTTTTTTTTTAATTTTTGGAAGTCTGAGAATGCTTGTTAAGTACTTTTCGTCTTTCCTTGTCTAGATTCCAGGCAACTCCAAGAAGCTGGAGGACTTTAGCATTGTGAGCTGCCTTGAATTGTCCTTTTTGGGCAGAAAAGTCACTTGTAAATATGTTTAGTCAATCTCTCCTGTGCCTCATCTGCAAACATCTAGGGCCATCCCCTCCCCACCAAGTTCCCAGAAAGCATGCTTACAGCTCAATGGTCAGAACATTTTCCTGGGAGTAAGCCCCACTGAATAAACATGTCTAGGGTTCTGAGTAGAGCTGTTTAGAATTACTTTTGCATTACAAGAACGGTAGATGCTTTAGTGTAATGGTAAGGCCCACAGAATGCTTATTGGTTAGCTCTAGAGAGTGCCCTCAAGTCATAGCTGACCCCTGCTGGAGTTTTCGTGGCAAGAGACTAACAGAGGTGGTTGGCCATTGCCTGCCTCTGCAACCCTGGTCTTCTTTGGAGGTCTCCCAACCAATTACTGACCAAGGTCGACCCTGCGTAGCTTCTGAGGTCTGACGAGATCGGGCTCACTTGGGCTATCCAGGTCATGGCATGTTATATATAGGCTGCCTTTATTAGGATTTTAAGTAGATGTTAATTGCTTCCCTGTTTGAAAAGCCACAGCTACCCATTTCTACACAGTAAGCTTCCATTAAATGGACAGGACATTTTTCTCTAGGCCTACCTCCCAGGATTGTTGTGAGTATAAACTCAGGAGAGGTGTAGACCGCTATAAGCTCTGTGGGCAGGATAAAACTGAACTAAAGACAGAAAGCAAGACTCACCAGTGGTCACCCTGCGCGTTTTGTGTCTGTGGGAGGATTTGAACTGGTCTGCCAGCAGACCCAGTGAAAAAAAAGTCTTGTATGTGGAAATGGGAACTGAATCTTTTCATGGCATAGAGGTAAAGAATGTTACCTGGTAAATAATGTGTCATTAATCCTCTCATGAAGGACAGGGCAACTTTTCTCCAGGCAGTTTGCAACCATACCCCTGTCTTGATCTATCATATCCTCGCTGGTAGGATGAAATGTCATTGCTGATGAATAATTTTTCCTTTCTTAACTTGTGCAAATTCGGAGAAGCTGTCTATGTTATAGGGCCAAATTTGCTTGCAGGCGGTACTAGAATCTGTCGTAGGGACATCTGGAGCTCGCCCTGGGATCCAACGTAGTTCTAAAGCTATAGTATTACACGTCCTTACAAGGGAGCAAGTGTGGTTAAATTCAGTGGAAGTAAATTTCCAAGGAGGCATGCATAGTCTTGCACTATAAGATACTAGAGGTTCTACGGATAAGTTTTGGTTTGATGTTTGCAGAAATGAGGGGGAATTTAGACTATAAACGAAAAGCATAGTGCCTGGCAAAATGATAGCATCTTTTACGCAGCCTTTGCCAATGGGAGCACCCGTCACAAAGCATTCTTGATGCTCTTTGAGAATGACAAGGGTCGATTAAATTTCCTTGGTGTAATTCCCAGATCACTTCTTCTCAACCCTTTCTCTGCAATCAGCCTGCAGTTGGTTTCTTATACCACCCCCTCTCCCCTCCAATGCATGTTCTGTTTTTTAACTGTCTTGTTCAGCAAGCCATTCAAGGTGTCTCTGATACAAATAATGTTTTTAGTGCTGCTTTAGAAGGAGACAACTGGTGAGGAGCGGTGGAAGCGGGCAATGTAGAATTTCTTTCAAAAGATTCCTCCCCCCCTCCCCAATTCTCTCATAATAGACTGAGAAGATAAATTTTGCAATCACCAGTTTGTATTTCTTCTCTCTCTCTTTCGTCTTTTTCACAAACCACCTGCAAGTTTTCGGCAAACAACATGTTTTATGGGAGCTCAAGGCAATGCTCTCCCATCCCACCTTGACAGTAAGAGAGGATGAATGAGGTCTTATCTCAGCCACACATGTAACCTTCAATGTCCCCTGGCCTGACCTCCCTCTGCACTCATTTATGAAAATGATTCATCTTTAAAGAGTTTCCCTGAACTGCCTGCAGGCTGTAGATCTTTCAATGCCGGACTTGTGCTGGCCGAGGTTACAAACTCCAGGGGTGGAAGGCATCTCCAGGCATTTAATTCAGAGGGTGAGGAAGTATACAAACCCACTTAAAGGCACACTGAAAGATGAGAGAAGGAGAGGGCTACCAAAACACAACACTGATGTTGTTAAGGATAGAATACTTGCTTAGGATGCTTATATGATACTGGCAGTCTTAAATAGCTGCCGTTGTTATCCACAGATGTGATGTGTGCCCTGCATGTAGCACTACTGGGGTATTAGTTAATGCAGAGTTGCGCAGTCAGAAAAGCATGGAATCACATGTGGTGAAACATTCTTCAAGCCAGTATATTGCAACAGATACATTTTTCTTTTATTGAAGCTGATTCACATTCATTTGCATTTTTGTAGTTGCTAGAGAAAACCTAGAAACTGAATCTAAGTAAGACTATTCCCTGTTACAAGCAGCCAGCTAATCGGGCTGTACGTGGGTGGGATTATGGGTGTGCCTCTTGCAAGCTTGCACAGGAGAAGTCTGAATAAGTGTCTTGCTTCTTGCAAGACCAGGAGGAGAGAGAGAGACAGAGAGAGAACAAAGTCGTAGAAAGAGGAGAAGTCAGAAGCATCCAGACCAAACAGTGCAATCCTAAGCAAAGTTACACCAGTCTAAATCCATTGATTTCAATTTTCTTAGAATGGAGTAACTTTTCTTAGGATTGTACTGAAAGAGAAGCACCACACAAATGCACAGTCTGCTGCTAATGTAAAGGGAAAAAATAGCCTCCCCCTCCCAGTGTTGTTAAGTCACTTCTATTTCAACAAGCACAAATGAGGAATTTACTGCAAGTACCCATATTAGCACACCAACCCCAGTTGCTGGTGCTGCAGATGTGCAGGGTGGCATACACTGTTGCATAGATGCTTCAGAAAATCCCTGAGCGTCTGTTGCATGTTTTTCCAAGGGATGTCCCTGAGTTATGTGCTCTGGAGTTCCATACTTCACAGGCATGTGTGGGCCCAGTTGCAGCTCATCTGTACTCAAGCAGCCTCCAGGAATGTTCCAGACCTGAAAAATGGGGAGGTCTAAGATTGTTCTCTTCACATGTCATAGTCCTGATCCAGGACTCGCCTTACTCTTCCTGGTACTGTGCAATGACATCACTTCCAGGAAGTGATTGTGCAGGCCCAGAAGCATACTCGCGCCTTGCACCGGGCCAATTAGGGCCCCAAATGAGCTCGACTGGGGCCCAAATCAAAATTTCTGGCAGGGTAGGAGCTTTTGTGAGTCACAGCTCACTTCTTCAGGTACAGCTAGTATGTTACAAAGCTAGAATGTCACATGTTCTAGCTGTATCTGAAGAAGTGAGCTGTGACTCACAAAAGCTCATACCCTACCAGAAATTTTGTTAGTCTTATAGGTGCTACTGAACTCTTGCTCTTTTCAGGAGGAGAGCTGTCAACCCCCCAGACCCCAAAGGACATCCCATTCCATGGCAAAAATGCAACCAAACTTTACACTACTAGTCATTTGCTATCTTTAATGACATCCCAAGTGTATTACAAGAACATGAGAAGAACCCTGCCGGATCAGACCAGAGGTCCATCTAGTCCAACATCCTGTCTCAGACAGTGGCCAACCAGTTGCTATGGAAGACCAACAGCAGGTCATGGAGGACAAGTCCTTCTTCTCCTGTTGCCTGAAAAAGTTGCTTCTCACTCAGAGCTAAACTACAAGAGACGAATTACACGAGGACGCTCACGTGAAGGGAGTCGCAATGTTAGCCGGGAAGCTGAGTTTTGAAAGAGATCGGAAGGGTCTGTCAATTTCCCCTCTCTACAGAGCCAGTAAAGATTGCTCCTCAGACGTAGACATGATATAATGAGTTATATAGAAAAAGGGGATAGATTAGGAATAGATTAAGATATAGGGTTGGAAAGCTGTTGGAAGTCCTGAAAAAGGGGGGAGGGAAAGGGTGGGGGGAAATGACATTGAGATGTTATTTGAAAGCTGTATGTATTAATATTCTCACCTAATAATTTTTTTCAAAAAAAAAAAAAAGATTGCTCCTCAGACGGTGTATTTCCTCTTTGCCTCCTAGAAGGGGAGGTGAAATTGACACAGCCTTCGGGAGGCAAAGAGGAAATTAGCAAACCCCCTGAGGAGCAATCTTTGCTGGCTCTGTAGAGAGGGGAAATTGACAAAGCCTTCTGATCTCTTTTAACACTCAGCTTCCCAGCTAACATTGTGACTCTCTTCACGTGTGTGTCCTCATGTAGTTCGTCTCTTGTAGCTTAGCTCTCAGTTTTATGCTAAAGACATCACCTCCCTTTGAGGGCCCAGAAGCATTAGGCTGGCTTAGATGGACCTTCCTCTAATCTATCTAGGCTGTTCTTTAGTTCGGGCATCCTTACATCTCTGATGGACATTGGGCGACTCAAAATCTGGCCCCAAGCTGAACGCTGGGCTCATTTGGCCAGCCTGGCCAGAAACTTCCTTCCTTCCAGAGGTGCATCTCCCCCCCCCCCCCGCCACACATACACTTTATTTGAACACTTACTGGATCCAGCCCAAATGACTTTCTCACTTCTTGGCATGGTGACAGCCTGCCTGTAGCAAGGCTACACCCTCCAGGAGTTCCCAGAGTTTGGAACATGGCTTCCTCCTCCTCCACCTACTCGGTCTATTAAGCACATCGTGTACCACACAGATGAAAAGAAGAAAGAAAAGCAAAGAGACCCAGGCAACCCTAAGTAGGCTGCAGCAGCCAGCGCTGAATATAAAACAGGACTCGGAGTAATAACACGGCGGAGATGAAAAGTTGTGTTGTGCCGAAGAGGCTTTCCGTAGGGTTGGGCGAGTGGGCGTGAGGGGTAGCTGTGAAAAGAATGAGCTGGAACTGGCATCATTCCTGCAGGTGAAAACTTCATCAAATCCAAACTACAAGTGACGCCTGACACAGGTTGGACACTAGTCGGCTTCCCTCAAGTTTTGATGGGAAATGTAGGCATCCTGGTCTTGCAGCTGTAATGGAGAGCCAAGCTGTAAAACCAGGATGCCTACATTTCCCATCAAAACTTGAGGGGAGCCGACTAGTGTCCAACCTGTGTAAGACGTCACTTGTAGTTTGGCTCTTAGGAGCCTCAGATTTTTAAAAAAATTGTTCTGTGCCCGATTGAAGGCATCGTAAAAGAGCTGGGGGCAAATGCATCTGCTCAGTGGTTGCTGCATCCTGTCCGAGGTGGGCGTACATCACTCCGGCAGATTTCATTTCATGGCCAATTCTCCAGCGTTGTTTGTTTATCCTATTAAATGGGCAGGGCAAAAAGAGGCAGAGGGTTGTCTATTAAATACACACACACTCCCCCCCACCCCCCGTAAGATGTACTGATTTGGGAAAATAGCAAAGCAGGATGGGGCTTGTTACGTGCAATTCTTAGAAAGAGAGAGAAGGGGGGGATTATTTTGTGTTTTCCTTGGCATCATCATGGAAGCAATAAATTTTGCCTTTCAATACTTGATTAAAGGCTCCTGGGCAGGAAAGTGGTGTGCCAACATGCAAACAGTATTAGGAATGCTCGAACATCATATTCTGCGTGCTGGTTGCGAGCAGGGACCCAATTTTTTGCAAGCAGTTTGGCTGTTTGTGAGCTGTCTGATCCTGTTTGGTGAGTTACTTTTTGTGCATTTCAGTGTTTAAGTGGCTGTGCTGAAAATCAGCACTCTGCTGGTAGGGGTAGATCCTTACCACACCACTCCCAGAAACCTTACCTGAGCAGGCAGCAGGAAAGGTACCCATAAAAAATAATATCTTGGCCCAGAGCCTGGCAGCAGCCCTGGAACTTGAAGGGGTAGATCCCTACCGCACCACTCCCAGAAACTTTACCTGAGCAGGCAGCAGGAAAGGTACCAATAATAAATAATAGCTTGGCCCAGAGCCTGGCAGCAACCCTAGAACTTGAAGGGGTAGATCGCTATCCCACCACACACAAAGAAAATTCAAGCTCCAATGCACTCTCTCTCTCAAAATGCCAACAGCAACGGTCTCTCCATTGTCTGCAAAGTCAGAGCTGGGAGCCTCCCCCCCCCCCCCGCCCCGGTCTTTGCTCCCTTGTTGTAACAAATTTGGAGCTCCACACTTGAAAGGAAGACCTGCCTATCAAGCTAAATTGGGCTTAGATTGGGGTTTCCAGGGCAACAGCTGGAGCTCAGACAGAGTTCAGACAATCCCTGCCTAAGTTGCCAAGGGAATTGATTGCAGGTGCCAGATTTTCTGGCTTGACAAACAGCAACAAACAGCAAGGAAGGAGGCTTGTAACGTCCACCTGTTCGTTTAGAATGGGGCCTCATGAACAGCTTGTTCACGAACAGCAAATTGGGCTGTTCGTGGCTTTTTTTTGTTCGTATTGCTGTTTGTGGCCATCTCTAGTCATACACTCTCAGCCTAGACTACCTCACAAGGGCGTTAATCCGGTGGCACCTTAGAGACCAAGGCTGAAGGATCTCCATTCCTACTCGTGTCTGAAGAAGGGAGCTCTGTCTCTCGAAAGCTTACCCTCTGAAAATCTTGTTGGTCTCTAAGGTGCCACTGGATTAACGTCCTGCTGTTCTACTTTAGACCAGCACAGCTCCCCACCTGTTATTCACAAGGTTGCTGTGAGGACAAAATGGAGGAGAGGAGAAAGATGTAAACTACTTTGGGGCCCCATCGGGGAGAATATTCAGGTATACACAGGGCTCATTTCGAGGGGGAACACACAGGAACGCAGTTCCGGCAGTTCCCCAAAGAGGTCACAGTTCAGGTGGCCCCACCCACCTGACTCTCAGCCATTTTGGGCCCATTTCAGCCTGGATTGGGGCCGAAACAGCCCAGATCAGGCCTCTGACGGGTGGTGGATCACTCTCCCGCTCAGCAGCGGCCCAATCCTGACCATTTCGAACCCCTTTTCGGCCATTTTCAGCCCCTTTTTGCCATTTTGGGCTCAATTTCAGCCCTGAATGGCCAGGATTGGGTCCAAAACAGCCAGGATAGGTGATGTCAGTGGGTGTGGCATACGCAAGTCAGTTATGCTAATGACACACTTCCAGTGATGGCAAGGGGCGTGTCATATGCTAATGAGTTATGCTAATGAGTTATGCTAATTAGTTCCTCCAGCTCTTTTTCTACGAAATGACCCCTGGGTATAAATAAAGTAAATATTTTCTTTTGTCCATCCCGAATGATTCTGACATACCCCATAACGACCCTTCGAGTTGTATAGCCTTCATGCATGTTAATGTGTTACCAGCTCACCCCTTGTGCTACCATCAGATTTATGTAGGATTATGCAATGTTCTAGTCAGGGCACGCCCTTCCATCTAGATTACCTAGTTCAGTTAGTGCTATGCACGTGGATGAGTGATCCTCGCTTTGGCTGTTAGTTTTCTCGTTGCAGAACAGTATGTATTTTAAAGCCAGCTTTGCTAGTCTCCCTAACCCAGATGAGAGGAGAGAGGCCTGATTATGATCAATAAGCACATAATTCCATCCCCCCCCCACCCTGCCTGCTGATGCGATCATCTGTTTGAGGGACATTGCAGACGGAGGGCCACATCTAAAGCCGCTTATCAAAACCACTATCAGTTCTGAGTGACAACATTTTTGTTGCTGTTAAGAAATGGCTGTATGTTTGCAAAAGGATCTCTTCTCTTTGTTAACTTTGGCTTCGAATTATATAGCCAGTAGATGCTCGGGTATTATCTTGGCCAGATATCGGAGATACTGCATTACATACAGCATTACAGGGCTTACTCACCCGTGCCAAGAAGCAGCTGAGAGCCTCTCCGCTGACACGTCACGATCTAATGTACTTGATGTACCAAAGAAAAAAGTAAAAGTGCTCGATCAGGAAAGGGGTATGTTAAATATACATGCAGCTTTTGCTGCCATAAAAGGAAGACTGTATACAAAGGTAGGGTTACCAGGTCCCCTAGTTTCCTGGCGGGATGTGGGGAACCCGGTGCTTACCTTTCCAGCTTTCCCATGATTCTCCTCTCGTGTGTGCTTTGCCTGCATGATGACATCACTTACATGCTTTGACGTCATGTGCATGCTTTGCTGTGGACCAATTTTGACCTCAAACGAGCCAAAACGGGCCCATTTGGGGCCCAAATCGGCCCACGGTGAAACATGGGAGCACTCGCAGGATAGCACAATGACATCACTCCCAGGAGGGACATCGTTGTGCCGCCCCTGGAGAGTGCCTGGGAGGCCTGTTCTCACGCCTTCCCCTCTCCCCGCCAGCCAGATGAGTGGTAGCAGGCGGCGGAGGGTGAAAACGGGGGATCACCCATCCCCACCGGGGGAACGGGCTCCCTATACAAAGGTGACCATTTCTCTGGAGGTGTGTAGTTTTCTCTTCGAGCCAATGCCGAAGGTGGCTTGGCAGGTCAGCTATCATTGTCCTTCCCTCAACAGACAACTTGCTGAGAAGGAAAAAGAAAGGCATGCATGGCTTTTATTTTCCCAAGGTACGATATGGGAAATAATATAATGGAAGGAAATGTGGCTCTTTTGGTTGATGGTAGTTGCAAAGGTGGTTCTCTGTGATTCATGGGGGGAGCAGGTTAGACTATCGGATCTGATCCAACTTCTCCCCATCTCCATCCATACTCATGAGCAACAAGTTCTCAGACTTGCAACCCCTGAGCTTACCAGCCCTTGTTGCATGCATGCAGAGTTGTATGCACATGTTTTTGCTTGAAGAGCAGGTACTGGATAAAATTGCCAGGTGACTGCCAAAGGCAGGGGAAATGCCTGGCCATTTGTGCCCCTGCTCACTGATGGGCAGACTGGAAAGCAGGTGAAGAGATGGGTGCGAACAAAGGACTTGGAAGCGATGGCATTGTGCCAGGGCTGATTCTCTAAAACTCCACCCCAAAAATAGCATGCACAGGGGAAAGACACTGGCACCCCCCATGCACACACACCTGCCAGTTGCTGGGGTAAAACTGGCAACCCTACTATTGGATTTTTATTTAAACTGAAAGCAGAGACTAAAAACACTGGATTTGTCCCTCCAGAGTAAATGCTGTCCTTTCTCTCCCATCACTATAAGAGCAAAACATATACAGTATCAAGTATGACCACCAGGAAAGGCTTTGGGTGTTATGAATTGATAGGGAGGTGTGATATACTACTCAAAACAAACAAACAAAATTATGAATGGACACCATTGCAAACCCGGATCCTGTGCATAATTATATCCCCAGTAAATAATTAGCCATGTAAACAACCCTGAGATGTTTATTTTTATTTCGGTCTGCTTGCACAATCACTTTCACGTCCGATCTGATTGCACACATTCTAGGAGTGACTCAGAGCTTGAGGATGTGGTTAAAGAGATTCAAGACCTTCCATTGGACTGATCAGATACAGATGACCAAGTCACCCTGGGCGAAGGAAGCTTATTCTGGTATGGACTTAATCCTCTCTATTAATGACAGACACATCTCCCCATTTTTATTCATAATAATGACAGCAACCACAACAGTGTGCTTGTATACCACTCTGCTAGACTGATCAGTGCCACACTCAGAGTACTGAACAAGGTCAGTGTTGTTATTATTGCCACAATACAGCCGGAGAGCTAGGACTGAGAGGAGAGGCTTACCCAAGGCCACCTGCAGAGCTCATGGCAGTAGTGGGATTTGAACCAGCAGAATGCTGATTTGCAGCGCAACCACTTACTCGAGGCCACCTGCAGAGCACATGATAATAGTGGGATTTGAACCAGCAGAGTGCTGATTCACAGCCCAACCACTTACCCAAGGGTGCCTGCAGAGCTCACGGCAGTAGTGGGATTAGAACCAGCAGAGTTCTGATTCACAACCTAACCACTTACCCAAGGCCACCTGCAGATCTCATGGCAATAGTGGGATTTGAACCAGCAGAGTGCTGATTTGCAGCCCAGCCACTTAACCGCTATGCCATAGCAGTTCATTCTTTCCCAAAAAACTTGATTAAACTTACGTTATTATTAGAGCGGCTGGTTATTCCATATTTGTTTCCTTCAGTTTGAGCAGCCACCACATTTCTTGTTGAAAACCTGGGACCTTCTGCGTGTCGGACAGATACATTTCCATAAAGCCACAGCCCCTCCCCTGATAAAAGAATTTGGCATATTCTCACAATTTACTTTCCAGTTGGGATTTCATGTGTTCCAGCATCATCATTGACAGGTGATGAGTCATTTAATATCAGCTACGTTTCAAGTGTATGAGCTGCACAGTCAGCAACATTCATTATGTTGGCACATGCTCAGAATTTACTGGATTAAACTATATGTGGCAGTATGAGGATGTGCGAAGTGTTACAGTTGGCAAGCTCCCGAAGGGACAGGGGATCTAGAGCAGCAACAAGAGAGATATTTTTTTAAAAAACCAGCAGTGTCACATGCAGCACTACATCACTCCTGGTAAAAACCTGGAAGTGACATAGAATAGCTCTAGGAATAGCTGGAAATGCTATGGTAAAACCATAGAGTTTCTGGTGATTCCTAGAACTACCCTATTGCTTCTGGATTTTTACTGGGAGTGATGTGGCTCCACAACCAGCATCATACTCCCCCTTCCATGTCCAGAATCCTCCTGCTCGTTAAATGTGTAGTGCAGTTAATGAACGCATTTGGCTTTGAGATTCAGACAGACAAAATTGTGGATTTTTACGCAGCCATCTTTGCAGGATTGAGAAAACCAAGAAAAACTCATTTTTATAACCCCCCCTTTTTCTGCTGGATTAGGTGGTAAGTGGAAATCTGAACCTTAGTTTTCTCTGTCCCTAATGATAAATCTAGAGATTTTAAAATTGTCTGGAAGGCCCATAATTCTCTACCTTGCCCCCTTGTTTCTGTTGGTTTTATCGATACCATGTTATAACTATAAACTGTAAACTGAATTGAGAATAAATGTTATACACTGATAAGGAGAGGGAGGGCATGAAGATGAGCTGGTGCTAATCTCTTGTGGCCCTAATCTCTTGTGGCCAGGAAGGAATTCTCCTCCAGGCCAGATAGGCTGGGTATCCTTGAGGGTTTTTTTTTTTGCTTTCCTCTGGGCATAGAACAAGGGGCACTGGGGGAGGTGAGGGGGGACAGAGCTGTGAATTTCCTGCATTGTGCAGGAACCCTTGGGAGTTGCTTCCAGCTCTATGTTTTTATGTTTCTAACAGTGGAATGGAACTATCTTGCCTTTCCCCTTCCATGGAAGCCAGTCTCTACAAACTGTTTCTCCCGGTGGATATGGGATCCCAAAGAACAACATGAGGGGCTCTGCACTTGGAGGGAGGAATTGGTGGAAATTGCCCACGTCATCTGGATCGAATCCTGTGGGCTTATTGTTCAGAAGATTGGGGCATGGGTAGGTTCTGCCTCAGTGATCTTTCATGGACAGTTTGTTCATTGGTAGAACCGTTTCCAGAATCCAGAGCAGCTCCGCGGGAGCAAGACACCCAGGGAGAAAGCTGCAGCTGCCCGTCCCCAAAGATTGTTGAGAGCAGGCTTGTTACTGGAAGAACAATTTGCAAAAGCTGCTGCTGCAGCCGGCTTTCTCTGGCTCTTCAGGCAGCGATTCTAACAGAGAGGGGAAGGACACTGGAACTTCAGTTCCCAGGAAAACTTGCGAAAATGATCAAGTGTTCTACGCGTGAAAAAAGTCACTTGTAGCTTGACTCCGAGTCCCTGTGCAGGCTTACTGCTTCCTGGTCGATTAAAAATTGGATTATACTCCCAGAGGGTTTTTTAGGCTTTATTGGATGCCATTGGCTAGATCAGACCAGTCGGATCTTGGTGTTCCAATCCTGGTGCTGTCAGGCACGTTCGTTCTCATTTTAGTGGGTATCAGGTCCTCTGACCTTTCTTTGTTGTGGAGGCGGGCGAATAAGATGACATTTGACCGTTGCTGTTTTTAAGTAGTATGATCAGAATGTTGCCTTTCAAAGGACGGAAAAGGTGAGGAGCTACAAGGAAGGGAACCCGTGGGAAGCCACCATGTTGGTAGATCAACCAGAAGAACTTGCAAAGCCCGTGTGAGTAGACAGCAAAGGGAGCTCTTCTTTCCCCATCCCAGAAATGTTCAGTGACCTGTGCTAGGTACCCAATCACCAGGTGTCAGGGCCTCTCCAACTCTGCCCCAGAGACTTGATTGTAAGAGAAGGAAAGAGCTGCGAGTTCTCCCAGAGTGATACATTCCAGAGAATAGTTATAGGGGAGTAGCTGTGTGGGACGGCAGTAGAACAGCAGGATTTGAGTCCAGTGGCACCTTAGACGAGAGAAGAGAGCTCTGACTCTCAAAAGCTTATACCCTGAAAATCTTGTTGGCCTCTAAGGTGCCACTGGACTCACATTCCCGAGAAGAAGCAAAACACATGTTGTGTCGCTTTGCTGTAGCCAAAACGAGTTTGGCAACACTTTGAAAACTATCAAATTTACTGTGATGTCCACTCTAATGAGCAGGGTTGCCAAATCTGGTTTGGGAAACTCCTGGAGATTCGGGGATGTATCCTGGGGAGGGTGGAGTTTGGCGAGGGAAGGGAGCTCAGCAGGTTATGATGTCATACAGTCCGCTCTCCAAAGCAGCCGTTTTCTCCAGGGGGACTCATCTCTGTTGTCTGGAGTTCAGCTGTAATTCTGGGAGGTCTCCAGGCCTCACCTGGAGGTTGGCAATCCTATCTTATGAGCCAGAGCATATTGCTAGGTACACGAAGGCATGGTAATATGTGCATTGCTAGTTTTAGAAACGTATGCTATTATTCATGCTTCGATTGCTGCTAAATTTTATTATTTTCTTATTGTACATGTTAAAATGCTGTGATCTGCTCTGAGCCCACTTGCTTTTCTGAGTGTTATGCTAAGGTGTGCCACTCTGTAATGCAAGCACACATTACCGACAGTCTTTCTGATATGTCTGTTCACCATGTTGTGTGTCCAGGGATGATGCACATATTCGCTATGTTGTGCACAGTTTTCAGTATATGTGAACAGATCACTAGATTTTTCAGGTTTTACATTCTGGCAAGAGGGTCTTGCAAAATCTTAGCACCCAAGTAACCAACTTTTGTTACTCCCACAGCCAAAGTGGGGCTGAGCGCGTTCAAGTGTAGCAACGCTGAGGATTACACATTGTGTAGGCGTAACCAAGCACTGGCTGGGTGCCTGTTCTTTAATCTGCCCTAGAGCAGGTGGGTGGGAAGTGGGCAGGGATCGAGGGGGTGGAGTTTGGACAGCAGCCAGGCTCCACCCTTTGGCAGAAACAAATGAAAAGTGATTGACAGGTGGCTTAGACAGGAGAGAGAGAGAGAGGGAGATGGGAACTGGAGAGCAAGAAAGCCTGGAGTGAACTCCAGGACCTGCTGCCATTTCTCTGCCTTGGCATTGCCACCTTTTGATATGTTAAATTACGAAAGATTGAAGCCTTCGCAGCACCTCCATGTGCCACCATTCCCAGTGGGATGAAATGGACATTCACAAGTTTCCTGCAACCAACATTACGACCAAGGGGATGCCCACTGGCTTTCCCACTGGCCAGATGCAAAGCCATACCATCAATGATTTTGGAAGGGAGATGCAAAAAGATCGCATGCTCTGAAAGGGTTTGCCCCTGCCCTCTAGCCAAGGTGGAAACAATGGAACACATTTTTTAACACTGTCCCCTCTATAAAGAAATTCGAGTTAAGACAATTCTTTATGGATAGATCTGTTATATACCCTTATGGATAGATCTGTTGTAGAGTTGGATAGACTCGAGGTAAACTAGTAACAGATGACAACTCAGAGCGGGACCACAAGTGACGCCTGACACAGGTTGGACACTAGTCAGCTTCCCTCAAGTTTTGGCGGGAAATGCAGGCATCCTGGTCTCGCGGCTTGGCTCTCCGACTGCTGTCCAATGGACTTTTCAACTGTCACTTGTCCAACATTCCGCCAAGCTGCCTCCATTTCCCGCCAAAACTTGAGGGAAGCTGGCAAGTGTCCAACCTGTGTCATTCATCACTTGTGGTCCCGCTCTCAGCTATTTTCCAAGGGAACAGCTAAATTCTGAGCTCAGGCAATTAAACCGCGCAATAAATTTCGGCGCTGTTCACTTGAGCCCTGATTCAGATCACATTAGGAGGTTACTATATTATTGTTTTTAGGTGCCTCGATCCAAATTTTAAGATGGTTATCTCGGATGTTCTTTTATATATTTTAATTCTATCATGTAATTTTAACTAGGTATCCAAAGAATGGTACACTCCTTCTATCTGGGATGGTTGTCCTCTTCCACCGAGCGCACAGCTTCGGGAGGGACACACATGGAGCGGTGAGGGAGGAAGGGGACACCCGCCTAGCCAGCCGGATCAGCCGAATCAACTTTGGCGATCAATGGGGTGACGGATGTCGCAGCCAGATCACCCTCACATCCTGATATTTGTATATTTTTAACCCAAGTTTCTTTTAACCTGTATATTGTATAACAGATAGTGGTGTTTTTTTTTAATAAGCTTGAATCTGGCCATGGACCATAATAAAATCTACTAAATCAATTTGCATCACTTTAAATATTGAATATTAGCTGTAGGAGGGGAAATGAAGTTCCACTACAGCACATAGGAAAGAATTTTTAAGACAAGTTGCTGCTTGCTTTTGCACCCTTTTAGATCCAGACTCTCCTTTTTAAAAAGCCCCGATGTTGAATGTTACCTTCTATTTTTAAAAGTATGAGTCTGTCTCTCATGGTTCTCAGGATACGGTCGAGAAGCCAAGGAGAACCTGATGGAAAACTTTATGGCAGGGTTTCTAATTGTTGTAACCCAAGTCCTGTTGCATTGCCGGCTCTTAGATGTGTGACGTGCTTTTGATGGCATTGTTTTACACGGTGTAATCTGCCTTGAGAGATGGGCTATGAAAAAAGTAAATAAATAGATCAGGTAGAATCTAGGAGCTGGAGGGAACTGAACAGGACTTCTAGTAAGCAGAAAGCAGGGCTCTTTCTCGCGTCTCCCTGTGCAAATCAAACTTGTAGCTCTCTGTTTTTGCACCATTTTATGTTGTCTTTGCATTACGATTTTCCTAGTATATATAAATTGGGATGGGTCCTACTCCTTTCCTACCTCTCCACTTAGAAAAGTGTATGTGTGCATTTGTTTTGAAAAATATTTACACCTCACCATTCCTTTTGGCTCAGGTTTCCTTGCTCCGATATAAGAAACCTCCCTCCAAACTATGGGCTCTGCTATTGCAGGAAGAGCCACTTAAGCTGGAGGAAGTTTCAGGTAGGTAGCCACGTTGGTCTGCCATAGAACAGCAGGATTTGAGACCAGTGGCGCCTTAAGAGACCAGCAATATTTTCAGGGTGTAAGCTTTTAAGAGTTAGAGCTCCCTTCTTCAGATATCAAGTTGGAGAAACGCTTCTTGGGCTGGAGGAAGGCAGAGGATGGTAGATCCACCCCGTTATATATGTATGTGTATTGTATTGTATACAATTCATCATTTTATTCTCACAATAACTTTGTAAGGGAGGTGAGGCTGAGGCAGAATGACTGGCCCAAGCTCAGCCAATGAATTGCGTGGCAGGGCAGAATTTGAACTCAGGTCTCCCCAGGCCTAGTCAAATCCTCAGACTGCTATACCACCTGATCTCAAAATAAACTTATGCTGATCATATCAATTGTATATTTAAAAAAACACTTAACTATGCACACGCACAAGGCAAAGGAATCTACAGCCTCAATGGGAAAACGATGGACAGCCAAAACAGTTAATCAAAATATAAAGGAATTTAAGACGAAACGAATGCGGGAACATTCATTGCTCCTGCTGTCTGTGCAGGGCTGGCTCCAGAGTCGCTGGCGCCTGAGGCAGCTTAAGGCTGCTGCTGTGCGTGCACACCGGACTGCGTGATGACCTTCCAGCCCTCCTGTTCAGTTGCTCTGCGGGCCAGGCGCAGCCGGCCGCCCTGGTCACCGGCTGTGCCTGGCCCGCAGAGCAACTGAACGGGAGGCTGCCCGCTCAGCTGCCAGCACACGCTCCTGGCTGGGCACAGCAGCTGTGGGCCAGGTGCAGCAGGCGACTGGGGTGGTGCGCGGCGGTGTGCATCCTCCCAGCCCTCCAGCTCAGATGCTCTACGTGCCGCCTTGGCCACCTGCTGTGCCTGGCCCGCAGCTGTGTGCCGGCAGTGGTGGTGGCAGCAGCACAGAGCAACTGAGCTCCATGGTGCGTGCCCCCGCCCCTGGGCCAGTGCCCCCTATGGCGCCTTAGCACCCGAGGTGGCTGCTGGGCTGGCCTCAATGGGCAGGCTGGCCCTGGGTCTGTGTGACATCTTTCCCCCTCCCGCACAGATACAATCCTGTGCCCCTCTCTCTGCAGCTTAGGTATTGCCAAGCACCATGCTTTCCAACTCATTTCAGCAACACAATTTATTACACCGACTGCAGAATTTGGATTTTATTGGCACAGAAATGTATTCAGGCTTCATGTTTCTTGGGGTGAGTGTATGTGCCGAAATCCTAAAGCCCTGCCTGCAGCTGATCTAAACGGGGTTTGAAACTTGCTCAGAGGGATCTCGGGCTAATGATTTATTATTCACAGTCAACCCAAAGCAGCTTCCATCGTTCTCCTCTCCTCCATTTTATCCCCACAACAACCCTGTGAGGTAGATTAGGGTGAAATTGCCCCAAGGTCACCACTCCAGCTTCCATGACAGAGTTGTTATGAGGATAACATTATTTATTTACTTCATTTATACCCCACTTTTCTATCCAATGGAGACCCAACGCAGCTTTCAAAATTCTCCTCCTTTTCCCCTCACAACAACCCTGTGAGGCAGGCTAGGCTGAGAATGTGTGACTGACCCCAGGTCGCCCATCAAGCTTCCGTGGCAGAGCAGGGATTTGAACCTGGGTCTTCCAGATCCTGGCCCAGTACTTTAACCATTGCACCACACTGGTTCTCTGAGCGAGAGGAGCCTTCTTTTCAGCTCAGCTGTTTTGTCCCTCAGCAGATTTTGGCCGCCCCGTTGCGTGTTTGTGACACACAATATTTTGGATTGTGTCGGCAGATCTGCTGAATGAATGGATCTGCCTTCCAGAAGAGCAACTGGACTGAAAGGCCCCGTGGTTCTCCCCAGCCCCTGTGACCCAGTGAGTCAACGTAACAGATGCTCTGGGAATATAACATCCTTGCAGAGAGGAGGAGGCTGGAGCCTGAGCAACATGTGCTGGCAGGCGCACTCCAGCGCAGAGGAACTTGCTGTGTCAGCACCTCAGCCTCACGATCAATCATCTGGGAGACGCACATGCAGGACGAGGGCCGGGACTGCTGGGGTGGCATTATGACGCAACGGGCACAGGTGTGCTACAGGTGTGTGAGCCGTAGCCACGGGGATTTGCATAGAAATGTTGCATCTTCCCTCTGAAGTCCTCCCCGGACTGGGGAAAAGAAACAAACAACCACAGCCAACACAGATTAATTAATTTGTGCAACATGGCGGGGGGAGCAGCCTAGGCAATTCCAGAAGGGAAGAGGGAAATATCTGGGCTGTTAGATTCCCTTTCCGGGCAGGCAGGATGGAAGTGCAAACCGTTTCTTCATCCTGCCCCACGGATAGACTTCTTTGCCCCATGAACGGATCAAGTTTATGCTATTTTCATATTGTCTTGTTTATACAAGACAAGAGTAGTATGTGCAGCAAAGCGGAAAGTAGAATGTTGTCCAGATTTGACAGGACGGACTGATAAGCTATATGAATATGCGTCAAATGGCAAAATTAACATATTATATACATGGCAGGATAATCCTAGAATTTTAGGAAAAATTGAAAGTTTTTTTTTTTTTATCATGTAGCTGGAAACTAAGAATAACCAAGAACAACTATTAGTAAAATAGATTCGTTATGAAATTGGTGATTTAGAATGTTGAATATAAATGTATCCGAATAGAAGCAAGAATCATTGTATCTCATAGGAAGTGTTTCAAAAAATTGAATGCAGGTGATGGTGGGGAGAAATACTTTGGGTTTTTTATATATATTCTGCTATATCTGATTTACACAATTATGTTATATAATCCTTTTTTTCTTTCTGCATCCCCTCTTTCTACTATTCTGTTTTTCAAAATAAAAATATACTTCAAAAATATTGTCTTGTTTATTGTATCTTAGACTATTTATTTTTAAGTTTTGTTATTGTGTACCTTATGTTTTAAGCCTTGAGCACTAAACATGGTGAAGAGGCAGTGTAGAAATCAAATAAGTGAAGAAATCAATGGCTCGTTGGGTGACTTTGAGCTAGTCCGTCTTTCAGCCTTACTGACCTCACTGGTAGGGTTGCCAGGCTGCAGCCAGGAGGAAATGGGGAGTGGGGCTAGGGTTGCCAGGTCCAGGTTGGGAAATTCCTGGAGATTTGGGGGGTGGAGCCTGGAGAGGGCAGGGTTTGGAGAGGGGAGGGGCCTCAGAATGGTATGATGCCATAGAGTCCACCCTCCAAAGCAGCAATTTTATCCAGGGGAACTGATCTCTGTCACCTGGAGATCAGTTGTAATGTCAGGAGATCTCCAGCCACCACCTGGAGGCTGGCAACCCTAGATGGGGCACAGTGCAGCAGCTTCATGCTTACATCACTTCTGGTGAAAAAAGGAAGTAACATGATGGACACTCTAGCATTGTAATGTCTGCCATAACGGCATGATACCAAGGTACGTACGTCCCTTTCCTGCCATTTCTTCTCACCAGTGCCTTGGGTTTCTGCTTTAGTGAGAGGCCTGACATCTCTATTCACTGGGTTGTTGTGAGAAGAAAATTGAAAAAGGGAGAATGTTGTGGGCCACTTCAAGAGAATAGTAGGGCGCCATGCCTCAGGTGGGGTGAGCCACCGTATGCTGCCACCACCCTGGGATTTTGGGTCCCTTGGGAATGCCCAGAGTGCCCTCCCAACCCTTCTGACCTCCATAGCTTGGCCAATAAACAGGCGTGAGGACACAGCAGAGTAACAACAAACAAAATAGTTTTTTTACAAGGAGGTCAGTTAATATCAAACAACAAGCAAACAAGTTGCATTAGCAACAATAGGTGGGTGAAAGCAAAATAAACAAAAGGCCCTAGCGAGACAACTCCCTGTCCCTCTGTCTGCCAGGCCTGTCTTCTCACCCTACCTGGATGAGGGCCTCTCTCCCTAGCAGAAGCCTCCTCTGGCCTGCTCCATGGGAGAAAGAAGAATGCTTTAACCCCTCCCAGACTTATATAGCACCAGCCCCCTGTGTTCTGATTAGCCAAAAAGGGTGCCAAAATGGCCCAGGAGCTCCTGGGAGGCAGGCCTACTTCCACTGCTAACAGGCTTCTGAGGCCTTGCTAGGCCTTCCTGGCACAGCCAGATCATGACATAGGGTATAAATAGGGTTGTTGGACCAGAGCCCAGCACCCAGAGGTGGTAGCCAGAAATCTCTGAGAATTACAACTGATCTGACCTGGAGAAAATGCTGCTTTGGAATGTGGAATGGATTCAATGGCAATATACCCTGCTGAGGTCCCTCCTCAAACCCCGCCCTTTTGAGGCTCCACCCCCTCAGTCTCCATGAATTTCCCATCCTGGAGCTGGCAACCCAAGGTATAAATGAAGCAAATAAATAAAGGAGTGATAATGCAGGGATAGCAAAACAGCGAAGATCCAGAGTAGAACAAACCTATGTAACAACCGTACCTGCGAGGTCAGTACAGCCAAGAGATAGGAACTGGCTCAAAGTCTCCCAACCAGCCATCAATTTCTGCACTTACTTGTTGATTTGACTTCTGATCTATGGTTCCTAGAGTGTCCAGGTCTCCTGCTATAGCTTCACTGCTACTTGGTAGAGAGTTTAGAGGGAAAGAGGGGTAGATAGGCTTTGAGGAGATGCCATGACAGCACTTCTGGCATGAACCAGGAAGTGATGTCATCACATCAACACAACACACTTGAATTCTACCAAAATTCTCTGTTAAAACCATAGAGTTTAAGGGGAATCCTAGAGTGTTACAGTGACACAATGACATCATTTCCAGGGTTGCACTGAATTGTCTGTTTTGCATGTCCCCATCTCCTAAACTCCCTGCTGGTTGTCAGCACTCTGTGGCAACCCTAATGTTCCCCTATCCCAAGGAATATACAACACATATTTCATTCATATAATAAAGTACAATAAAATCATATCAAAATCTTCATCTGGACTTTGTGCCTCCCATGACCCCCACCCCAGAGATCTAAATTAGAACAGAAAATTAGGATTAAATGTTATGGAACCTTTGAAAATTAACTGCAAATCCATGGAGGGGCTGGAAGGCCCAAGACTCCATTAGTCAGGGTGTTCTTTAGGTGTGGGAGCTCTGCCTTTCTGGGCGATGAATTTTGCATGGGCTTTGTGGGGAAAGAGGCAATGGATTGCGTTAGACGAGGAGTGAGGGAGTCTCTAGCCTAGCCAGAGGATTTTAGTGATTACCTCGCAAAATGTGGATTATAAACAAGGATGACAAGTTTGGAGAGGTTCTAGAACTCTGCAAGAGGCTTCATTCATTGGCCTGAGCAGTTAGGCCACGCTTATCAAAGAGTGCCCTGGAGGCAACTGCCACTTTTCTCAAGGACCCCTGAGCCAAGTATCAAAATTGCATTTTTTATTCTAAGCGAGTCCTGGCACTGCATCGCCAAGAGTTCTGGGATGCATAGACTTAGGCGGGTCCCTGTCAGGGAGGAGATCACACACAGTCCAGGGAAAACCATAATGTGTAGAGTTTACGGAATGCAAAAGGATTGATTGATTTATGACATTTATAGCACGCCCTCCCCGCAAGCGGTCTCAGGGTAGGGTACAGCAATAGATAAATTACAACAGACGAAACAATAGGCCAATAAAATCACATCTCGACATAGCAGCATAGATTTCAGTATCCCAGATGGGATTCCTTCCCCTTTCCCTGCAGATAGGGAAGACAGACAGATAGGCAGATTCGAGTCCAGCTGCACCTTAAAGATCAACAAGGGCATAAACTTTTGAGAGTCATGCTTCTTTTATGAGGTATCTTGGTGTTCTACTACTGACCACTACAGATAGCATGCTGTATTATTTAAAAGCTCCCTTCATGTAGTGAGCTAGCACATCAGGGAGGGCCCATTCTTACTCTCTGATATGGCAATTTGCTACACACAGAAAAGTTCTTACTGGTGGGAGCACTGGAATTGTGACTCCTACTGATAGCCAGTAGTCTATGTTTTCAGTTTACTGCCCTATTTTGTGTAATAATAATTCCTTTGAGGAGTGGGGATTGGTCTGTGAGCAAAAGGCACGGTCCAGATACATTTAGATCAAGGCAAGATTTCTCTTTTGCACCTTAGATGAACTTTGGTTTAGCAACCCAGTTTAAAGAATTCCAGCACTTTGTTTCAGTTTATGCATGGGGATATATGCTGAATGAGTTCCATTGAGTTTGGAGGGAGTAAATGGTCTTCAATGCATGTTTCAAAACCTTGAATCAAGAAATAAAGTTTTTGTCGTCCCCTCCCAATAAGGATACCGTCAAATAAAGCAAGGTGTAGGAGGTATATCAAATTGGTCAATCTATAATCTGTTAGTAAAAAGGATATGTCAGGCTGAAATATGTAACCATGTTAATTAACCTATATTATCCCCTTGGGCAGATATCTTAATATGGGTTTAGAAACACATATAAATACACAATGCCATCTTTAGCACTGTATTGCTCTATTTAAAAACAGGATTAAGCTTAATTTTGAAAAGGCAGTGTGTATAGCACGTCTGCAAGGGTTGGTGGAAGGGGGGGATAATCTATTTTAAATCTCTTAGATTCACTCCCCCTCAGTGGAATTTGGAGCAATATGTTCTCTGGCATTGCATTCGATTGAATGGATCTGGGGATTCAGTCGAGTGTTGACAACCCATAATTTGAACCCCAGATTTCAAATATTTTGTTTGTGCACTCCACTCAGCCTTCTAGACCAGGCACCCAAAAGTGAACCAGAGAACTGTTGTTATTAGAGTTGTAGAGTAATATCTGGGATAGGGTTGCCAGCTCCAAGTTGGGAAATTCCTGGAGATCTGGGGAGTGAAACCTGGAGAAACCTGGAGAAAGTGGAGCTTGTGGAGGAAAAGGACCTTGGCATGGCATAATTCCATAGAGTCCACCCCCCAAAGTGGCCATTTTCTCCACGTGAACTGATCTCTGTCACCTGGAGATCAGTTAATTCCGGGAGATCTCCAGCCACTACCTGGAGGCTGGCAACCCTAATCTGGGAGACCCCAGTTTGAATTTTCCTCAAAGCAAGATGGATCCAGGGATCCTGGAGGTTTTTTTGCATGCTCCTGACGTAGAGAAGGGGCCACTAGGGACGGGGAGAGAGGCAGCTGTGAATTTGCTACATTGTGCAGGGGATTGGACTAGATGACCCTTGGAGACCCTTCCACTTCAATGTTCCATGGCAGAGTGCTTGCTGGGCAACCCTGAGCCAGTCAAACACTTTTAGCTTCATTTCCCTCAAATGTTTGTTGTGAGGGTAAAATGGAGAAAATGAAAATGAGATAAGGTGCTTTGAGTCTCCATTGGGGAAAAAGGCGGGGTATAAATGAATAAGTAAGTAGATAGATCCATGCAAGCACAAATATGAAAAGTAGGAATTGCCCGTGCTAGATCAGGTCAAAGGCCAATTCTAGGCCGGTCCCCTTTCTTCAACAGTGGCCAAAAGATGCCCTCAAGAAACACAAAAAGAGAAAGACAGGCTCTTCCACTGTCTGTGCTGAGAAAATCAAGGTTATACTTTCCTCTGAACATTGAGACTGTATTTTTTTGTTATGGCTAATAGCTGCTGATAGTCTTGTCCTCCATGATACTGTCTATAAAAAACTCCACTGAATGGAAAACATAGATTTGAAAGATTGTGTGTGCGGTGGGGTGACCTCATCTAGGGGACCCCGGGTCAGCCATTTTGCCTAACTTACCTCACATGTTTGTTGTGAGGAGAAAATGGGAAGGGAAAAACATGTTGTCATGGGAAGCTTTGAGGATGTGCAGGGGATTATAGACAGGGAGTCCTTCCAAGAAGACCTCCAGTTCCACAAACCCTCTTCTGCCCTGTTCAGAACTGGTGTAACAAAATGCGGAGAATCACGATAAAGGGTAGCAATTAGTTACAATAATCGTGAATAGAGATGGGCATGAACAGCAACATGAACAAAAAAAAGCCACGAACAGTCCAATCTGCTGTTCGCAAACAAGCTGTTCATGAGGCCCCATTCTAAACGAACAGGTGGTCATTGCAAGCCTTGTTCGTTGCTGTTCATCAAGCCAGACAGTCTGGCACCTGCAATCAAGTCCCTTGGCAACTTAGGCAGGGATTGTCTGAACTCTGTCTGAACTTCTGCTGTTGCCCTGGAAACCCCAACCTAAGTCCAATTTAGCTTGATAGGCAGGTCTGCAAAAAGCAGGCGGAAGGGGGGCTCCCAGCTCTGGTTTTGCAGACAGTGGAGAGGGAGAGAGAGAGTTGCTGTTGGCATTTTGATAGAGAGAGTGCATTGGAGCTTGAATTTTCTTTGTGTGTGGTGGGATAGGGATCTACTCCTTCAGGTTCCAGGGCTGCTGCCAGGCTCTGGGGCTAAGCTATTATTTATTATTGGTATATTTCCTGCTGCCTGCTCAGGTAGGGTTTCTGGGAGTGGTGTGGTAGGGATCTTGATGGCTGGAGGAGAGCCTGCTGGCCCCCACGAACAATGAACAATGAACATGTTCGAGAACAGGTCATGTTCGTCAATGCTTGTTGCTCGTTGTTCGTGGATGGCAATGAACAACAAACACCATGTTCGTTTTTTTCCTGTTCATGCCCATGTCTAGTTTGCCAGCTCAAGGTTGGGAAATGCCTGGAGATTAAGGAGGTGGAGTCTGGAGAGGGTGAGGTTTGGGGAGGGACCTCAGCAGGGTATGATGCTATAGAGCCCACCCTCCAAATTGTCCATTTTCTCCAGGGGAACTGATTTCTGTGGCCTGGGGATCAATTGTAATTCTGGGCAGCCTTCAGCCACCACTTGGAGTTTTGCAACCCAGACTCAGAAAAGTCTAATTTATTAAACAAATACTGTAATAACTGATTAAATAAGATAATAGTTGTGAAAATGAAGAATTAACACAGGGAATTTTATAAACACTCCTCTGCAAAGTGGAAAACAATAAAGTTCCCTGTTTTACTGGATTACTAATTTATCTCTAGACTATACAGATCTGCTCCCCTGGAGTAAATGGACTATTTGGAGGGTGGACTCTATAGCATTATACCCTGTTGTGTCCCTCCTCTTCTCAAATCTTGCCTTCTCTAAGGCTCCACCCCCAAATTTCCAGAAATTCCCCAATCCGTAGTTGGCAACTGTAGGAGACAGAGAAAAAGTTCTCTTCATCTCATGCACCATTTTATAAACCTAGAAACTATTAAACTATTCCAACATCTAAACCATTGTAATTCTCTTGGCAAAGAATTAGTCAAAATGGTCCTATATGATTGGGGTTTGTGTGTGTGTGTAACAGCTATGTCTTCAATGTGACTTATACAGTTTTGCCTCAAGATAAATGGGTGTGTAACCAAGAGCAAAGAGTGTGCATGTATGCAAAGGCAGGTTATGTTCCTATCTAACAACCTACTTTATCTCTCTATTATCTGCCTTCTTAACATTATTAATTAGTTAATGCTCGTAAAGCTCTTTGAAGATCCAGAGCTCTGAAAGTATTCTAATTCACTTTATCTGTCTGCTGTATCTCTTCACCTATCGTTCTATCTACCTTTGCTATCTATCTGTAAGAACAATAATACTTAACACTTATAACAATGTTTTCTAATCTATAACAGTGTTTCAAGGCACTTTAACAAACATTAGCCAACTAATCTCCCTGAGCCATCTGCAAACAACTTTGAAGGAACGGATGGATCCTTTCAGGAAAGGAGGTAGAGTTTGATAATTTAATTTTACATTTTGGGTACGAAGCCATAACAGCTGGAGGGGAAGGATTTGGAGGGATTGTGGAAAGGAGGACCAGCCTCAATGGAAAGTAGCTCAAAGCAGTTGGGCTGAGAAGGCCAGTTCTGAAAGAACTACTTCTCAGGGCCAAGCTACACATGACGAATGACACTTGAACGGCAAGTGGATTGATTGGAGGGCAAGTGAACAGGGAGAAATACACTTGCTGTTCAAGTGTCATTCGTCATGTGTAGCTTGGCCCTCAGAAAGGCAGTGTCACATACTGGTTAGAGCAGGCCTGAACCAAGGCAAAGAGCCATGCACCTGGTGCTTCACAATCTCCCCTGAAGGAAAATGGAAGGAAATTTGTCCTCCTTTTTTTTTTGTCCTTGACTGCCAGACATTTTAGGATCCTGCTCATAAATGTATTCTTGTACAGTCCTTTGTAAAACAGTACATAAGGTCTTAAAGGAAAATTCAAAGTTGTCACTAATATTGGTGTGTAGGCATTTTATGGTGGCCTGGAAGTGTAAACACTTTGGAATTTATTTATTAATTATTTAGTTAGTTATGTCATTTGTAGTCTGCCTTTCTCACTGACACTCAAGGCGGATTACATAGTGTGAGATTAGCACAGTCAGTATTAAGGATATTTCAATAAACAATGCCATAGGATAAATAAATGCAAGTTGGAATAGGGTTGCCATCTCTGGGTTGGGAAATTCCTGAAGATTTGGGGATGGATCCTGGAGAGGGTGAGACTTGGCAAGGTGAGAGACCTCAGTGGGGAATAATGCTATAGATTAAACCCTCTAAAGCTCCCCTTTCCTCCAGGGGAACTCATCTTTGTTGTTTTGGGATTAACTGTAATTATGGGAAATCTGCAGGCCCCACCTGTGGGTTGGCAACCTTACTTTGGAAAGAGATCATCAACAATGTCTGATGTGGGTTACAGCTACATTAAAACAAAACCCCAACACAGATCCATGTAATACCTTTTAAGACCAACCAAACCAGCACAAAAAATGCAGGACAAGGGAATTATTTTGAGAGAGGCTTGTTCCCACATGCCTGAATGAAGGTACGAGGCAACAATGTTACATATGGCTAGTCGTCATAAATACTAATATCCTGTGGTTTACTTCTAACGTGCAGCCCTAATGTTACCAACCCAAATAAGCTATGCTTCCCTGAGCTACTTGAAGAAAGGGCAGGATAAAAATGTAGGTACTAAACCCATAAATGTGGTATAATCAGTCTTGTCTACCTAACATCCTTTATATTATTTTACATCCTGACTCCCTTCTTTGCAACACCACCTTCTGACAGGATATAAGGGCTCAGAGATCATTCCTACTTGCATCTGATGAAGGGAACTTAGCTCTTGAATGTGTATACTCCGGAAAATCTTGTTGGTCTTTAAGGAGCAGCTGGACTCAAATCTTGTTCTTACCTATTTTAGAAGACTGATGAAAAATCATTTGAGAAAATAATGGCACGTGTGCCGTATTTGGAACGCTTGGACGTGCTGTACGTTCCATATTAATTCAGCGTTTAGCGATTAACCTCAAGTTAGGTAAATGGTTGCTTTTTGATGTAGGTTGTCTGAACACCCAAGGAAAGCAATGTGACTTAGAGAGCAGTGACATTTTTCAGGTGAAAAGTTACCTGGCTTGTTTTGGTGAGAAGCGACTTCTCTACTGAGGCCTTGGAAGAGGGAACATGTCTCTAGCTGCACAGCTAAGCGGTTTCGCATGGAACTCTTCCCTGCATGTGAGCACATGCCGTCACCCCATCCGTTTTCTCACCTGGTATGGAGAAGGACTTGCCAAAACTCCCTCCCCCACACTGCTGAGAATGGCCATAACTGAAAGCACAAAGCCCTTGCAGGTATTTTTGCAAAAGATGTCAGCCTGTCAGAAATGTCACTCGAAAGGGATATATCTGCCTATCTGTTACCACTTGCTAATTATAGAGCTAACTGCTAATTACCATAAATCTTGGCACAAAAACATGTAGCAAATACGCTTTTTTTAAAGCACCAAGAACAATGAACAGAGCTACGACGCTTTCCGACGGTTGTCAAAAAGCAGTATCCGTATTGTGGACATCTCCATTTGCTGTTTAATATCCTAAGGAATGTCCCACGAATAGCAAACGTCAAATTGCTCAAGGAGATATCGCCAACATTCCAGAAGAGTGATGAGAAGAATATGTGCGGTAAAAGAGATGGGACATGTTCCTAATAAGTGACAAAAATGCTGGGATGCCTCAGAGATTAACTAATTTACATTGCAACCCTAGACAGAATTACACCAGTCTCGGCCCACTGATTGTACTGTTAGTGTAACATAAGCTTTTGCAGGTCGTGTTTAACAGATAGTTGGAGGCATGGTACAGATTTTGGCAGCCATGTTTTTTTGAGAATACCTCCTTGGGAATAGTCGCTGCTCTCATATTTTGTTCTCTTGACAAAGGATGGCAAATAAGTGGGAACAGTTTTGATGTGGTGTGGACTCAGAGGGCACAGGGATTTAGCCAAGTTGTGTGATGTGCTTCCATATGATGTTTGGTGTGATATGTTGGCCCACTCCAGGTGGAGTCTGGAGATCTTCTGGGATTATAACCTCTAGACCACAGAGAGCAGTTTCCCTGGAGAAAATGGCTGTTTTGGAATTATACCCTGCTGAGGTACCTCCCCCTCTCAAATCCTCCCTCCCCAGGCTCCACCCCCAAATCTCCAGGAATTTTCTTACTCAGAGCTGGTGATCCTATCCTACAGGAAATCTTCCTCTCAGGCTCTGCAGAGCCAGTCAGACTTCAGAACTGCACAGCATTCAGTTTTTGTGTCTCAAAAAACCCCGAAAGACAAAAAAGGAAACCCTATTAGACTGACTTGTGAAGTACGTCATTCCTTCTGCCTATAGGACCCTCATTTTACAAGTCACCTATGAATATAAATGTCAAAGAGAAAATCACACAATGTGTTTACGCATAATGACAGCCTATATTCCAGTTATTTTAAAAGCTACATCTTCCTTTTCCTACTTGTCTTGGAGCAAATTCAGGGATGAGATCATCAAATGAAATTTCTATCGGAAGACCTCGTTCCTTACAGACAAGATATCATCACGACAATCTCAACTGCAAGATTGTTGGCTGCCATTTAACTATCTCAAGATCCATGTGTGTGGTTAGGGGTCATTGTTCCTATTAGCCATCAAAAGGTCCTGGATCTACCCCTCTCCTTCTGTCCCCAAGGGACAAGAATCCTGTCAAGCTATTTATCTTCATCCTGTCCTTTGATCAAGGCGTTCAGAGTAGAATACACAGCATTTTTTTCTTCCTTTCTATCTTCACGGCAATCCTGTGAGGTAGGTTTGCTGACAGAATGTGAGCAGCCCGTGGTCACACAGTAAACTCCATGGTTGTGTGAAAATGTCAACATAGGTCTCTACAGGTCTACCTGTGCAACTATTATACAGCCTTCCCCTACATCTGTTGTGCCATGTGAGGACTCTTCTCTATTGACCCCAAACTAGAGATTTTGTGCCATTTTTTCAGAAAACCTGTTGGCTAATTTATTTATTTATATAATTTCCATCCCACCGTTTTTTTTAAAAAAAGGTTCCTGAAGCCGTTTCCAATATTTAGAGGAAAATGCAAAAACGTAACCAGACTGTCAAGAAGAACAACAAATTCATGTGTACAAGTCTCTCAATAAGCAGCAGCTTACAAAGAAGGAATAGAAAAAAATCCAGAAGATAATAGTATCAGCCTAATAATGATTATATAAAATGAGCCAGACTTAGGAGCAGAAAACAAACAAGCTCGTCCTTCAGCTCCCAGGTTAATCCTAAACATAGTCACACCCTTCTAAGTCTATTGAAGTGAAGAGGTTTAGAAGGGTGTAACTGCTGAAGCCTGCATAAACTGATTTTAAAAAACCACATTCTTCTGGCATCTAAAATGAAGCAGGTTGATGCCAGTTGTAGCCGTGTGAGGTGAGAGTTACCACAGAGAGACCCCTGGCTCTAGGATCCACACACTTTACTTTTGAGGGAAGGGCACGGTCATGTCTGTGTATATCCATGTCATGCTTGTTTGTTTATTCTGTCACTGATGCCACCGTGTATTGAATGTCTAATGTCTAACCGGCTGTATTCTCTCAGTAGCCATGTTCTTTTCATATTATAACTGTTATTCCTTCAGCCAGGATGGGCCTCATGTTATCTCACAGAACTATGCATCTCTGAGCTAGAAACGACCTTGGAGACTCCAGGCGCTTGCCTTTGTTACTTTGCCCACATGCTGGGAATTCGGTATTGTGTACTCGCTGCTTAGCCATAACTATAATGGGTTCTCACAGAACCAGTGTAACCCTGCGTGCCAAACCGTAACCGTTGCTGGAACGTGGGAAAACTCAAGTATAATATGCAGAGGAGTTAGCCGTGTTAGTCTGTGGTAGCAAAATCAAAAAGAGTCCAGTAGCACCTTTAAGACTAACCAAGCTTTCGAGAATCAAGTTCTCTTCGTCAGATGCATGTTACAGAGACTGGTCAAATCTCTGTAACATGCATCTGACAAAGAGAACTTGATTCTCGAAAGCTTATGCTCCAATAAAATTGGTTAGTCTTAAAGGTGCTACTGGACTCTTTTCAAGTATAATATTGACCTGTCGTTTTGAATTTGCATTTCTACCAAGCTCCGTGATGGAGTTCAGACCTGAACTGTAAAATCCTGAATAAAACCTTTTCTATTGGAACCAATGCGTGTTCACTGGAGAGGGACTGAGGGATCTACCGGCCAGGAACTGACAGGCATACAGAAAATGCCTTTCTAGTGGATCTTAACTGACAGACAAGTTCATGTGACAACAGAAAGTCCTTTACTATCTCCCTGAAATTCCTCCAATGAATCTACTTCAGGAGGAAATTCATTCTGAACTTTGCTTGGCTCAAAAACCAGCAAAAACCTATTCCTGATTGGATATTCTGCATTGCCTCCGACCTCAACACCCCCCCCCCCCATGCTTCTTCTGAGGTGGAACTCCCAAATTCTCTTTGATTTTCACTTTTGGTGACATTTCAGTAGCTAGTCTAACATTTGGTTAAAGCCAGTTCTTCGATAGATGTCTCAAGGTTTGTCATCACTGCTTCGGTGCTGTATGAGCCCCCTCCTGTCACTTCTCCCATATGTATCAAAAAGCAGAGACAGCACAACCTGTGTGAATGAATTGTCCAAGATTAGGAGCAAAAATGAAGGGGTTGCTGGAACATCACTTCTGGTTACATAGCAGGAAGTGACATCACAGAATCACAATGACACTCTAGGAATTGCCCAAGCCTCTATGGTAAAAACCATAGTGTGTGTATGTGTTATGTGCCATCAAGTCGCTTCCAACTTATGACAACCCTATGAAGGAAAGACCTCCAAAACGTCCTATCATCAATAGCCTTACTCAGATCTTGCAAACTGGAGGATGTGGCTTCTTTGATTGAGTCAAGCCATCTCATTTGGGGTCTTCCTCTTTTCCCCCTGCCTTCAACTTTTCCTAGCGATATTGACTTTTCCAGAGAATCTTGTCTTCTCATGATGTGCCCAAAGTACAACAGCCTCAGTTTTGTCAGCACCACATTTTAAATGAATCAACTTTCTGCCTGTCTGCTTTGTTCACTGTCCAACTTTCACATCCATACATAGTAATGGAGAATGCCATAGTGTGGAACCATACTGTGGTTCCCAGGGACACATCCTTCCTTATCCTTAAAAATTGTTTCTAATTCATTCATGGCTGCCCTTCCAAGACTCAGTCTCCTTCGGATTTCTTGGGAGTAGCCTCCCTTTCGGTTGAAAAAACCACAGAGAGTTGGGAAATCCCTAGAGCGCCATCACTACCCTGTGATGTCACTTCTGGGTACATAAACAGAAGTGCTGTTGCAATATCATGCCCTGCAATATGACACTTACCATTGCAGATGTTGGAGGACCCAACTCATGTGACTAGGCAGCCTGTAGGTCTTAGCTATGCCTGGTTCTGGTCACCAGCAGTCCCTTTGGAACTTTCCTGGTTGGCTAAATGGCCATTCCTTCTCTTGTTAGGAAAGACCTTTCTCAACCCACAAACAAATGGAAGTTAAAGGAAACAATACTAAACAAGGTCCAATGGTCTGACATGCTATGCGGCAATAGTATGTAAAACTTTTACTACCTTCTCAGAACACAACTGCAAATTAAGAGTTGCTCTCTATTTTCCCAATGTTTCTGAACAGATTGCAGTCACATTGTTGCACTTTAAAGGGGGAAGCCAGTAACGTTATTGAACTCTTCCCACTTGATTTTTTTTTGCCCCAAATTACCATCTCCCAGCTTTTAATTCTGCTGGGGGAAGTGGACGGATGACACAGGGAATGGACAAAAACTGTTTTGGAGTGGTGATTTTTGTTGCAAAACAGTTACAAAGAGAAAGGGTTAAGCAGTCCCTCCCACCTGCCCGGACAGTTTTTTACTTTTAAATTAAATCCTACTAGGTAGTAGAGAGTGCCCTCAAGTCATAGCAGACTTACGGCAATCTCTGGTGGGGTTTTCATGGCAAGAGACTAACAGAGGTGGTTTGCCATTGCCTGCCTCTGCAACCCTGGCCTTCATTGGAGGTCTCCCATCCAATTACTAACCCAGGCTGACCCTGCTTAGCTCACCTGGGCTATCCAGGTCAGGGCAAGTTCTATTAGGTAGCAATCCAGTTTTAAAAGTCTGTAAAATGATGTTAACACATGCAATGTATATTTGTTCTGCTGTGATACGGAATGATCCTTTTTAAGCATATAGGTTTCCAGTTTGCAAATCTTAATACGTACCTAAGCTTCTTGGCTGTGAGACCAATTGAAATGGCATATTTGTTTCTTCATTTGACTTCATCTTTCACTCTCATAGACACTTCTCCCCCCCCCACCCCCAAAGGGATACATATTCTGGATTTCTCTGTTTCAGAGACAACCTTTGCAATGATGTCATGTCCAAAGAAGTGCAATTCTAGAGAAGTCGAGCAGGGTTGCTTTTCTTCTGTTCCTATTTGATGAAAGGTGTCATAGTTAGTTTTATAGATCCAAACAATAGCAATTGAAAAGCTTACTCATCCACACTCCATTTCAACGGGTGATGAAAACTAAAGAGTCACGTCTAATGATTCTAACACAGACATGAAAGCACAGGATGTATCACTAAGACAGATGCTTACAATAGTTGAGATTTCAGTAGACCGAGAGCTGATTCTTGACTGACATTTGATTTTGGCATTTGGATATGTGGCCCACCATCATACATCTGTTCTGCTTATGAAACAGGTGCTTTTTGTGTGTGTGTGTGTTCAGTAACATACTGAAAACCAGGAAGCCACCAATATCAAAAAATAGCCAGGATGGTGTAGTTGTTGAAGTATCTGACTATGTTCTGGGAGTCCCAGGTTTGAATCTCCACTGTGCCATGGAAGCTCACTGGATGATCTTCGGCCAGTCATACACTCTCAGCCTAACCTACCTCCAGGGTTGTTGTGAGGGGAGACAGGGTAGAAATGAAATAAATAAATTTAGAGTATATAGTTCCATCATTCTTTAATTTCTCAAATCCATAGACTCTGGAAATTATTTATTTGGGAGATAACATACATGTTTATTATGGAGGAATAGGCCAATGCTGTCTGGCAGACAATGCTGGCCTCTAATGCAGCAACAGTTCCTTTGAAAGCAAAAAGCCCCATGTGAAGCCCCCCACCTACATTTCTTCCTTTAGCCAACTACAAGCCTCAGACGTGTTTGTTTTTCACCAGCTACGTTACACTCCCAAGTTCTTCCCCACTATATGGGCTCGGTCTCCTGATGTCAAAGGAGACCTCTTGGTCCGGACCTCCTGTTCTCTACCACCTCTTGACAAGCCAGCAAGGAGCAATTGAGGGGGTCTCCAGCATTGAAGACAAAACTCTATTAACCATAGAGTTTTGTATGAATCCTAGAGCGTCACTTTGATGCGATGACATTGCTTCCAGTTTTGTGCTGGAAGCGATGTCACTAGTCAGTGCAATGCCAAAGAAATTGTCCCTACCTCTCAAACGTTCCTGTTATTCTCCATCCCTGCTTCAGTTAGAGATGATTCTACTGTCACAACAACCTTTGAAAATTACCTTATCTT
Organism: Eublepharis macularius; assembly: GCF_028583425.1. Taxonomy (NCBI): domain Eukaryota; kingdom Metazoa; phylum Chordata; class Lepidosauria; order Squamata; family Eublepharidae; genus Eublepharis; species Eublepharis macularius. The sequence continues at coordinate 10,057,973 of NC_072798.1, forward strand.
CAATGCTCATTTCCTCTCAGGTCAAGCATTCACTTTTTTTGTATTGGTGAATTCTTTGCAATTTGAAAATAAGCAGCCTGCTGACTTGGTGTAGGCTTGCTTGGATTAATTATGCCCCACTTTAGCCCAGGCAGATGATGCATCATTTAATATTAGCTGTATTTTGAGTATACATGTTGCTTTTCCACATGTGCAGTCACCTTAATTGGCATTCATTATGTTGGTGCACACTCAGCAATGGATGCAATTACAGTTCCCAGTGGCAATGCAAGAATGCACGAAGAATTTGCAATCCAATTTAGAACACTCAATGGAGGTGAAGATGCTCTGCTTTGGGCATCATCAGGAAGCAAAATGGAAAGACTGGAATACTATTGAGAGAAATCATGGAGTTTCCCCTACCCCGAGGTGGGCTCTGAGCCAAGCTAGAAGTGACGCCTGACACAGGTCGGACACTTGTCAGCTTCCATCAAGTTTGGATGGGAAATGTAGGCATCCTGGTCTTGCAGCTGTAATGGAAAGCCACGCTGTAAAACCAGGACACCTACATTTCCCATCAAAACTTGAGGGAAGCTGACAAGTGTCCAACCTGTGTCAGGTTTCACTTGTAGCTTGGCTCTCAGATACAAGTCAGGAAAGCACTGGGTTTTGTAAGTTACAGTTTCCTATCATTTGGACAGGGAAAATGGAAGATGGGGTCAACTGCAGAAAATCAGTGTAAAAAACACAAAGGCATAAAATCTCTACATGATGATTTAGAACAATGTTGAGTATTTGGTGAAAAGCAAACTTTTTAAAAAAAGCTGGACATAACTGGTTGGGGAGAGGGTATAATGTATAGTTAGGCTCTTAGCTGGCTTTAAAACGGAGCTTAGATGCATTCATGGAGGATAGAGCTATCAATCCTGGAAACTCTAGGAGAAGCAATCTATTTTTTCTTTTAAATTTTATTTACGAAACACAACAGTAACAATGCCAAAGCTATATGCACTGAAAGAGGGGGAACAGACAAATCAATCAATCAATCGATCAATCGATCAATCAATCAATCAATCAATCAATCAAGTAAAAACCGCTAACTTATTCAGGACACAATAGGTAAAGGTAAAGCTAGTCCCCAGTGCAAGCACCGAGTCATTACTGACCCGTAGGGGGACGTCACATCATGACATTTTCTTAACAGACTTTTTATGGGGTGGCTTGCCTTCCCCAGTCATCTACACTTTACCCCCAGGAAACTGGGTGCTCATTTTACCGACCTCGGAAGGATGGAAGGCTGAGTCAACCTTGAGCCGGCTATCTGAACCCGGCTTCCGCCAGGATCGAACTCAGGTCATGAGCAGAGCTTGGACTGCAGTACTGCAGCTTACCACTCTGCGCCACGGGGCTCTATTCAGGACACAGTAACATCTTCCAAAAATACCCATTCGAGAATAAACCAATTTATACAGACTTTACTATGGCATATGACTTAAATCAACAAAAACTCCTTAAATCTTTGGTGGTGAATCAGATTTGCATTTGAAGCCAAAAATAGATTGATTCCATCCCCCAGTTGTTTCCCCCCTTGTATTCCAGCTGCTATCTTTGCCGTAAACATTTGCTCCCAAAGTTTCAAATGCCACAGGTCTAATGAGGGTGTCTACTTCCATTTTGTTGCAATTACCAGTTTTGCACATGATAGCATAATTGCCACCAGGTCCCGTTTTTCCTTCAATGATGGAGGATCTGTCCAGGAGTGCAATAACACAGCTTCCAGGGTGAAGGCTACCTCATATCCGAGGAGAAGCAAACTAGATCTGAATGCTAGTTGGCCTTCACGATTGCAAGGGTCTATCGCCCTCTAGTAAGGCACTGCTGGAGATGTGATGCTGGATTTGAAGGACCTCAGATCAAATCCAACCAGTTTTTTTTCATACCACTAATGGAATCTGTACATATTAGTTGAAAAAAAAATGTGTCTGCCAGTGGGGGGGAAATAAGCTTGTCATCTTTCTTCTGTGTGGGGGCCTAAAGGTTGGCGTGTCTTCTCCGAGCACGCAGAACAAGAGACACCTTCAACTTCAAAAGGTTTCCACTTCCTCTCCTTTGTAGTTAGTGAAACCCCTTAAAGAAAGCCCCCCGCTTCCCACTCGCAAAGGTGATAGCCTCAAAATCAATTGGTGTGGTGGCAGCCAGCTTCCTCCTGTGCCATGGTGTCACCTTGCAAAGGTGAGGAGTTCACTGGCGGTCTTTGCTTGATGATGCAAAGCTCCTGTGCAGAGAACGAAAGGTGCAGAATTATAGGAAGCACCTTCAGGACTCCGTTTCCCAGGGTGCATTCTGGCACAGTACCCTGGAAACAGCATCTGAGAGGTGGGAGGAGAAATTCTCTTTTCCTCATCCTATTTATTACTTGCCCAATGGTCTCTCTGCTCAAGAGCATCATGTGGTGTTCAGTTACAGGGCAGTTGGTAGAGGGAGAGGCAGAAAAGAAGGAGATTTTCATTGTTGGGAAGGGAACTACATCAAGTGGGTATGTCCATATGTATAGATGTGCAATTCATATGTATATATGTAGCATAGTGGTTAGGTGGTTGGGCTACCAAACGGCACTCTGCTGGTTTGAATCCCACTACTACCATGAGCTCAGCAGGCAGCCTAGGGTGAGCCACTCCTCTCAGTCAAGCTCTCAAGCTATATTATGGGGATAATAATAACACTGACTTTATTCACTACTCTGAGGGGGCACATCTCTCTTGAAGAGTGGGGTATAAGCACAAATATTATTATAACTAGTAAAGCCCATTGTGGGAAAAAATTGTGGGCTCTAGAAAGGGGAGGGTGGGCCGCTGGGCATTGCCTTCTCCTCCGTGACTGAACCCAGCTAGGTGAAGGTGGGGGGCAGACATTGCCACCTGCTCCATTCTTAATCCTAGTCGGGTAAAGGGGGGTGGGCACTGCTACTTTTACTTCTCCTGATCCCAGCTGGGTGAAGGTAGGGGGGCGAGCATTGCCAGGGCCGGATCTAGCGCTCCTGGTGCCCGGGGCAACGCTTGCCGGCCCTCGCGTGCGCCGAGGGAAGACTACCCCTCTGCCCCCCTCTAGATCCGGCCCTGAGCATTGCCACCTGCTTAGCGCCTGATCCCAGCCTGGGCTTCCTGCCATGGCATGCTCTGGGAGGGATGGGCGGCCTCTTCTTGGCTTCCCTCCACTGCAGCCCCCTCTGGAGGGAGACAAGGGTAGGAAATGAGTTATCTGGAACACGCTTGCTCTTTTATATAACAGGATATATACATACATATATATAAATGTATGTATGTATGTAGGTGCCTTGACCTGGATAGCCCAGGTGAGCCTGATCTTGTCAGACATCAGAAGCTAAGCAGGGTTGGTCTTGGTTAGTAATTGGATGGGAAACCTCCAACAAGACCAGGGTTGCAGACGCAGGCAATGGCAAACCACCCCTGTTAATTGCTTGCCATGAAAACCCTGCCAGGGGTTGCCATAAGTCAGCTATGACTTGAGGGCACTCTCTACTTCCACCATGTATCTATGTGTATGTGTATGTATGTATGTATGTGTATGCATATGCATATGTGTTTCTGTATATCACACACACACAAATTGCACATCCCTCATCGAACACCGTCCATTCATTTATCTTCTCAGAGACTTCCCATTCTCATTGTTTTTGGGGGGATGTTTCTTGAGCATTTTTCTGGTGACACTACTATATGACCTGATCAGTGAAAATGGATTCGACACAAGTTTATTGGCCGATGAGCCCCGTATTGACTGGCAGTGACCCTCCAAGGTCTCAGCTAGAGGGCGCTTCCTCCAATCATTGCTGAAAACATGAAATGCCTTCTCATGAATCTGACTGTTGGTCCATCAAGGTCAGTATTGTCTACTTAGACTGCACTCTAGGGTCTCAGGCTGAGGTCTTTCACATCACTGACTGCTGGATTCTTTAATTGGAAATGCCAGGAATTGAACCTGGGGCCTGAGAGCCAGTTTGGTGTAGTGGTTAAGAGCGGCAGGACTCTAATCTGGAGAGCCGGGTTTGATTCCCCACTCCTCCGCTTGAAGCCAGCTGGGTGACCTTGGGTCAGTCACAGCTCTCTCAGAGTTCTCTCAGCCCCACCCACCTCACAGGGTGATTGTCGTGGGGATAATAAAACACACACTTTGTAAACTGCTTTGAGTGAGTGTTAAGTTGTCCTGAAGGGCGGTATATAAATCGAATGTTTATCATCATCATCATCATCATCATCATCATCATCATCATCATCATCATCATCATCATCATCATCATTCGAATTATCCAAAACACAATCAACAATAAACAAAGGTCACATGTTATTATTGATTGGCCTTGCTAAGTTGATACAGGTTTCCACCAGAGACCCAAGTATCAAGTAGAAATCAGCGTAATATGTACACTGTTCCAAGTAGCGCTGTCTTTTGCAGTTCTGTAGGTGTTATGTCAGAAAGCTGCAGTTTTTCCATATGAATTGCAAAGTTTTTTGACATGGTTCCAAGTGCCCTGATCATAATGGGGACGACTGTTGCATTCTTCTTCCACAGTCGGGTGGTTTCTATTGCCAGATCTCTACATTTAATCGTTTTTTCTTGTTCTTTTTCTTCGACTCTGGCATCCCCAGGAATTGCAAGGTCGATTATCCTGACTTTTCAATTTTCCATGACTATTATGTCTGGTGTATTATCGTTATCGTTATTGTTATCACTGTTGTTGTCGTTATCGTTATCGTTATTCTGCATGCCAGTCAGATCTCTGAGCCACACCCATCCCAAAGCCATGGGCCTTCCCAGCCACAGCCCCACCGTTAATGGAAGATGAGCACATGAACATACCTGAGCTGTATACTAAGTCTGTGTCAGTTCCCAGGAATGTCCCAGGTTCAATCCTTGTCATATCCCGTTAGGACCAGGCAGTAGGTGATGTGAAAGACCTCAACCCTGGATAGCAGCTGCCAGTTAGAGTGGACAATACTGGCCTTGGCAGACCAAAGTTCTGACACAATGTAAGGTAGTTTCACGTGTTCACATGTACGTGGGTTAACAGAGCAAATACTTTGTATTTGTAACTCACCAAGTGCCAAGAATGTGCTTTATCACTAGGCACCCCTGCAAGCAATATTTTGCCATATTACTACTAGTTGTCAGGAATCGGTGGTGAGCTAGGAGAACACCAATGAAGGAGCCAAACCAGCATGGGTCAATGATATATCTGCAGAATCTGAAATGGCATTGTGTGGCCCAGGAAAGAACAATAGTGGCTTGCAACAGTATGGGATAGGACTTAAACTGCTGGGAGCAGGGCAATTGCTCTTTTTTATTCTGTAGAAGCAATTGGTCTCTTTTATTCTTTTTAAAAAATTATCAACTGGCGGATTGTACCATTGCTCTTCTGCAATATAGCATTTTTTCTTTAAAAAAAAAAAGTCCAGGAGCACCTATAAGATTAACAAAATGTTTGGTAGGGTATGAGCTTTCATGAATCACAGCTCACTTTTTCATTGAAGTGAGTGAGCTGTGACGAAACCTCATACTACAGGTGCTACTGGACTCTCGTTCTTTTCTGCTGCTATAGATAGACTAACACAGCTACTCATCTTGATTTTTTTTTTAAAAAAACCTGCTATAATATTCTCATTTTAAATTTTGAGTGAAGGCTATTTTCTTTTTTTAATTTTTTTTTATTTCAGTTAATAAACTCACAAACACAAAGCATAAAACTACAATCCTATAATCATCTAAGTCATACATCTACAATCATCCTCTGCTACTATTGTCTACAACCACCTAGCCATAAAAAACATAAACACAATCATCTGAATTATACTAAGAAAACATTAACTACAGTCACTTAAATGTTACAGTTATCAATCAAATAATATATCTATATAGAACTATATATTCTTTTCCGCCTATCTTCATTTTTAATAAAAAATGTATTTCAAATATACATAGCCAATCTCTTCTTTCCCCTCCTTTAACACTTTGTTTTAATTTAAATTTATTCTTAATTATTTTTAATTCTCAGCTACATAGTCAAAATATTTTCCAGTTTTCTTGAAATTCTGAGCTCGACCTATTATGTACATAAGATGTTATTTTGCCATTGTTGCATATAAGACCATTTTCAATGACAAGAGAGTTCCCCCAGTAACACCACTGTGAGCCAGATAAATTAAATTTGTTTTGCGATCTTGTTCTTTTCAGACTTTATATCCATCACTAGTTTTCCCTCAGTATTTTTTAATACACATCATTTAGGAGAGTCTGATGGACAAAAAATCTTAACGGCAAATGAATATATTCAGTATAAGGGGCTGCTCAGCATAAATGCTAATTATTAACACATTTGCTACATTTAATTTCCTCAGGAAAGCCGAATAACCTTTCCTATGAGGACAGCTCTAATCTGAATGAGAGCCTTGGGGCTGTGCTATCGCTGATCACAGTTTGGTGTCTTAGATATCATGGAAGGAAACTGCGAGGAATTGTCTGTGATCATTGGCTTGTGTTCACAGCCATTATGAGACTTACTCAGGCAAGCAAGAGCTGGTTCCTGGGAGAATATGATTGGCAATTTCTAACCAGTTGGGGATTGCAGACTCTGAAGCAGCTGTTTTGAGATCAAAAAGCGATTTTCTGGTGAGCTGCCCTAGTGAAAGACCGATGCGACACTCTGTGATAAGATGGCATTCAGTGACACAAGTATAGAAGGGGAACATGTGTTTGCTTCCAGTCTGGAAGTAGCCATCTTTATTCTGAAAGTTTTCAAGTTGGGGGAAAATGCAAACAAAGTTATAGTTGCTCTAAGCCCTGACAACAGGAATAACAACGTAATCCGGACATTGTAGGGTTGCCAACTCTGGCTTGGAAATTTCTGGATATTTGCAGGTAGAGCCCAGGAAAGGGTGGGGTTTGAGGAGCTCAACAGGGATATGATGCCATCGAGTTCACTCTTGGAAATAACATCAACGCTTATATACAGCTCTTCTAGACAGATTCTAGAAGTGGTGTATTATCCCCATGATACAGCTGGGGAGCTGGGGCTGACAGAAGTAACTTACCCAGGCCCACCTGCTGAGCTCATGGCAATAGTGGGACTTGAACTAGCAGAGTGCCAATTTGCAGCCCAACCACTTACTCAATGTCACCTACTGAGTTCATGGGGGATAGTGGGATTCGAACCAGCAGAGTGCTGATTTGCAGTTCAGCTACTTAACCATTGTACTACAGCAGCTGCCATGTTCTCAAGGGGAAGTGATTTTTGTGGTCTGGAGATCAGTTGTAATTCTCAGGCAACTCCAGCCTCAGACTAAAGATTGGCAACCCAAAGCTCATACCTGCTATACTTTAGGCAGAATTGTTTTAAAAAATTGCCTGGTAGTGCAAGACAAGAACTTGCTGCCCTGAGGAAAGTAGCAGTTCTTTCTTTCCTTGCTTCGTTTATAGTCCACCTTTCTGACTGAGGCTTAAATTAAAAGCCATGCAATTCAACAGGATAATACATATGATATCAAATGCAATAGAAACAATGCAATAATACAATACATTACAACAAACCACGCATACATTTTTTGCAGACATTAAAATGAGAACCCTATTGCCTTTATAAAAACACCTCCCTGAACAATTTGATTTTACACATTCTGTGGAATGACGAAAATGTGCGAGCCTTCCTGACCTTGCCAAGCAGGCCGTGCTGGCAAGTGGGAACCACAACAGGGCATGTTGGGCATGGACAGTTGTGGATTTAACCCATTGGCAGAGTGGCACCTTGTCATGATCTGGCTGTGCCAGGAAGGCCTAGCAAGGCCTCAGAAGCCTGTTAGCAGTGGGAGTAGCCCTGCCTACAATTCCCAGGAGCCCCTGGGCCATTTTGGCACCCTTTTTGGCCAATCAGAACACAGGGGGCTGGTGCTATAGAAGTCTGGGAGGGGAAAAGCCTGTGCTCTTCTTTCTCCCAGGGAGCAGGCCAGAGGAGGTTTCTGCTAGGGGGAGAGGCCCTCATCCAGGTAGGGTGAGAAGACAGGCCTGGCAGACAGAGGGACAGGGAGTTCAGTCCGCGCTAGGGCCTTTTGTTTATTTTGCTTTCACCCATCTATTGTTGCTAATGCACCTTGCTTATTGTTTGCTTATTTGTTTGATATTAACTAACCTCCCTGTAAATAAACTATTTTGTTTGTTGTTACTCTGCTGGGTCCTCACGCCTGTTTATTGGCCAAGCTCTGGAGGTCAGAAGGGTTGGGAGGGTACTCTGGGCCTTCCCAAGGGACCCTAAATCCCAGAGTGGTGGCAGCGTAAGGTGGCTAACCCCACCTGAGGCATGACACACCTGCACAATGCTTACTCATTTACACAAAGCTGTTGCAAAGGGTCATACTTGAAGAAGTGTTCTTGCAGCTATATGGGTCCTCGGCCATGAAGGGCATTGAAGGTGATAACCAATCCTCTGAATTGAATCCAGAAAGGATGCCGTAACCAGTGAAGTGACTGCAGTACAGGAGTAAGACACATGCTCTGCCTAAAATTCCTGAACGTAATTGAGCTGTGGTTATTTGACACCAGTTTCTAAGCTAAAGTTTCAGAGAGTTTTAGATCATGATCCCAGATTGGTCCATTGCTGTCACTCGATTTCATAGGCCAGGAGGATTTAAGTGTTTTTTATGAAACTCCCTCAAAATCTGTTTGCAGTTTCCAGCATCGGCAAGAACCATCACAGGTCCCCAGACAAAGTTTCCCACTGGTTCCTGTCCCACCACCCAAACCCAACCCAAGCATCATATAAGATGAAGATGTTCCACCAGGCTTATGGCTGAGGTCAGCAATGCTTGCCACCATAACCAGTATAAGGCAGCTTCTGTCTTCATATGGAGGGCAGAAACATTTATTTCATACTATTTTAATGGTTTTTGTTGTGACTGATTGACTTAATTTATAGTTGTTTGTGCGTTAAATTATGTAAGTAAAGGTAGTCCCCTGTGCAAGCACCGAGTCATTACTGACCCATGTGGGGGACGTCACATCACGACGTTTTCTTGGCAGACTTTTGTTATGGGGTGGTTTGCCATTGCCTTCCCCAGTCATCTACACTTTAGCCCCAGGAAACTGGGTACTCATTTAACCAACCTCGGAAGGATGGAAGGCTGAGTCAACCTTGAGCCAGCTACCTGAACCCAGCTTCTGCCAGGATCGAACTCAGGTTGTGAATAGAGATGGGCACGAACTGAAATACGAACCAAAATTAAGCATGGACCAGGCCGGTTTGTGGTTCATGAACCAGTGGTTCATCAGATCCCATTTCTGATGAACTGCCACGAACTTTAGGCTGGTTCATTTGGTTTGTTTTTTGGTTTGTCACTGCAGACCGCCTGGTGCCAATCAATCAGTTTCCTAGGCAACAGGGGATGGACTTCCTACAGACCTTCTGCTGGCCCAGAAGTGACCTTCCACTGGCCCGGAAGTGATGGTTTTCTGACCTGGATGTGACGTTTTCATGAACCAAACAAACCGGTTCGCGAACCAGGGGTAGGTTTGTGAAGGTTCGTGGTTCGTGGTTTGTGAAATTTGATGAACCATGAACCACATACAGGGCCGGATCGAGGAGGGGGCAGGGGGGGTATTCTGCCCCCGGTGCCCCCAGGGAGGGGGCGCCAGGAGCAGCTGCCAGCTGCCAGAGGGCACAGGCAGCAGCGCGGGCAGCCTTGCACCCCCCCGCGCTGCCTTTTGCCTGCCCCGCAGGACAGGGGGCGGCTGGCTGCCCCCTCTCCTGCAGGGCAGGTGAATGACGTGGGTGGCCGCACTGCCCTTTGCCTGCCCTGCAGGACAGGGGTGCGCGGCAAGCCAGCCACCCCCTGTCCTGCGGGGCAGGCGAAAGCAGCACAGGGGGCTGCGAGGCCGCCTGCGCCATTCGCCTGCAGGGAGGCGAATGGCGCAGGCGGCTTCCCAGCTTCGCACGCTGCCTCCGCCGTTCTGCCCTGCGTGATGATGTCACCAAAGTGACATCATCATGTAGTGCGGGGAGCGCGTGCGCATGCATGCACGAGGAAGTCGGCCTAGGGTTGCCCTGGGTGCGGGCAACCCTAGATCCGGCGCTGACCATGTGGTTCAGTTTTTTCCCAATTCGTGCCCATCTCTAGTTGTGTGCAGAGCTTGGGCTGCTGTACTGCAGCTTACCACTCTGCACCACAGGGCTCCTTATTAGATTATGTATATTTTTAAAATATTGCTAGAATTGTATTAGGAATGTTGTACACCACCCTGAGCCCAATTAAGCAGGAGGGCGCTTTAGAAATCTAATTCAATAAATAAATTAAATAAACATGGAAATAAATCATGGTTCCATGAACCTCCAGGGTGACAAAAGCCTAGAGGAGGGAGGGAATATGGATGTGGAGGGAATATCCAGTTTACTTTCCAAGTCCCACCCCTCCCAGTTTGTTGAAGGCTCTTTACTATGTGAAATAAAACAGAAATCTGGTGGCACTTTAAAAGGCTGACAACATTGATTCCAGCATGAGCTTTTGAGAGACAGAGCTTGCTTCTTCAGATAAAATGGAAAGAAAGAAAATAATTTTCCTCGTATTTATCCAGTAAATTACAGAAGGGGAGAGGAAAAGGGGAGGAGCTGAGCAAAGAGAGGCCTAGTATCATAAATCAGATAACAACAGCATTTGATTTATATACCGCCCTTCAGGACAACTTAACACCCACTCAGAGTGGTTTACAAAGTGTGTTAATATAATCTTCACAACTATCACCCTGTGAGATGGGTGGGGCTGAGAGAGCTCCGAGAGAGCTGTGACTGACCCAAGGTCACCCAGCTGGCTTCAAGTGGAAGAGTGGAGAATCAAACCTGGCTCTACAGATTAGTGTCCTGCTGCTCTTAACCACGACACCAAACTGGTTCTCTGTCAGAGGCTTGAATGGCTTTGGTAATTACACATAATGGATGATGAGAGATGACAGAGAAGAGGTTCTAGCCTTTCTCTCTCTCTTGCAGTGAAGATAAAGAAAACTGCAATAAAGTAGGGTTAATAAACTTATTAAGGAAGAAGCAGTCTGAAGCATGAGAGAATTAACTGACAGCTGTAAAGTGTTATGGTATGGAACAACGTCAAGAACAGCTGATCAAAGTTTCTCTAAAGTGGTTCCTGTTAGATCAATAGAAATCACGACTGAGGAAATCCAGTCTTGGTTTAAGCCAGGATGATGGAAAATGTTTAGTTTCTTGATTTCTACTTCAGCACAATCCTTTTATGTATTCCCTTTACTTACTACATGCTTTCACCCCATCACTCAAAGATTTAAAAGCCAAGACAGCAACGGTCCTATTCATCAAATGTCATTTTCCTACAACTTATTATAAAAAGTTCGAAGCATACCCCAGCAGCTACAGGGTGTGAAACAGCAGGGCAAAGTTTTTATGGTGCCTTAGTGTTTGTGCCCACGCATTTACACAAGTGTACACGGGATCCATTTCTTCCCCATATGGAAATTTAGTATTTAGAGTCTTTGGGACAGAAACTGGACCTTGAAGAGTAACCACCCAATGCAACTAACAATATTCTAGCACACATGAAGCTGCCTTATACTGAATCAGACCCTTGGTTCGTCAAGATCAGTGTTGTCTACTCTGACTGGCAGTTGCTCTCCAGGGTCACACATGAAGCTGCCTCATACTGACTCAGACCCTGGGTCCATCAGGGTCAGTATTGTCTACTCTGACCGGCAGCAGCTCTCCAGGGTCACACATGAAGCTGCCTCATACTGACTCAGACCCTGGGTCCATCAGGGTCAGCATTGTCTACTTTGACTGGCAGCAGCTCTCCAGGGTCACACATGAAGCTGCCTTATACTGAATCAGACCCTGGGTCCATCAAGGTCAGTGTTGTCTACTTTGACTGGCAGCTGCTCTCCAGGGTCACACATGAAGCTGCCTCATACTGACTCAGACCCTTGGTTCGTCAAGGTCAGTATTGTCTACTCTGACTGGCACCTGTTCTTCAGGGTCACACGTGAAGCTGCCTTATACTGAATCAGGCCTTTGGTCCATCAAGGTCAGTGTTGTCTACTCTGACTGGCAGCAGCTCTCCAGGGTCACACATGAAGCTGCCTTATACTGAATCAGACCCTTGGTTCGTCAAGATCAGTGTTGTCTACTCTGACTGGCAGTTGCTCTCCAGGGTCACACATGAAGCTGCCTCATACTGACTCAGACCCTGGGTCCATCAGGGTCAGTATTGTCTACTCTGACCGGCAGCAGCTCTCCAGGGTCACACATGAAGCTGCCTCATACTGACTCAGACCCTGGGTCCATCAGGGTCAGCATTGTCTACTTTGACTGGCAGCAGCTCTCCAGGGTCACACGTGAAGCTGCCTTATACTGAATCAGACCCTGGGTCCATCAAGGTCAGTGTTGTCTACTTTGACTGGCAGCTGCTCTCCAGGGTCACACATGAAGCTGCCTCATACTGACTCAGACCCTTGGTTCGTCAAGGTCAGTATTGTCTACTCTGACTGGCACCTGTTCTTCAGGGTCACACATGAAGCTGCCTTATAGTGAATCAGACCCTTGGTCCATCAAGGTCAGTATTGTCTACTCTGACTGGCAGCAGCTCTCCAGGGTCGTACATGAAGCTGCCTTATACTGAATCAGACCGTGGGTCCATCAAGGTTAGTATTGTCTACTCTGACTGGCAGCAGCTCTCCAGGGTCTTGGGTGGAGGTCTTTCACATCACTCACTACCTGTTCCTTTTAACTGGAGATGCTGGAGATTGAATCTGGAACCCTCAGCATACGAAGCAGAGGATCTTCCACTGAGCTACACCCCCCTTCCGACTCATCAAAAAGTGCTAAACGAGGGGTAAACCATAGGGGAGCCTGTGACTCCACACTACAAATAACATAGTTTCTTCTGGCACCGGGAGCTTTCCGCTGATGCAGGAAGGTGTCAGCAGAAGGCTCTTTCTGCCAGAGGAAAGTACCTCCATTAGCTGCACAGGATCCAACCTGCTGATTTATCAGTGTCAGGAAGCAGAGAATAGGCGGCACAGGTAATTATCACATCACAGGCTCCCTGTGAGGGTTAAAGTCATAAGTATTATGGAATACCTTGGACACACTCACACACAATCCCCCAGGGTTGTGTGCTTACCTCACAGGGAAATTCTGAGAAGCTCCTTGTACCAAACATATTCAGGGGAGGAGTTGAATGTTATTTATTTATTTATTTAATTCGATTTATATTCCACCCTCCCCACATCAGCAGGCTCAGGGCGGATTACAACCAAGTTTAAAATAATATTTCACAGTATATAGAATTAAAAACCATAAAACATCTTAAATACACAGATTAATATCCTGCAGGGGATGAGGCCAACCACCTGTCCTCTGGACCCCTGCCCATCCTGGCTGGTGAAGGCCAGCTCGGAGGGGCTACGGGACCATTTGGAGGCCATTCTTAACATCTCCCTGAGTTCTGGGTTTTTTCCAGGAGCGTTAAAGGAGGTGGTGGTACAGCTCCTCCTGAAAAAACTATCTTTGGACCCCACCTACCTGTCCAATTACCGCCCAGTGTCGAACCTCCTGTTCCTGGGCAAGGTGATTGAGCGGGCGGTGGCGGTACAACTGCAGGAATTGCTGAATGATGCTGTAGTCCTGGACCCATTCCAGTCTGGCTTCCGTCCTGGCCATGGGACGGAGACGGCCTTGGTTGCCCTCACAGATGACCTTCGCAGGCATCTGGATCGGGGCGGGTCAGCGCTGCTTGTGTTACTCGATCTCACAGCAGCGTTTGACACGGTTGACTATGATTTGTTGGCCAGCTGCCTTGCCGACGTGGGGATTAGGGGGACAGCCTTACAGTGGCTGGTCTCCTTTCTCCAGGGTCGGGGACAGAGGGTGGCACTCGGGGGAGATCTATCGCCCCGTCACCCGTTGGTGTGCGGGGTTCCCCAAGGGGCGATACTCTCCCCAATGTTATTTAACATCTACATGCGCCCCCTCACCCAGTTGGTGCAGAGGTTTGGGCTGGGCTGTCATCAATACGCGGATGACACCCAGCTTTTTCTGTTGATGGATGGCCGGCCAGACATGGCCCCAGACAATCTGGCCAGAGCTCTGGAGGCTGTGATGGCATGGTTGAAACAAAGCAGGCTGAAATTGAACCCGGTGAAGATGGAGGTTCAGCAGCTGGGACGGGGGCTGCCAGATGCTCTCCGCCCTGGATGGGACACCACTGGCAACTTTGCCAGTGGTGAAGAATCTGGGCGTGCTCCTGGATGCCTCCCTGTCGATGGAGGCCCAGGTCACGGCGGTTGCCAAGTCTGCATTTTTCCATCTTCGTCAGATCAGGCAACTTGCCCCCTACCTGATGCCCCAGGACCTGACTACAGTGATCCATGCAACGGTCACCTCCAGGCTAGATTACTGTAACTCACTCTACGCTGGGCTACCCCTGGGCCTGATCCGGAAACTACAATTGGTCCAGAATGCGGCGGCGCGGGTCCTGACTGGTATATCTTACAAGTCACATATCACACCTGTCCTGCGCCATCTGTACTGGCTTCCAGTTGAATTCCAAATCAGGTTCAAGGTGTTGGTTCTTACCTTTAAAGCCTTGAGTGGGTTGGGACTGATATATCTTCGGGACAGCCTCTCCCTGTACATTCCCTGGAGACCGCTTCGATCAGCGGATAAATGTTTACTGGTGTTCCCCAGCCCTAAGGAAGCCCGCCTTGCTTCAACTAGGGCCAGGGCCTTTTCAGTCCTGGCCCCAGCCTGGTGGAACGCTCTGTCAATGGAGACCCGGGCCCAGTGGGACATATTATTGTTCCGCTGGGCCTGTAAGACAGAGCTGATCCGCCAGGCATTCAGTGGTTGAAGGGGGCGGTGCCATGTCGGCCTCCCACCTTTGGGGTGGGTGGGGGGTTCTCCCCACCATTGCACTTGGTTAATTTATTTCATTATTGTTTTGTATATTGATTTTAGTATTGTTGTTTTCTTGTTTTTATTGATTTTAAACTGTTCACCGCCCAGAGCCCCTGGGAATGGGCGGTATATAAATATAAATATAAATATAAATATAAATTGAAATATAAATAATAACACAGCAGCACATAATCTAGACAACCACCTTTTTAGCCATCTCCGAAGCATTTTGGCAGGAAAATATGAGAGATGGAGGTATAAAACTATTAATTAAAACAAGATTTTTTTTTTTAATTATGTCTTCCTGATAAAAAATGGCTTCTCCCCAACTGCTAATATAAAACGAACAATGCCTAAAATGGGAATGGGGGGGGGGAGCAACGGGGAAGCCCCTGTATCCCTACAGGCAAAATAGTTCTGTGGTGTGAAGACACCTTTTCCCCTCTGACACGCTGCTATTCATTCAGGAAGACAGAAGTGCTTCCAGGCACAACTTGGAGATGATGATAGATCGGGGATTTTGGATTGTTTCTTTTTGCTTTTTGAAAAACTTTCCACACAGGTGTTACTGAGTAACTTTTCATAAATCTTCACAGAGGAAGATTGCAAGAATAGGGTGAAAGGGGAATAACTTAATCATGTCACGTTTTGACGAAGATTTACAGAACACTGCACAAAATTGGTTAATTGTGTGTGGGGGGGTCTTTAAAATTTTTTTCAGTTAGTTTAGTTAAAAAAAAAAAACACTTTCTTTTAGAGTTTGTGAATGTATCTCTGATCCCAGCTTTCCCTCTCTCCTTAAATAATCCATCAGAATTAGGAACGATTAGCCTGCCGAGAGGAAAATGTACTTTTGTGGTTGGTGATCTGTCAACGTTTTGAAAATGCCTTTTTAAAGAGAGGCTCCATTTTCCACCGAGGAACAAACGAAAGCGATCAGTCGGGCCTAGTAGCTAAAAGAAAAAGTACTAATTAAAAGAAGACAAGGATCATATGTAATTATGTACCACGTCTCCTGCAGAGTGTGATCAGGAAATATCAGTTGAACAAAGAAAGCAGAGGGCTGAGGGAGAGAGACAGCACTCGGGGAAGGGCCTAGAGAAAGGTTACCCAGAGAATATCATCACCTCAGAGCAGCCTACGGCAATTCCCTTGACAACCCACCTATGAATCTTTTGACAGGATTCCAGACAGGCCTCAGGACAATGATTTATATGAATTTAATATAGCTCCGTAAAACACAAAAAGACCTGAGGGAACTCTTCCCCCCCTCCCCTCCCTCGATAAAAGTGTGAACTTGTGGCAGTCTCATAATGTGTTTAAAAATCACTTATGGGGTACAGAGCTTTAATCTTCAAAGTAGCTGACAACAGTTCCTTAATTAACCAGGACTACAACGCTCTGCTTTTCATGACCTTGTTTTTTCCCACCTCCTTGTTCAGACCCAGTTATCATAAGGGAAAAAAAATCTTTGGTTGAAATCCCGCATGAGCTAAGGTTGCCAACTCCAGTTGGGAAATTCCTGCTGATCTGGGGGGAGGAACCTGGGGAGGGCAGAGTTTGGGAAGGGACCTTAGCGGGATACAATGCCATAGACTCTAACTTCCAAAACAGCCATTTTTCGAGGGCAACTCTATATTCTGGAGATTGGTTGTAACTCTTCTTTTTTTGATAGCAGTATAGTGAAATGGCTTTTTTTGATAGCAGTATAGTGAAATGGCCTTCCTGGGCTTGTTAGAAAGGTAGACACACCCATGGCCTTGAGGAAGTTTTATTAAACTGAACTATTTATGGCGTCCTTTGATGGCAATGTACTCACTTCCTGTGGTTTGGGTTTTATTCTGGTTGTATTCTGATGTTATTTGGAGTGAATTGGGTTTTTTTTTTAAAGTTAGGATTGTTATACCTTTCTGAGTTTAAATTCTTGTGACTTTAAATTCTACTTTCAGAGAAAAGCAAGTGAGAAAGCTATTTTAAATGGACTGGTTGATTAAATACAGCCGCGGTTTTCAATTTGTGCTTCAGGAAAGTTGGGCTCCTCGGGGCCAAGCTACAAGTGATGAATGACACTCTCCCTGTTCACTTGCCCTCCACTCAATCCACTTGCCGTTCAAGTGTCATTCGTCATGTGTAGCTTGGCCCTCAGAGACTTGATAACTAGGGGTGTGCAAGCCAAAAATTTTCGGCTATAGCCGAAAGTAGAAAGCCGAAAGAAGATTCTCTATCGTTAAAGCCGAAAGCCGAAACAAGAATCTCTTTCGGCTTTCGACTTTCGGGATTCTTTCGGCATTATTTCGGCATTTTTTCGGCTTTTTTCTATGGGAAAATGCTTCCGTCTTCCAGGACGCCTGGAGGAGGCATTTTCCCACCGAATAAGCCCATAATTGGTGGGGACCTTCCTCTAACCCTTCTCTAACAACCACCCAAGTTTCAGACAGATTGAACTTTGGGGGGCCATGTTATGGCCCCCCAAAGCAGGTCCCCCCATCCTCCCATAAGAAAGCGAAGGAGCAGCATATTGTTAGCATGCTGCTGCTCATCTTTCTTCATTATTTCCTATGGGGAAAAAATGAAGAGGCAGGCTTCCTTTGCCAGGGGTGGCATTTTGCATGCAAAATGCCCCCTTACCCTCAGAGGCCCTTCTCCCACCCCTCCTCCCACCCCCCACCAAGGCTCAGCCTGCTCCCACTTGGGGGGGCCATTTCATGGCCTCCCCAAGTAGGTGCTCTAATCTCTACCACTGACAGCTGGGGGAGGCTTGTGTTGCCAGGGGTGGCATTTTGCATGCAAAATGCCCCCCAACCCTCTGGGGCCCTTCTCCCACCCCTCCTCCCACCCCCCACCAAGGCTCAGCCTGCTCCCACTTGGGGGGGCCATTTCACGGCCTCCCCAAGTAGGTCCTCTCAGCCCCTAAAGTCCACCCCTTACAGCCCCACACAAACCCAATTCCCCCCCAGCTGCCACACACAGACCCAAATCCCCACATTAGCCCCTCACAGACCCAAATCCACCCCCACCTGCCCCACACCCATAACCCCAGGAACAGGCTGGCAAAGGCCAGCCCTCTCCCTTTGTTCCCTATGCTGGGAACTTCTAAACTCTCTTTCCCTGGGCAATTCTGCACAGCCCAGGGGTGCCACAATGGTGGGCACACTTCTGAGTGCCAGCTGGTCCCTGTGAAAGAGCACCTGAACCACAGACACCCTCCCTCAAATTCCCCCACCACCTACAGAGATGGCTGGCCAGCCAGCCCCATTGTTCCCTATGATGGGAACCAACTGCACAACAAAGAATAAAACAAGAACAACACAAAATAAAGTTTTAAATTTTTTTTTCTCCCTTCCAAAGTACAAGTAGGCAAAGCATTATGACACATTACACCAGCAGTCCCCCACACAGAAAAATAACACAACTCACTTAACATCAGAGAATCACAAAGCACGATTCCTGTCAAAAACACTTTATTTCTTGAACAGCTTTAGGTTACACAGCAGGGGGGAACACCAAAGGGCATGGCAGCACTATCTTACACAAAAATAACACAACTCACTTAACATTAAAGAATCACCCCAAAAATTGCTGTCAAAAGCACTTTATTTCTGTAACTGCTTTAGGTTACACAGTAGGAAGGCACCACAGAGCAGGAAAGCAGTGTACTACACAAAAATAACACAACTCACTTCACATCAGAGAATCACACAAACACAATTGCTGTCAAAAACGGTGAAGTGGGTTGTATTATTTTTTGTAGTACATTGCTATCATGCCCTGTTGTGCCCTCCTACTGTGTAACCTAAAGCTGTTCAAGAAATAAAGTGTTTTTGACAGGAATTGTGTTTTTGTGATTCTCTGATGTTAAGTGAGTTGTGTTATTTTTGTGTAAGATAGTGCTGCCATGCCCTTTGGTGTTCCCCCCTGCTGTGTAACCTAAAGCTGTTCAAGAAATAAAGTGTTTTTGACAGGAATCATGCTTTGTGATTCTCTGATGTTAAGTGAGTTGTGTTATTTTTCTGTGTGGGGGACTGCTGGTGTAATGTGTCATAATGCTTTGCCTACTTGTACTTTGGAAGGGAGAAAAAAAAATTTAAAACTTTATTTTGTGTTGTTCTTGTTTTATTCTTTGTTGTGCAGTTGGTTCCCATCATAGGGAACAATGGGGCTGGCTGGCCAGCCATCTCTGTAGGTGGCGGGGGAATTTGAGGGAGGGTGTCTGTGGTTCAGGTGCTCTTTCACAGGGACCAGCTGGCACTCAGAAGTGTGCCCACCATTGTGGCACCCCTGGGCTGTGCAGAATTGCCCAGGGAAAGAGAGTTTAGAAGTTCCCAGCATAGGGAACAAAGGGAGAGGGCTGGCCTTTGCCAGCCTGTTCCTGGGGTTATGGGTGTGGGGCAGGTGGGGGTGGATTTGGGTCTGTGAGGGGCTAATTTGGGGATTTGGGTCTGTGTGTGGCAGCTGGGGGGGAATTGGGTTTGTGTGGGGCTGTAAGGGGTGGACTTTAGGGGCTGAGAGGACCTACTTGGGGAGGCCATGAAATGGCCCCCCCAAGTGGGAGCAGTCTGAGCCTTGGTGGGGGGTGGGAGGAAGGGTGGGAGAAGGGCCCCAGAGGGCTGGGGGGCATTTTGCATGCAAAATGCCACCCCTGGCAAGACAAGCCTTCCCCAGCTGTCAGTGGTAGAGAAAAGAGCACCTACTTGGGGAGGCCATGAAATGCGCCCCCAAGTGGGAGCAGGCTGAGCCTTGGTGGGGGGTGGGAGGAGGGGTGGGAGAAGGGCCCCAGAGGGTTGGGGGGCGTTTTGCATGCAAAATGCCACCCCTGGCAACACAAGCCTCCCCCAGCTGTCAGTGGTAGAGATTAGAGCACCTACTTGGGGAGGCCATGAAATGGCCCCCCCAAGGGGGAGCAGGCTGAGCCTTGGTGGGGGGTGGGAGGAGGGGTGGGAGAAGGGCCTCTGAGGGTAAGGGGGCATTTTGCATGCAAAATGCCACCCCTGGCAAAGGAAGCCTGCCTCTTCATTTTTTCCCCATAGGAAATAATGAAGAAAGATGAGCAGCAGCATGCTAACAATATGCTGCTCCTTCGCTTTCTTATGGGAGGATGGGGGGACCTGCTTTGGGGGGCCATAACATGGCCCCCCAAAGTCCAATCTGTCTGAAACTTGGGTGGTTGTTAGAGAAGGGTTAGAGGAAGGTCCCCACCAATTTTGGGCTTATTCGGTGGGAAAATGCCTCCCCCAGACGTCCGGGAAGACGGAGGCATTTTCCCATTGAAAAGCCCAAAGAAAGCCGAAAGAATCCCGAAACGTTTCGGCTTTTTTCTTTCGGCTACCCGAAACGTTTCGGCATTCCCCGAAACGTTTCGGCATTCCCCGAAAGAAGCCGAAACACTTTTGTTTCGGCATTCTTTCGGCATTCTGAATGCCGAAACGCACATCCCTATTGATAACCAAGTTTCCCTCTAAGACAATTTGACCTTCTTCACTGATCTTTTCATGCAATGTTTATTCGCAAGCCAATGTTTTGGGTGTGTTATCTCTGTTCCTATGCCACAGTGGCCTGGCTAATATTCTGGAGGAACTGAATGTGCTATCTAGAACATATCTGAGAATTCTCAGCAATATCCTTGATTTGTACTGGAGATATTGAAGCCAAGGTTTGTATTATGTGGGAGTTTTATCTGATGCAATCATTGAAATGTGGTGCTGGAGGAAAGTTTTGAAGATACCATGGATGGCCAAAACACACACACAAATAATTGGGTTCAAGATCACATCAAGCCTGAATTCTCCCTAGAGGTTAAAATGACAAAATTGAGGCTATCAAACTTTGGTCACATCATGAAAAGACAAGATTCTCTGGAAAAGTCAATAATGTTAGGAAAAGTGAGAGGCAGCAGGAAAAGAGGAAGACCCAAAATGAGATGGCTGGACTCAATAAAAGAAGCTGTGTTCTTTCGGTCCGAAATCAGTCAGAATTTGGGCCAAATCGGACCACTGCATAGTGCGGGAGCATAGTCGAGCTCTGCAGCAGCCCGATTTGGCACAATTCTGCCTCATTCAAGCCCACATCAGGCCGAATTGGTCCCGAATTGGGCCCCCTGGGGAATGCAGGAGCACTCCCAGGGTGGCCCATGACCACACGATGACATCACATCCCGGATGTGACGTCATCGCGCAATCCGGGAGCGTGCGCTTGCTGTGTGCGTGTGCAAAAAGTAACATCCCCAGGTAGGAGCTGGGCCCAAGCTCTCCTGCTTTGGGGGGGGGGGGTCCAGGGACCTGGCAACCCTAATTCTAGATCTTCATCACTTAGTAAATAGGTCCCAGTTCTCAAAGTAGTATTAAGGAGGTCCAAGTTCAAATCTCCACTTTGCCACAGATGCTTTCTGGGTGACCTTGGGCCAGTCATACCCTCTCAGCCTAACCTACCTCACAAGGTTGTTGTAAGGCTAAAATGGAGGAGGATAGTGGCATGAGCCACTATGTGCCCCCATTGGGGAGAAAGGTGGGGTATAAACAAACAAATAAATAAAGTGATCATCAACTATAGGCCTATTTCTGCAGGCTGTGCTTTTGAGATCTGGAGAGTTGTCGTTAGAATGGGTGGAGTGCTTCTCCATGTAGTCATTCCGTTTGGGCTGATCCCAAAGAAACAGTCCTGCCAAATGAGTCAGTGCAGAGTTATCACATTGGTGGTGTATCCAGTTGGACAGCTGATTGCTGATAAGATAACATTACTTGTGGATGACCTACTTTGTGAGGTTGTTGTACTGTGCGGCTTTTTTAAAAAGATGGGTCTGTTTATTGCTGCTATGATGTTCTGATAGCACTTGCATTGCTTTTGAGTTTTACGTTATTCAAAGACGTGGGTTGGGCAGTGGGGACTACGATTTTTTTAAAAAATATTGTAAATAAAGCAAAAAGTGAAGTTCAAAGAAACCTTTGGGGCGTATTCTGTGATGTCAATTGTTCGGCTTATAGCCAGAGGCTGAGAAAATGTGGATTTGAATTCTTTTTGCATAGAGGAAAACTCAGTCCAAGTAGAATATCTTAGAGCAGAATTGAAAGGAGAAGACTTTTGTTACTAAGGATGAATCGAAACTTCTCATCCTTGCTCTTTTGATCCCCAAATCTCTGTTTTGAGTTTGCTTCTCCCTTGTGCGACGCAAAGACAAAATTCTTTATTCTTGAGCCATATCTTTTTTTCTTGCTCCCAACTTTTTTTCTGGAAAATGTATGCTTTTTCCAACATTATGTATAAATAAATAATGTGTTTATTTGTACATATCTATCTATCTATCTATCTATCTATCTATCTATCTATCTATCTATCTATCTATCTATCTATCTATCTATCTATCTATCTATCTATCTATCTATCTATCTATCTGGCTCAGAATGTGGATCAAAAAATCTTCACAATGGTACTATGAATAGATAGGGAGTATTTGTCAACAAGACTTGGAGAAAGCTGCTGGTTTGAAGAAAAAAATATGAGACTACGAGTGGGACCACAAGTGATGCCTGACACAGGTTGGACACTTGCCAGCTTCCCTCAAGTTTTGATGGGAAATGTAGGCAGCTTGGCGGAATGTTGGACAAGTGACAGTTGAAAAGTCCATTGGACAGCAGTCAGAGAGCCGAGCTGCAAGACCAGGATGCCTACATTCCCCATCAAAACTTGAGGGAAGCTGACTGGTGTCCAACCTGTGTCAGGCATCACTTGTGGTCCCGCTCTACATTGTGAGATCTTGACAGACATTTGGAGAGTGACACAGCTACTCCAACCAATATTATCAAGGCATCCAAGACTTACTTAGTGTCTATGTGGAAGAAGGAGGGAGAGAGGCAGACTAATAAAGATGAAAGATATGAGAATGGAAGGTAATCTTGGAGTAGGAGGAGCAAAACGTAAAAATGGAAATCTTGCTATGGGAGAGGGGAGTAGAAAAAGGTGGGCAGATGATAGAGGGGAAAAATGGTGGGATGGAAAGAAAGGGAGAGGCTGCTGGGGGGAGGGAAAGCTGAAGATGGGAGTAGACAGAAAGAGGTGGGTAACTGAGTGGGAGAGAAACTTTATAGCATGTTGTAGATGGAGATGGCATTTTATTCTGAGGCCTGGGGAAGCTTGTGGCTTTGCAGCAACATGGTAGAGAGCCAGGAGGTGGATCCAGTTGAGGGGTCTTCCTCACATTATGCAAAACTGAATTATTTAGGAGGGCTTTTTGCGCAGGTAATAGGGCTTTACTCTAAGGAAATAGTTCAGAAAGGTGCTTTGGTAAAGGGATAGAGTCTGTCAAGGTTTTTTTCTGGGAAAAGAGGTGGTGGAACTCTCAAGAGGGAAATGAGGAAGAAACACACAGGATTCTTTGAAATCATATTATTTTCAAGCACTATAGCCGAGTATTTTCAAGAGGTGCCGGAACTCCATCCCCCCGCTTTCCCCCTGAAAAAAAGCCCTGGGGTCTGGGAACTGTACAACCAAAAGTATACTCCTACTATGCTCCTGCTATGTATTATTTAACGTGTCCTATTTAAATGCTTATTTCAGCTTTGTTTTCAGATTTCTGCAGTCCAAACCATATCACACTGTTTATTGGACATCTCATCCTGCTAATTGTATTGACTTGCACAGTGTAATTTGCCTTGAGTCTCAGTAAGAAAGGTAGACTATAAATAAAGAAAACAAACATATTATATGTGCAAAACCATTTTTTTTAAAAAAAAAGAGAGA
Source organism: Eublepharis macularius (assembly GCF_028583425.1). Lineage (NCBI taxonomy): Eukaryota > Metazoa > Chordata > Lepidosauria > Squamata > Eublepharidae > Eublepharis > Eublepharis macularius. The sequence goes on from NC_072798.1 coordinate 10,081,653, forward strand.
TTAGAATTGTAGCAGAATGGACCAGCCCAGGAGACCCCCTTTATAATGGAAAAGTGGAGTAGTTCAATGGCAGTGATTGTTGTAGAAATCACCTGCTTTTACCACATGGTGTTTACCTTGTGGTCCGCCTTCTGTATTATTTATAGTCAGGGCTCATTTCGAGGGGGAACGCACAGGAACGCAGTTCTGGCAGTTCCCCCAAGAGGTCACATGTTAAGAGGCTCCGCCCACCAGACTCTCGGCCATTTGGGGCCCATTTCGGCCTGGATTAGGGCCAAAACAGCCTAGATCGGGCCTCTGACAGGTGGTAGGTCACTGTCCCGCTCATCAGTGGCCTGATCCTGACTATTTTGGGCCCCTTTTCAGCCATTTTCAGCCCCTTTTTGCCATTTTGGGCCCAATTTTGGTCCTGAATGGCCAGGATTGGGTCCAAAACAGCCAGGATAGGTGGTGTCAGGGGGTGTGGCATATGCAAATCAGTTATACTAATGACACACTTCTGGTGATGGCAAGAGGTGTGGCATATTCTAATGAGTTATGCTAATGAGTTATGCTAATGAGTTCCTCCAGCTCTTTTTCTATGAAATGAACCCTGTTTATAATATACCTTTCCTTAGACAGTTGGTGATTTGCATTGTTCCCTAATTCTGTAATCCTAGTTTCACTGCATTGTCCATTGGTTGTAATATGCTGTCTCATTGATTCTGTATTGATTTTATACTGTCTGATTACAGATGGATTCTGTAAACAATCTTCAGTCTCAGAGGGAAAGACAAACTGTTAATAAAGTAAATAAAATAAATATTCTAGTGCGAGAAAAGAGACTATTCAAGAATTCTGTGGGGAACACATCTTCAAAATACTATGGAATTTCCATTGAAACTGTTGACTCTTCCAACTCAAATGGAAACTTCCAGTTCAGTGGGGTGAAATGAAACTTTGTAACTCAGGGAGGGGGAAAAATCCACCTTACCAAAATGTAACCCCAGATTGTCCATAAATACAAGGATCATCCCAAATATTCACACCGCCACTCCTTCTAACAAAAGCATCTTCCAACTCATCCTAAAACCTCAACCAAAAGGGGGGGGGGAATCCATCCACCCTCCTCCAGAAATGAGCAGTGTCAATGCAGCAATTTTGTTTAATCAACATGGGACATCATTTTCTTTTGAGCAAGAAAGATGGCATTTTTTAAAGAAAAAAACCCTCAGCCTTATTATATCCTAATGACAGGTATAATTGGGAATGTCAGGTCTCCAAATAACAAAGGAACAGAAGAAGGGGGGAAGAAGAAGAAAGAAGAAGGGGTTTTGATGTTTTTTTCCCTTCATTTTCCTAAATATGGCGCTATCCCGGCCACGTTCAAGTAATTTAAGCCCCCAAGCTACATCGGACAAGGCAAGGGCTAATTGGGTTGCTGTCTCCCTGGCTTCCTCCCTTCAAATTGGCCGTAATAAGGTTGTCTGCGAAGGGGTCAGCAGCTAGTGGCCAGCTTGGCTGGAGCCCTGGGAGACTGTCAACAGGAAGAGAACAAGGAGTCCATTCGGGTCAATGTGAGAGAGGCTCAATGAACACTGGTAATTGACGTAGTGACAGCCCTGTCTGTTGGGAGACAAGAGAAGTGGGCAGCAGTAATGAAAGACACGGTGCCAACAAGAGAACAATAGCATTGAGAATATAAGCCTTGCAGATTTGCACACTGGAGTTTAGACATATCTTACGCTTTGTAATATGCATTCAAATGCTGTTTCAAAAATATCAGATAGGGCGTGCTCTCGATTATGGCAAGGAGATATGAGTGGGTGCCAGCTGGATGCTACCTCTATTTAAAGGGTGTCTCGAACCACATCGACAGCAAGATTATAAGGCATCTTTCACACATGTTGGATAACGCACTTGCAATGCGTTTTAGCTATCGTTTGCAAGGGGATTTTCCTGCGTGAAACAGGCAAGTGCATTATTCAATGTGTGTAAAAGCAGTATTATGGAGGAGTGAGAACCAGAATTCAAGTCTCCCTGACCCTGTAGTCGCATGCTCACCACTAGACAATACTGCTTTTAGTACTAGTTGACCTTGGGCCAATCTCTGTCAACCTAAAATAAACCATAAGGTTGTTGTGATGATAAAATGGAGGAAAGGAGAATCTTCTATGCCACTCTCAGCTCCTTCGAGGAAGGGTATGAATGTAATATGTAAAATCGAAAAGAGTCCAGTAGCACCTTTAAGACTAGACCCAAACAGGTGGGAAACCTCCTAAAGCAATCACAAAACCACCGGGATACCCCAGGGAGGTACAAGAATCAAAAATGAAACACCTTAATATCAATTTTCAAATCTGTTTTTGCTCATTTATAACAAAGGTTTTAAGATCAAAAAGAGTCCAGTAGCACCTTTAAGACTAACCAACTTTATTGTAGCATAAGCTTTCGAGAATCCCAGTTCTCTTTGTCAGATGCAGGGAACTGCGATTCTCGAAAGCTTATGCTACAATAAAGTTGGTTAGTCTTAAAGGTGCTACTGGACTCTTTTTGATTTTGCTACTACAGACTAACATGGCTAACTCCTCTGAAAGGTTTTAAGCTCATTTATAACACACAATCATTCAGCTGACTGAAATATCAAATCCCGTGTACAAAGTAAATGAATACAAAGTAAAGTCCAATCCTGCAAAGGCAATGTCCTTGTCTTGTATTCCAGGTGGCCCTTGTTAGCACACAAAAGACATTTGCACTCCAATGATGCGCTTGAAAAACAAGCTGTAAAGCAGGCAAGGAGCTTCACCGGCCTCTTCTTTTTTGCTCGTTTCGAGGTTAAATCTTCATCCGGCCGTTAGGCCACCTGGAATACAAGACCAGGACATTGCCTTCGCAGGATTGGACTTTACTTTGTATTCATTTACTCTGTACACGGGATTTGATATTTCAGTCAGATGAATGATTGTGTGTTATAAATGAGCTTAAAACCTTTGTTATAAATGAGCAAAAACAGCTTTGAAAATTGATATTAAGGTGTTTCATTTTTTATTCTTGTACCTCCCTGGGGTATCCCGGTGGTTTTGTAAGCACCTTTAAGACTAACCAACTTTGCTGTAGCATAAGCTTTCGAGAACCACAGTTCTCTTCCTCAGGTGCATGGCGCATCTCTTCGTCACACATCTGACAAAGAGAACTGTGATTTTCGAAAGCTTATGCTACAGCAAAGTTGGTTAGTCTTAAAGGTGCTACTGGACTCTTTTTGATTTTGCTACTACAAACTAACACGGCTAACTCCTTTGGATCTATGACAGTGTAATATGTAGATTGCGCACCACTTTACCTGTGATATTTTATATTAGATACTTTAGTGAAGCAAGATAGACATTTATTCACATATTTGCCCTATGTATTACTTTCACAGGTGAACAGATTTGACTGACTTTCACTGTCCCAGCATTTTATCTTGAAAATCCATTTCACTCTTGCTTCCCCTTTGTGCAAAATGAACGTATGAATCTTCACCTTTGCGTTGAATTGTGATTCCGCATGCTGAAGTTTACCTGTTTCATTTATCTAGGGTCATTTTTTGTTGTTGTTATTGCATCAATCACATATGAATGGGTTAATTAATGTAGAAGAAACTACTGGTGTTATGGGAAGTGGAATTTCTTTTTCTGAAATTCACAATTTTATATAGCCGTTGATTTCTTTTTTTCTCTTTTAAAACAGAGTAGAATTCAGTGTGGCCATGTATACTTGATCTTACTTATCTCCAGTTTTCTCTTTGCAGCAGTTTCGGCCAGTTACTCTTCTTATGTGTTTTGCCTGATGTATTAGAATTGCCTTTATTTTACTTCCAGGAAAGTGATGATGGTGGAGAGTGCCTAGGGGTGCCATTCTGCTGCTCAGGATGGGGAAATCCCCTGCTCCCACCCTTCCCCCATCACACCCACTTACTTGGCTGTCAGGGGGGCACACTCCCACCCCCCCACACACCCAGAGCGGCCCAATTTGGGCCAAAACACACCTCGCAGCAGGCCTGTTTCAGGCCAAATTGTGCCCATAGTGGGCTGATCCAGCTTGCAGGAGTGCCCCCAGCTGCCCTTTGACCCCCATGTGATGACATCACTTCCTGGAAGTCATGTCACTGTGCAAGCCGGAAACAAGGACACTGGGCATTGTGCAAGCCGGAAACAAGGACGCTGGGCACAGCAAGGTAGGTGCCGGGCTCCCAATCTCCTACCAGGGGAGTCAAGGGACCTGGCAACCCTAAGAGTGCCCTCAAGTCATAGTTGACTTATGGCGACCCCTGCTGGGGTTTTCAAGGCAAGAGACTAACAGAGGTGGTTCCCTATCGCCAGCGTCTGCAACCCTGGTCTTCTTTGGAGGTCACTCATCCGATTACTAACCAAGGCCGATCCTGCTTAGCTTCCAAGATCTTACAACGTCTGACAAGATCAGGGTCAGGGCCCTAGGAAAGTACACTAAGGAATGTAGCCCTTCATTCCTGTGTGGTTCTCATTGACATCTAGCACACATTGGGACAACACATGCGAGGAGTTTCGAAACCCTCTCCATGGTTTGCTTATTTATGTCATGTGAAGAAGTCCATCCTACTGCTTAAGTAGTGGTTTGTCCTTCAAGGCCAGTTCTTGCCCCTCACCTTCTCACCTTTATTCTCTTCTGCATCGATGGAAACTGGAATGCTCAAGGTGAAGGCATGCATGGTTCTTTTGGACGTCCATAACATTACAGAATGTTCTAGAAACCCATCTTCCTCTGCTTGTTATCAAACACTCTAGCCTGGAGTAGAGAGGAGAGAATTGAAGGGGGCTTCCCATTGCAGGTCTGTAAACACACCCTTGCTCAGATATTCTCAACTTATATCAGACTGGATGGGTCAATGCACTTCCACACTATAAAACATCCCTTATGGAGCAAACACCTCAGATGAAATGTTTGTATTTCTTTATTTTATTTATTATTTTATCACATTTGTACCCCACCCTCCACACAAATGGGTTCAGAGCATCTAACAACAAAAGGAGAATCTATCCAACTCAAGCCCAATATTATTCAGAAGAATGATAATAGTAGAATTTAGCATTTATGGATCACTTTCTGAACTCAAAAGTTCTCCACACATTTCACTTTGCAATCCTTACAAATGCCCTGTTGGGAGACTAGCATGATAAACCCAGGGGTTATTTCGTAGAAAAAGAACTGGAGGAACTCATTAGCATAACTCATTAGCATATGCCACGCCCCTTGCCAGCACCGGAAGTGTGTCATTAGCATAACCGATTTGCATATGCCACACCCCCTGACATCACCTATCCTGGCTGTTTTGGACCCAATCCTGGCCATTCAGGGCCAAAATTGGGCCCAAAATGGCAAAAGGGGATGAAAATGGCCAAAAAGGGGCCCAAAATGGTCAGGATCGGGCCGCTGCTGAGTGGGAGAGTGATCCACCACCCATCAGAGGCCCAATCCGGGCTGTTTTGGCCCCAGTCCAGGCCGAAACGGGCCCCAAATGGCTGAGAGTCAGGTGGGCAGGGCCACCTGTCATGTGACCTCTTTGGGGAACTGCCGGAACTGTGTTCTGGCTCATTCCCACTCAAAATGAGCCCTGGATAAACCCTGTATTAAAAATGGGAGCCAACAATGAGAGTTGCCACCTAGTTCCTTCAATGGAGAGGCAAAATTAGAATCCGGGACTGCCTGGATCACAACACATTCCTATACCAAACTAGGCAACACCAGCTCCCACATGGTACAGAGTTTCCCAATATCTTTAAAAACAAACAAACATTTTATTTAGGAAAAAAAAAGATGAAAAAATAATAACAATTGAAAGTGCATAGAACCTTATACAAAATACATCAGGCTACACCAGAAAGAGTGTATAACATATATATTAATAGATTTGAGCTGCATGAAAGATATAATCAAAATATGTGACTTTTACTCCTCTCCTTCAATTTTATTATTAAAAAAAGAGAAGAAGAATGAACTATAATACTTCTAGATGTATCTGGTAACCCATATTTAGGGAGTTTTTTGAGGCGGAATTCAGCTCAAGGTTGGACTTTAAACATTTTGTGCTCAACATTATATTCTATCTCACAATATTTAGTATATTAACGTATTCATTTTACTATTTAGCTTAACTGTTAGTCTATTTTAATATTAATTGTACATTCTAAATTTAGCAGATTGACCTATTATATATATGAAAAATTCATCCAATCGTGCAAAAAGAACACAATAAGAATAACAGCACAATAAGAACATAATAAAAAGGGACTTTAAACATTTTGTGTCCAATGTTCTATCTGACAATATTTATTACATTAACTTATTAGTTGCACTATTTAACTTAACTGTTAGTCTATTTTAATATTAATTATACATTCTAAATTCAGTAAATTGACTATTATAGATATTGAAAATTCATCCAATCGTGCAAAAAGAACAAAAAAATTATTTATTCATCCATCCATCCATCCATCCATCCATCCATCCGTTCGTTTATTTATTTATTTATTTATTTATTTATTTATTTATTTATTTATTTATAGTCTGCCTTCCTCACTGAGACTCAAGGGAGATAATAAGAATAACAGCATAATAGGAGCATAATAAGAAGGGACTTGTATATTATATTATACATATTGAAAATTCCGTATATATGGTTTCCCACTATCATCATCTTCTGCTGGCATACTACACCACAGTAGACCTCCGCATGCTGTAGTTGTGTAGCAGGTAAAGCATCAGACTGGGATTTAAGGGGACCCAGGTTCGAATCCCCACTCTGCCATGGAAGCTTGATGTGTGACTTTGGGCAGTCACGCTCTGTTAGCCTCTCCTTCTTCCCCAGTTGTGAATATAACAGGGAGAGTCATGTATGCCTCCCTGGGAGGAAGGATGGAATAAAGATGGGCTGGATTCTAAAGATCTGCCCCTGCTCCCTTTGTTTCACCACTGGGTGCCTACCAGACAGTGCAGTCCTTGACCTACATTCCACCATGAGTCACCAAGCAGAAAAAAATATCGAGGGATGCACATATATGTGTGAATCAGCCCTGAACTGGCCCTCAAAGAAAGAAGAAAGTGTTGCAGGGGAGAAAGTTGCATCAGTTGCACTGGCCGTGTTGCGCAGTCGGGAGGGAGGCCTTAAGCAAGAACAGCACATGTTGCATTCCATTTTGATGCGTAATTTACAACTCACCAGAGCCTCTGCATCTTATTAAGTTTGGGTGGGTCTTTGCAACAGAAGCAAGCATTGCATTGAGCTCCTAGGCTGAAACTCTTTTCATGGGCATTTGCAAACATTAGCATTGTTAAGAGAAACTCTCTTCATTCCCCTTTCTCCAATTTCTCCCTGAAATCCAATCCGTTTCTTTTCCTCTTTTTAGGAACTTAAAGTCAGTATTGATCACAGAGAAATTCCGAGAGAGGAGGGGCAGGAAAGGACGTTCTGCAGAATTTCAGAATTTCACTCAACAGATGCTCAGAGGCAGGCAGTGTCTTCCCAAACTTTCCTGTCCTTCTTGTTGTGTGCAACATCAAAAAGAGAAACACCCTGCATGGGCTGAAATTGCAAAACAGTGCATAGAGGTATAACAGAAAACCACAAAGAGAAATAAAAGAGAAACGAAAGAGAATTCCTTGTTTTGAAAGAAAAAGATTCTAGCCCAGTAGCACTTTAGAGATCAACTAGATTTCCAGGGTATGAGCTTTTGAGAGTCAAAGCTCCCTTCATCAGATACAAAGAGTGAGAAAAACACTTATGCTGGAAATTTAGTTGGTCTCTAAAGTGCTACTGGACTCAAATCTTGCTCTTCTACTCCAAATCAACATGGCTACCCTCCTGAATCTGTTTTGAAAGAGAAAAAAATATAAATCAACGGCTATATAAAATAGTGAATTTCAGAAAAAGAAATTCCACTTCCCATAACACTAGTAGTTTCTTCTACACTAATCAACCCATTAACATATGATTGACACTCAGATTCATGTGTGATTGACGTTTTTGCCCTTTCTCTTAGAGTACCACCACCTTGTAGTGTTGTAGAGCAAGCTTTGTGTCTAATAGCACCGTAAAAACAAACTAGATTTACAGAGTATGAGTTTTTGAGAGTCAGAGCTCAATTTTGTGGGATAAAAGGTTGAGGCATGGAAAGTTGAGCCGTTTGATTAGAGGAAAATATAGTCTTTATATCAGTATCTTTAATTCGATAAACATACATATAAGTAGCTAGCTAGTAGATAAAGTAATGAGGCTATACAGTAGCAGTGCTGCGCGTCTGTATCTGCTGCAGCTTCTCACACACACCTGCTGGTAATTAACATTTTTATGGCTTCTAACCAGGATTGACTCTAAGCCAAGGTTACACTTCCAGGTTAGGTCTCATGAGATCAAAACAAATGAATTAACCCAATAGTGACTAAATTTAGATCTTGCCAACTCCCTACACATTTGTCATAAAACAGTGGCTGGGGCTGAAGCTACAAAAGGGTGCATTGGTTTTCTCTACAGGGAGAAATCCCAGAGAAATGAAAGAGAAATCCCTTTCTTTAAAGAGAAAGAAAAGAGAATAAGGGTGATCAATGGCTATGTCTAAAAAAGTTCAGAAAAAGTATTTCCCCTCTTCATAATAATGCTGACAAACACCCATATACAAGGTGTCTCTCTACACAAGACATTTTACACGGGGATGCTCAAATGAAAGATCTTACATGTGTTCTCCCATTGTGGATACACATGCTAGGAAGAGAGAGTCTGCTTGAATAGGAGACCACATAGAAAGTAAGTCATTTGAGCATCCCCATGTAAGATTTCTTGTGTAGAGCGACTCAAGGTCCACATTGGTTAAGAGGAAACTTGTGTTGAAATTGAGTATGTCTGGGCATGGAAGCCTGACATAAGTGTGGGAGTGCCACCACAAACTGTGAGCTTTGAAAATTCAGTTTTGTAGGTGCCTGCTCTCGTTGGCTGGCTGGGTGGGTGGTGCCACAGCAGCATCCTTTTGAGATCTCCTCAGGGCTAGGACCAGTTTTTCTAGTTGCCCACCTTTGGATTCCTATCCTGTTTGGCCTGCTTTCACCAGATAAGAGTGAGAAGATGGTAATTAACCCACCTCACTGCTGAATGAAGTGCTAGATTTACGGAGGATTGTTAACCCAGATAGCAGGAATCAAAACAGCCAAATGAAGGGTGGATACTATCAAGCTGCACTTGCGGAAACAAACTTTCCCTGTTATGCCCTCCCTCCCCCACTGCCTGTTGCATTCCTTCATAACAGGCTCCTAGGAAGACACAGCCTTGGAGCATTGGTCAATTGGTGGGCTACTGAGAAATCATGGAGACAGAGTCTGGAGCAGGAGGGGAAAAATGGCAGAAATTGCAAGGAGATGTTCCCATTGTGGCTGGCCAAACATAAACACAGCCATATCGGAAGAGATTCCACTTTCTTCCTGTTGCCCAGTGGCTTGAAATGTCTGGCTGGAGCCCAGTTCAGAGGGAAAGAGGAAAATGGAGACACTGAAAAACAGGTGCTGGGCAGGAGCTATGCAGATGTTGGGAGCTCCAGGGCTAGCAGCCGAATGCTGCATATTATTGTTATTGTTGTTGTTGTTGTTGTTGTTGTTGTTGTTGTTGTTGTTGTTGTTGTTGTTGTTGTTGTTGTTGTTGTTGTCCACCCTCCCCATGGACGGGCTTAGGGCGGATTACAACATACAGATAAAAACACATTAATAAAACGGTACATTAAATAATGATAAAAGCCAGATTTAACAGCATAAAAACAAACTCTGCACTATGTTCTGACTCTGCACTATGTCCCAGGTTCACTTCACCCTTCCCTGCCAACCACGAGGGAAGAGAGGGGTGGGGACGTGACGTGAGTTGGTGCGAGATTAGCCACCGTTCCGACATGGGGCAGATGACTCAATATAGCCCCTCAGTAATAGGAGACAGGCAGGGAGGCCAATTGGTGGATCTGAGTACTGGCCGACCATATGCCTGGCGGAACATCTCTGTCTGTCAGTCTATGGAGAACAGGATATGTTGAAGCTGACTCCTGCTCCTTGCAACAAGAAATCCAAGCTCTCTTGAGTTAAGGTTCTTTAATGAGATATCATAGCTTCAGCATATATATGTCCATAGGTTATACAGAGGCAAGTAAAAGCATCTGGCTGCACACAGGTCTCTTGTTGAGAATGACATATGGAGTGCTTGCTACAAAGTTTCAGTCCCTCCACGTAAGCCCCCCACCCTTGGTGCCCAACCAGCTGGGCATAGTCAGTGGGAGAGTAGGAAGGAACTGTCCCAAGGCCGCTGTGGTGAGCCATCTCAGATAAGAGCGCAGCCTTCCCAGGAGCTGGACAGCTTATTTGAAAAATAGACACACACAGGGGAGATGATTGCAATAATTCAGAAGAATGGAGGGACTGTGGGAAACAGACCTGACACTGTCTTACAGGCCCACCAGAAGGACACAAGGTCTTGGCGGGCCCAAGTGTCCTCCGACAGAGAGTTCCACCAGGTTGGGGCCAGGACTGAAAACGCCCTGGCCCTGGTTGAGGCCAGTTGAGCCTCCCTAGGGCCAGGGACCACCAGTAGATGTTTTCCTGCTGATCTAAGTGCTCTCCGGGGTACATATGGGGAGAGGTGGTCCCTCAGGTATGCCAGTCCCAGTCCGTTTAGAGCTTTATAAGTTAAGCATAGGGGCTGAACCCAGGGGGAATCCAGCTCATGTCTTGCTGACGGCTGCCATCAGAGGAAGGTTGAGTGGTTTGAGGCTCTGGCATGACCAGTCCAGTTACCCCGAGCAGATTGATAATAGGGTACTGTTATCAAGCTCCCCAGATTTTTAGTGGTCATCATTGATGGCTCCTTCTTGTGGCTAACATTGCTACCTCCTCTGTTGTTTCAGGTAAGGCTGTGGCAATAGACATCATTAGGGACCTCCATGGCTGTGGTACCAAAACTTTGGAACTCCCTTCCCAGTGAGAAACGTCTGTCTCCCTCTGTCATTGTCTTCTGCTAGCAGGTGAAGACTTTGCTGTTTTATTTGGTGCATCCTCAATAAACTCCTCCCTGATTGCATTTGTGTGCCTATACTTTTTATTGCAATATTTATATATACATTTTAAATATTGTTTCAATCTTTTTAAAAGGTTAATGCCTGATGTTTGCTGCCTTGAGGACCTTATATGGGTGGAAAGGGGCAAACTAGGGAGAATTAAATATAAGTAATATTAAAATGGATCAATGGTTAAGCTCAGGGCTTTTTTTCAGGGGGAACGGAGTTCCGGAACCTCTTGAAAATGGTCACATGGCTGGTGGCCCCGCCCCCTGATCTCCAGACAGAGGGGGGTTTAGATTGCCCTCCGTGCCGCTCAGCGGCATGGAGGGCAATCTAAACTCCCCTCTGCCTGGAGATCAGGGGGCGGGGCCACCAACCATGTGACCATTTTCTCTGAGGGCAACCCACTGAGTTCCACCACCTCTTTTCCCAGAAAAAAAGCCCTGGTTAAGCCAAATAGTTAAGTTAGCATGCTAACATAATAAAATTGAATTTAATGTTGAATATAAAATGTAAAATCTAAAAGGCTGTATCTACAGTATCTTAAGTATACATGGGGGGTGGAGAGGGGAAATGTTATGTAGTTTCATTATTTTTCATTTTTTGCTTGTATTTTATGTGCATGCTCTTTTTTTTTTAAACGTTTCATTCATTGTTTATCGTGTAAAGATAAAATATACATAAAAAAGGAAAGAGGCATATCAGTGTTTTAAATCATAATCAAATTCATTTTCTCTCTGGTTTTGAGTTATGGATAGCATACCATAACGTAACACCTTCTACCCTATTGGAGTTCATAAAGAAAGACGATATGGGTTATGTTAAGTGGGCAGGACTAAAGGAGGAAGGGCGTTGCTATATGATCAAGGCTGGGAATTTATTTATTCATTTATGCTCCGCTTTTCTCCTCAATGGGGACCCAGAGCTGCATATGTTATTCACTTCTCCATCATTTTCACCTCACAACAACCCTGTGAAGTAGGTTGTTGTTGTTGTTGTTGTTGTTATTATTTATTACATTTCTCACCCACCCTTCCCACAAGCGGGCTCAGGGTGAGGTACAACAATTATAAAAATACAATATAAAAACAATGGTTCATATCCTAAAGTCAGCAGTTAAACAGATATTAACTGTCCCAAAATGAGGTGAATTCCAGGTTCCTGCCCATCAACATATGGGGGGAGGGAAGTGGACAGATGAAATACTGCTACCCATGCGTGGATCACCTAGCGAGTGGGCACTACATAGCCCCATACTGTACCCATACATTGGTCAGCCAGTCAGTGGACACTGTATAACCCCACACTTAGTGGGAGACCGGTGGGAGGCTCAGTAAAGATCTAATGCTGGCCTCAACCGTACGCCTGGTGGAACATCTCCATCTTACAGGCCTACCAAAATGATACAAGATCCTGACGGGCTTGGGTGTCCTCAGACAGAGAGTTCCACCAGGTTGGGGCCAAGACCGAAAAGGCTGAGGGCAAAGCTACAAGTGACGAATGACACTTGAACGGCAAGTGTATTTCTCCCTGTTCACTTGCCCTCCACTCAATCCACTTGCTGTTCAAGTTTTTTTTTGAATTAATGCATCACATATTATTACATTTCAATACAGTCCCAGTTCTCCTATGATACATCTAATCCACTTGCTGTTCAAGTGTCATTCGTCACTTGTAGCTTGGCCCTGAGAGTGTGCAGCTGCCTAAGGTTACTCAGCAAGTTTCCCTGTGTAATGATTTTAAATGTGTGTGTGTGTGTGTGTTTAAATGCTTGGTGTGGTACAGATGAAGAGAGGGGGTTAAAGAGAGGGGTGAGTGAGTGATATGATTGGCTGATGACTGAGAGTGTGGGTGGAGTGAATGCAGTTTTCAGTTACTCAGAGCCGAACTAGACGAGCAAATTGCTCGAGTCTATGCGAGTGGCCAGATTCATTATTTTCCCTTACCTTTCCATGTCTCTTTTGCCCCCGGTGAACTTGTGTCCTTGGCTCTCCTCTGCCCACATGTTGGCAAAAAAGCAGTTTATGTGTGGTCACATCGGCAAGAGTCTGTGTTCAATATCATCAAGTCGCCGTTGCAGAGTGGTGATTCTGTTTTGCTTCCGCTTCCCTCTTTCTGCACAGAAAGGCAATAGGGGACAGTTACAGGGGATGGTTTAAGCATGTGCAAACTTGTGGTGCATGATGGGATACCATTCCTGCATCTTGGAGGAGTGCAGAAGAAACCCGTGTCAGCACAGACATGGGATCAAGCACAGTCTGGCTGCACTGGCCGTGTACAGGAAAGCTATGGGGAGACGTGTAAAGTCTGTTCGTGTGTCGTTCACGTGCCATTCGTCTCATGTAGTTCAGCTCTGAGTGAAGAAAAAAGATTCAGTCTGGTTTTAGCGGGCAAGCTGTGTGCAGCCTGAGCAAGTCTAAGAGAGAAATATTTCTGAGAGAAATATTGAGTCTGGTTTTAGCAGGCAAGCTGTGTGCATCCTGAGCAAGTCTAAGCATTTTGGAGAGAAATACGGCATCTGGTTTTAGCAGGCAAGCCGTGTACAGCCTGAACAACTCTAAGCATTTCTGAAAGAAATATTCAGAGGGCAAGAGAGGCAAGCTGTGTGCAGCCTAAGAGTGTCTGTGAATTTCTGAGAGAAATATAACCTGTGTGGAAATCCAAACACTGTGTGTCTGAGAGAAACCCGTTCATTCTATCTGAAGCAGGCAAACTGTGTGTGTGCCTGAGAGAAAATCTATGTGTATTTGAATGAGAAATTGAAAGTTTAAGATCAGAGTGACTGTACCTAAGTAAAGTTACTTTAAGAACAAATAACATTCTTTGAAACCATCAAGCTTAAGAAATAATATGAAACCAATACGCTTATTGTAAAAATAAAAGTTTTTGTTTTTCTGTTTATCCCAGAGTATATGTTATTCCTATATCCCATTTCTATCCTCAAGGTCACATAGTCCCACAAAGAAACCTGACCCTTGGGTACATATTAAAGGGGAAATTTAAATTATCCTGGAATATAATTCCCTGGTGGCAGCAATCTACCTAGAGGGGGTCAGAAGAAAAGGGTTAAAAGCAAAATTAAACTAAAGAAAGAAAAGGGCTCATAACACCATGGCAGAGTGGAGATTTGAACTTGAGCTTCCCGAATGTTAATCCAAGACTCCTTCCATTACACCATGTTCACATTGGAAGGTTTGCAAGAGGTGTTTCATCATGCAATAATGGAGGTAACATTACCTTTTTTTCTTAAAGCAATAGCCTGTATCCCGTCACTTTGCTTAGCAAAGTTTGATGCCTCCTTACATTGCAAGGAGCCTTCCTCCAGAAGAAATAAATTCAATTTTTGGAAAACATTTTGTTACTCCTATCTCACATTTATGAGGACAGCTGTTAAGATTGTATCTCCTTAGAGAAAGGTCTGGCAGAGTTGCTGTTGCAAACACTGGGATGATCAAAGGGAATGGAGACTGCTTCTATATACCATTGGATATTGCACTATTATTGTGTCATTCACAACTGGGTTATCCAGTGCAGACAAGCCAATCCATGGCAAAATAGCGCCCTCTCCAATGGATGCAGCCCTGGAATGAAGGATCTGGAAATACTTTCAGAGATCTTCTCTACCATTGCCAGTGCAGTCAAGACTAGACATGGGCATGAACAGAATATGAGCTTCCCTATGCAAGCTCTCTGGGTGACCTTGGTCCAGTCACACATTTTCAGCCTAACCTACCTGACAGGGTTGTTGTTAGGATAAAACAGAGGAGAGGAGAATGATGTAAGCCACTTTGGGTCCCCGCTGGAGAGAAAGGCAGGGTATGGATGAAGTAAATACAAAAATAAACTTCATATGGGTACCTATTAATTCCAATCTCAGAAAAAGAGAACAAATGTAATCTATTGCTCTCCTCAGTGAAGCACGAAACCTTCCTTTGGGTAGAAGAAATAATTAAGCTGGAAGAAGACTACTAAGAGCCAAACTACAAGTGATGCCTGACACAGGTTGGACACTTGTCAGCTTCCCTCAAGTTTTGATGGGAAATGTAGGCATCCTGGTCTTGCAGCTGTAATGGAGAGCCAAGCTGTAAAACTGGGACGCCTACATTTCCCATCAAAACTTGAGGTAAGCTGACAAGTGTCCAACCTGGGTAAGGCATCACTTGTAGCTTGGCTCTTAGGCTGGCTTCAGACATTGCAGAGAGGAGTGGTAGGATACAGGCTAATATGCGGAGCAACTTGTAACCCAAGATAGGTAGGAAGACAGAAGATAAGCTATTTTAAGTAAGTTCCAGTCTCTGGGGACCAGAGAGTTGCTTCCCAGGGTACTGAACAGCTTGTGGCTATTATGAAGCCTCTGGCTGTGTACGCGCTATGTGCCATCAAGTCACCTCCGACCCATGGCAACCCTATGAATGAAAGACCTCTGAAACGTCCAAACTGGAGGACATGGCTTCTTTTACTGAGTCAAGCCATCTTGTTTTAGGTCTTCCTCTTTTCCCACTGCCTCCTGCTTTTCCTAGCTTTATTGTCTTTTCCAGTGATACGTATCTTCTCATGATGTACAATAGCCTCAGTTTTGTCATTTTAACTTCTAGGGAGAATTCAGGCTTGATGTGATCAAGAACCTACTTATTTGTCTTTTGGGGCATCCATCATGCCCACAAAACTCTCCTCCAGCACCACATTTCAAAAGAATCAATTTTCTTCCTGTCACCTTTCTTCACTGTCTAACTTTCACATCCATGCATAGTAATAGGGAATACCATTGTTTGGATTATCCTGATCTTGAGACATCCTTATCTTCTAGTTTCCTCACAGCTGCTCTTCCAAGTCTCAATATTCTTCCAATTTTTTGATTGCAGTCTCCCTTTAGGTTAATGATTGAGCCAAGGAATAGAAAAATCATGGAGAATGAGTGAGGCGTCGGCAGATTGGAGACGGGCAAATGTTGTCCTGATTTTCAAAAAAGTGGATGCAGGAGACCGCAGGCTGGTCAGCATGGAGTCAGTTGTTGTTTGACTGCTTTGGGGGAGTACATTATTTTTTGTGAAGATGGTGTTTTCCTGTGAAGCTTGGCCAATCATTGTGCATTTCCACTGTATAAGTGATAACTATGTTTGTCCGGCAATGCCAAAAGGGGGAACCCCAACCCTGAGCTCAAAGTGGCAGCAAGGGGGAAATTTAAAAAAAAAGTCACCAGTGCCCAAACCATGATGATGTCACATCTGGGGAAAACATTCAGAGGGACAACTCTATGGCATCACAACACCGTTGAGCTTCCTCCTCTCCCTGAATTACGACCTCTCCAAGCATGTCCCAAGCCAGAGTCAGCAACCTTACTAGGGTCGTCAAGTTGAGCCTGGCCATTGGCAGGAGAGTTGGGGGGCAGGGATATGGTGGGGTCAGGCATCATATAAGTATTAATGTCACTTCTGTGGAAAACCTAGAAGCGATGGCAGTAGCTTTAGGAATCAAAATTCCGTGACTGTTGTCACTTCTGGGTTTTCCCTGGAAGTGATGTCACAGTGGTTAAGTGGTTCGGCTGCGAATCAGCACTCTACTGGTTCAAATGCCATGAGCTCAGCAGGTGGACCTGGGTAAGCCACTCCTTTCAGCCCCAGCTCCCCAGCTGTCTTGTGGGGATAATAATAACGCTAACTTGTTCACTGCTGTGGGTGGGGCACTAATCTGTCTAGAAGAGCAGTATATAAGCACACTTATCATCGTCATCGTCATCGTCATCATCATCACACTTGCGATGAAAGTGAATTTTAAAAAAATTCCACTACTGCTTGAAGTGGTGATGGGCAATGGGAGCTTGGGTTAGGGGATTCCTTGCTCTGACTAGGCGATTGGCAGGCCTAAACCTTACCCTCTTACCTCCTCATAATTCTACTGCCTCCTTCTACTTCGTGCATAAACAAGGCCTCAGCTTGGATGTCTCACATACAAAGCGCAGAATGCAAAACCTGTGAACTGTATCATTCCAACTTGGATAGCTTTGGCTGTGGTAGGAACGACACACCCATAGCATTATGGAAAAACAACAACAACACTTCTTACATATTTCTGAAGCTTACAGTTCAGCAAAGCCAGAGTGGATTGGAAAATGTGGGTTTCAAACCCCCCCTTTTTAAAAGGGAGCTTGGACAGCTGTTCAAGTAACATGAGGAAACAAGACAGTTCTAGCAAGACAGATGGATATTGTCATTTCTTGAACAAAGGTACAACATCCTTCTTTCTGGCTCCCTTGCTTTTAACAATTCCAAAGAGTGTATTTCCAAAAGCCGTAATTACTCATGGATGGTGCAAACGGAGCTCTTTCCCAGTGTTTATACCTAAACACAAAATGTACGCTACATGGCAACAGCATAGGATTGAACATGTCTCCTCATTTTCCCAGAATAGTTCTTGGCATTCCTCTGCCAAAGGAAAAAAAATGAATTGGTTTCAGAGCATGACTGCAATCAGTTGGTTAGTCAATTGGCATTTCCACACCTTTTGTGAAAGGCTGGGTTTTGTTTTACTTAAAGCAATAATTGCATTCTAATTTCATCATGTTGAATGTGCTGGTTTCATCACTTTGTGCCTCCGAGGAAAAGAAACGGAGAGTGGGAAAACAACAAACAGTTTCAAAATGAAGGTTGCTTTTCCTTTCCTGGACTGTTGAGGTGCCCAAGACCTGTCTTGCAGGTGTGCTGGTGGTATGAGCAAGCCAGCTCGACGCTTGTGCCTGGATGAAAGACTGAGCAAGAGCTCAGCACTTGGACTGATTATTAAAAGTCATGATGAATTATGCTTTAATGAACGGCGGGAGGAATACATCGAACCCATCTGTGGGAGATTAGCACAACAAGAAGGTGTCGGAACAAAGGAAGGAGCAGGGAGGGGCCCGACATTTGTGAAGCATTAACATGCACCAAATTTCAAAACAAACTCTGCCAAACTTATAATTATAAGTGTCTTGGGCCTCATCCAATGTGGGGCAAAGCAGCATTTGTCAGATGCTGCAAGATTCAGGTGCCCACAGGACTCAGGGAGAGAGGAAGAGCACAGCTGGAGGGGCCATGACTCAGTGGTAGAGCTTTGTGACCAAAAGATTCCAGGTTCAGTCCCCAAAATCTCCAGTTTAAAGGGTCAGGAAGTCATTTATTTATTTATTTTATTTTATTACATTTCTAGACCGCCCTCCTTGTCAGAGAGGCTCAGGGCGGTGTAACAACATCCAATTTTTACATAAAGTTTAAAAACAATAAAAACATTATAAAAAACATTAGAACACTATTCCATATACAATTAAAATTTCTCAATTGGCGGATATAAATATTAAAATACAGCATTTTAGACGCAGGGCTCGGCTCTTACATCAAGCCCTGCGTCACACTTATGAGCTCCTGCATGGGTGGTGGATGGTCTTCAGTGGTATGACCAGTGAGAGGACAGCCTGGCCCCCACCAAATGCCTGGCAGAACATCTCTGTCTTGCAGGATTGGCAGAAAGATAACAAATCCCGCCGGGCCCTAGTTTCCTCAGACAGAGAGTTCCACCAGGTCGGAGCCAGGACCAAAAAGGCCCTGGCTCTGGTAGAGGCCAGGTGGACTTCCCTGGGGCCAGGGACCCTCAGCAAGTGCTTATTAGCTGACCAAAGCGTAATCTGAAAGACCTCTACCCAAGGCCACAGAGACCAGGTGCTGGTCAGAAAAGACAGTACTGACCTTGAGAAACAAGTGACCTGACTTGGTATAAGGCAGCTGCATGGATTCCTGTGGGACGTTTGCTATTTGGTGTAGTGGTTAAGAGTAGAGATGGGCACGAACCGGGAAAAAACCAAACTATGTGGTTCGTAGTTCATGAAATTTCACAAACCATGAACTTTCACGAACCTGCCCCTGGTTCGCGAACCGGTTCATTTGGTTCGTGAAAACATCACATCCAGGTCAGAAAATCATCACTTCTGGGCCAGCAGAAGTTCACTTCCAGGTCAGCAGAAGATCTGCAGGAAGTCCATCCCCTGTTGCCTAGGAAACTGATTGATTGGTGCCAGGCTGTCTGCAGTCACGAACAAAAAATGAACCAAATGAAGCAGCCTACAAGTTCGTGGCAGTTCGTCAGAAATGTGATCTGACGAACCGTGGTTTGCGAACGATGAACTGGCCTGGTTCATGTTTAATTTTGGTTCAGATTGCAGTTCGTGCCCATCTCTAGTTAAGAGCACAGGACTCTAATCTAGAGAATCGGGTTTGATTCCTCACTCCTCCACTTGAAGTCAGCTGGGTGACCTTGTGTCAGTCACAGCTCTCTCAGAGCTCTCTCAGCCCCACCCACCTCACAGGGTGTTTTGTTGTGGGGATAATAATGGCATATTTTCTAAACTGCTCTGAGTGGGTGTTAAGTCATCCTGAAGGGCGGTATATAAATCGAATGTTGTTGTTGTTGTTATTCCTCAAACTAACCCACCTCACAGGGCTATTGGAAGCACAACATAGGGAAAACAATGTGCTCTGAATTTCTGGGTATACGGGTGGGATTTTTGAAGGGTAGCCCAGGAAAGCTCAG
Organism: Eublepharis macularius; assembly: GCF_028583425.1. NCBI lineage: Eukaryota > Metazoa > Chordata > Lepidosauria > Squamata > Eublepharidae > Eublepharis > Eublepharis macularius. The sequence goes on from NC_072798.1 coordinate 10,101,284, forward strand.
TCTCATCAGATCTCGAAACTGAACAGCCTTGTTTGTAATTGGATGAGAGTCCTCCAACGAAGACCAGGTTTACAAAGGCAGTCACCTCTGTTAGTCTCTTACCTTGAAAACCCCAGCAGGGGTTGCCAAAGTCAGCTATGACTTGAGGGCACTTTCCACCATCTTTTAAATATTATTTTTATTTAAAGGGAGTGATTTCAGGAGGGCGTGTTGCATGTTTCCTTATATTTTTTTGTCATTCCAAGTCAGAGGACCATTTTACACATTCCCCATCTGTGTTGTAGTGGTTAGAGTGTCAGACTAGGATCTGGGAGACCCAGGTTCGAATCCCCACTCTGTCATGGCAACTTGCTGAGTGATCTTGGGCCAGTCACAGACTTACTACCTATCTTACCTCACAGGGTTGTTGTGAAAATAGAGGAGAGGAGAATGATGCAAGCCACTTTGGGTCCCCGTTTCTGAGAAAGGCTGGGTTTCGATGAAGTAAATAAATAAATAAATAGAATTCATGGTGTAGGAATTACAGAGTGTAGGGTTTGGGAATCATGTTTTTATTATTGTTATTGCTATTTATCGTCCACCTTTGGTGTTTTCACATGCGTAAAGCCTCCAGAAGATTGCATGAAACTCACAGCATGAAACATCTTCCTAGCGTGATTTCCCAGCATGATCCCGTTTAATGGCACGATTTCTGACGTTGTGCCATTAAACGGGATTATGCCAGGAAATCGCACTAGGAAGACGCTTCATGCCATGAGTTTTGTGCAATCTTACAGATGCTTACAGGTATGTGTAAAAATGGCCTTTCTCACTCAAGGTGGGTTACACACTGTAAATCAACACAGTCAATGGCTGAGACCATCAAATAAAAGATACAATAGGGCACAGAGGGCAGAAATTGGAAATCAGGCAGAAATCTGATACAAATCTGATACAATGCTATAACAAAACATAAGAGTTTGACATTGCATATGAAATAACATGGAAATTAGCCAGTAGGAACATACTTACACAATCAGACAGTAGTATAGTCTACAGCCCCTGTCCTTTTATCAAAGCATTTCTCTGAAACAATTCCTTACAGCACTGAATAATTTGGGTTGGCTCTATTTGTAAAAAAACTGGGAGAGTGGGAGCTTTCTTGACTTCTTCAGGCAGGCTGTTTCTTCACGTGGGGCCACCATAGAGAAAGCGCATGTATAGTTGTAGATTTTGCTTGTTTGTAGGGTGACACTTGCAGAAGGTCTTGTTCAAATGAATGAAGCTGCCATGGCAGAGCACAGGGAGAGAGGCTGTCCCATAGATATGAGGGACCATTAAAAAAAAAAACCTAGCTCACCAAGGAGAAAGAGTTCCCTGATTTGCTAGTTAGTTGTATTCAGGGAGTTTTGAATCTATATTAGGCATTCAAAAACAAGGCCACTTGAACTGGAACCCGCTCAATCTACCTCCACGTTGAGCTTGGAGAAGTGGAAAGAAGTTATTTTGTTTATTGAGAAAGAGAGAGAGAGAGCGCTTTGGGAGAAGGAATGTTCAAGGTACCAAAAAGTGTTAACATGTGATAAGGAATATTTTTTTCTTAGCTTGTTTCTTCCTCTTTTTTCCTCCAGCCATTCATTCCCATAACTTAGACTGTGAGTATTTCTGGGACGGGAAGAGATAAGAGTTTGATGAAATTGCTACAAGCCTCTCTGAGCTTACAGGATCGCTCAGAGTTATAAATAAAAAGACATAAAAATAAAATAAAATGAATAGCTATGGACTATGCCAATACCCAGGAACATAACTTATCCCAAATGATACGTGGTTTAACTTTGAATAACGAAAGCAAATTCAGAAAGGCTGGGTAATCAAGCAAACTTTGGTCTAGGGTTGCCAGGTGCCTGCCTGTTGTAGGCGAACTCTCTCATCTGTTGCCCACAGTGAACATTGGGAGAAAAACATTGGGAGAAAAATGGAGGGGGGATATGACATCACAGCTTCCTTCAACGCTCTAGGAATTGACCCAATCTCTGTGGTATTTTCCATAGAAATTAGAGTAATTCCTAGAGCATTGTGGGGGAAGGGGCTGACGTCACTTCTGGAGGATCACTCCGAAGTGACATCACAGTGTCCGTTTCCTCATCTCAGGCTCCTCCACGCCAATAGCTTGTGAGGATGGGAGGCATGTGTCAGACACCCCTACTTTGGACTCGCGTTTCACAGATGGTAAGCAACCCTCTTCACATGTAGCAAGGCAGGGCTGATGAGAATGGGAGGCTAGGGGGACAAAATTCCAGAGGGTATGCTAACGTTGGGGGCCTGAGGAGCTGGGCAAGTTCTGTGGCTTTCCATGTGATATTTGGGTTGGATCTCAGTGGTGTGAGAGGGTCTGGAGAGCCCATGGTAGCTCTTGGAAGCTCTGTTAAAAGTGCTTTTGGTACGCAGAACGTGGATGAACGACATTCCCTGTTTTGTTATGTCAGAATTTCAAGGTTTAAAAACAAAATGGGAGTCTTTCAGGTGTCTATGGGAGAGGGGGTTATTTGGGATTTGATTTCATTGGTTTCAAATCGTGATTCTTTCAATTGTGATTTGCAAGCTACTTTGATCTACAAATAAAAGCAGAATATTAGCATAGGAAGGAAGGTAGGAAGGTAGGTTGTGATAAAGCTATTCACTAGGTCAGAACAAATACAAGATTAGTGACAAAAATATCTAATGCTAAGTGTTTCTGGGTTTCATTCAGTTTCATTACTCCAATTCAGGTCCCCTGTTTTGGGGCATTTTAAAGGAGATAAAAAGTTATTATTATTTTTTTTAAAAGAGCATGCCTTTTCTTCTTTAAAATGCAAATAGGAGAGTGGATGATTCAGTTTTCAATAGCAAAAGCAAATGGAGATTGAAGATTTAAGCCCCGCCCCCTTTCCCTGCACATCACCAAGTCAAATTGAGGCTGCACATACTTGTAATTTACATTTTAAGGACAGAATGAAATGCATGACATCCATCTCACCTGTTTGAACCCTCAGCTGCACAGACTGATGGGAATGGGGGTGATGCATCTCACACAGCTGACTTTCTACTTTGTCTTTTGGAGCTGTCCAGGGAAGCTGTTCCTACTGCTGCCTCAGCTATATGCTAACTTGCTGAATAAGGAATGCATTGCAGGAAATATTCATAAATATTTATTAAGTATATAATCTGTGCTTATTGGTGGGAGGGGGCTTTTTCATTGCTGCTGTAGCAAAGTGGTTAAGTGGATGGATTGTGAGTCAGCACTCTGCTGGTTTTTCTCCTACTACTACTACTATGAGCTCTGCATGTGGCTTTGGGTATGTGGTTGGGCTGCAAATCAGCTCTCTGCTGGTTCGACTCCCACTACTGCCATAAGCTCTGCAGATGGCCTGGGTAAGTGGTTGGGATGCAAATCACCTCTCTGCTGGTTCACATCCCACTACTGCCATGAGCTCTGCAGGTGGCCTTGGGTAAGTGATTGGGCTGCAAATCAGCTCTCTGCTTGTTCAACTCCCACTGCTGCCATAAGCTCTGCAGGTGGCCTTGGGTAAGTGGTTGGGATGCAAATCACCTCTCTGCTGGTTCACATCCCACTACTGCTATGAGCTCTGCAGGTGGCCTTGGATAAGCCGTTATTACAGTTTGTATTCTCTCTGGCTTTGGGGAAAGAGTTAGACATGCCCTTTACCTCTGTGTACACTCTTATAAATTGAAGATAAACACCTTCTACTAGCCTACCTCAGAAGGTTGTTGTATGGATTAGCTGTTAATGGTGGCTGGAGTGCTTTGAAGACCTGGTTTCCTAACGATTCTTTTATGATCCTTTATTTTATTTGTTAAACAAGGAGATAATTCTGTGAAAGGTGGTAATTGTTCATAAAAGTGAATCTGGGCATGCAGATGGCCTGTTATGAAAACCCTGCAATTGGTTGGCAGAGAAAATGATACCCTTTGTAGCGAAACACTACCCAACTCATTGTGCTAAAGTTTGCCTCTTTTTAACTCAAGATTTCAATAAGGATGCAAAAAAAAAAAGGTACACATAGTAATTTGGACACGCCCAGTGAGTTTTTTTTAAAAAAATTATCTTTTTCAGCTGCAGGCGTCTGTCCCATACCACAAATAGCTTGTGCTATTGTGATTTTGAATGATTTTGAATTGCTCATCTCTGCATTCTGACCTCCACATCCTCTTTGTGCTCTCCCATCTCCCTGCCGCAACACATACATACGACTCTTTATTGCTGCTCCATGCTCATACCAATTTTTGCCCATGAAAGAACTGCATGTTTTAATGTGAGTTATACATCATTCAATCAAAGTTATAGCAGTAATTAAAGTGTTGGAGTAGGCTCATCTGGGGGACCCAGGTTCGAATCACCAGTCTGCCATGGATTCTCACTGGGTGACTATGGGCCACTCACTCTCGCTCAACCTTTTCCTTTCTTCTCAGACCATATTACGTAAGTGGACATAATAGGAAAAGAGTGTTTTGCTTCCCCAGTCAATTTAGTCTTTCCATGTGGCTATTATAAATTTTTGCAAACTGCCTTGAGCGGCTTTTGGAGGAAAAGTGGCTCATAAATGCTTTAAAATAAATAAATAAATAGCAAAATAAATGTGCAAGATCCAGTCACAGATTTCCTTTATCTGTATTTCAGATCTAGTTGACAGTCATACTTGGTCTTGAATTCCCACTGTAATGTGGTATAGGCAGGGCTTTTTTCTGGGAAAAGAGGTGGTGGAATTCAGTGGGTTGCCCTCGGAGAAAATGGTCACTTGGCTGGTGGCCCCGCCCCTGATCTCCAGACAGAGGGGAGTTTAGATTGCCCTCCACGCATGGCGTGGAGGGCAATCTAAACTCCCCTCTGTCTGAAGATCAGGGGGCGGGGACACCAGCCATATGACCATTTTCAAGAGGTTCCGGAACTCCATTCCACCAAGTTCCAGCTGAAAAAAAGCCCTGGGTATAGGTGCTTATTTTCAGACTTGCCTTAATAAACAGATTACGCCTGTTAAGTGTAACTATAGCAAAGTGTTAAAAATAATTTGACCAGGATTAATTTAATCCTGCCCTACAAACAAGACAAGAAAGCATGCCAGGACATTATTTTTAAATAGACATTTTTTCCCTGATAGACAAGACATGTCATGTCTTTCAAGACAGTTTCCAGGGCAATAAAACTGTATACTCAGCGCACATAACAGTATGTAGGCTTGCTTGGGTGTTTTTGCAATCTGAAAACTTTCCTTTAGCCAAGTTGACAAAGTCCAACTTGTCAGATTTAAACTGTATGTAGAAGGTTGTTGTTTTTCTTAAGCAAGAATCCCAGACATCTTATTTTGTTTATTCTAGACAGAATTTCTACTCAGCAGCTATTGAGGACGAGGGCAAGTCTATTCTGTACATGTGGTTTCTCTGGTCTTTAAATTTCAAAACACTCCCAAATTGCAAAGATAATGTATGGACTGGACGTTATAAAATGTTTATTTTTTAAAAAAAAGTTATGATGTTTTTGGGACATGCTTCTCGTTGCTCGAAATGTCCTGGTGTCACGGAAGGTGTGATTTCTTGATATTGCGGATTATTCTTTTTTAAAAAAATATTTTTTATTTGTTTTAGTTCCATCTTATTCTAATAACAAAATTAATCAAAAGCCTTACATTCTTTGGGTACATGTTATAAATAATACATTCCATTTCATCTCTACAGTTCCATCGTAATTATACTGTTTTCACGATGCTATTATCACTGTAAGTCTGCATTCTTTAATTCTAGTACTTCTTTACTCCGCTCATTCATTTGATTGTATTCTGGTAACATATAGTTATGTCTCTATTTTATACTTCCATTTAACCCATGTATAAAACAGGGTCCATTTTTGTTTTCCAACATGTCCATTTATTTCTTTTATTAATTCTGTCAGTGTATCCATTTCTGCCGTCTCTAAGACTTTATCTATTAATTCTTCTTTTGTTGGTATATCTGTGTTTTCCCAGTATCTGGCATTCTTGCTGCTATTATATGTATTATCAAATATCTATTTTCCCTATTTAGCTCCTTCAGTATTATATTTAGCAGGAGCATTTCCGGTTTATAGGGTATGATATCGCTGATGGTTCTTAACCTTCCAAATTGGATTAACAATCTTGACATTAAAGTTTGGATATAAGCAACTAGGGAGAGGAGATGAGAGCTATTATGCAATTTAGTTGTATATATGCCGTTATATATTCTGAATATATCTTTCTATTCCCTTAATCTAAATTCAAATGTAGTGCTAGTTTGAGTTTCTATGCACTTTCTATTGTTCTATTGTTTCTTTTAAAATAAAATCTTTACTTAAAAAAATTGGATTAATGATAGATCCAGTATGGCTAAGTGGTTACAGTCTTGGACTATCTGGGAGACCCAGGTTCGAATCCCCACTCTGCCACGGAAGCTTGCTTGGTGACTTTGGGCCAATCATACACTCTCAGCCTAACCTACCTCACAGGGGGCAGTGAGGATAAAACGGAGGAGAGAAAATGTAAGCTGCGTTGGGTCCCCATTGGAGAGAAAGGTGCTGTTAACACCACCTTCTTCTCAAGCCCTCAGAGAATGAGTTTGGTTCTTGCAATTTTCTTGTATCCAGTCTGAATTTTTGTATGCCCAAGATGAAGTGAGTTCTCTCACGAAACGGGTTAATGACAATTGCCTGCACATCCCGTCGGCGTTGTTGGACAAATCTTGAATTTTGGGACTGGGAATGTTATAACATCTTCCACGATTCTCCCCATGGGCTTCCATATAAAAATTCTGCATGTTGCACTTTAAATGAAAGCAAGGAACTATACGGACTGTAAAGACTTGTTTGAATAACATATGTGCTGTATATGATTATACTGTGTATTTCTGTATTGTATACTTGAACACATCGCACTTTGCACTTTGCACTTTTACATGTGGACAGGAATATATTTACACTCGTTATAGTGGTTTCCTGGTATTGTGTGGTTTCTTCGCAGCCTCCAGGTTGTAGCTGGGGATCTCCTGGAATTACAACTGATCTCCAGGTGACAGAGATCAGTTCGCCTGGAGAAAATGGCGGCTTTGGAGGATGGACTCTATGGCATTATACCATTCTGAGGCCCCTCCCCTCCCCTCCCCAAACCCCGCCCTCTCCAGGCAGCAACCCCCAAATTTCCAGGAATTTTCCAACCTGGACCTGGCAACCCTACCCTGGCATGACCCATTGCTTTCACATCATGCCAGCAATGAGGTCATTCCTTGCACAATATGCATGTATGTGGGAGCCCTCTGGAGTACCACCAGTGCATTCCTGCATCTTTCTTCCCCTGCTCTGGGTGACTTTGATCCAGTTAGGTACTCCCAGCCTAACCTACCTCTCAGGGTTGTTGTGAGGATAATATGGAGGCCAGAAGAATACTGTAAGCTGATCTGGGTCCCCATTATGGAGAAAGGCAGTAGGTAAAGCAAATTGATAAATATAGATGAAGATGGGGGGGGGAGATAAAAGGTAAGTTGTTTTATGTGTTTGAAGGAGAGAAGGACATGGGGAAAGGTGAGCATCTAGAGTTTACCAGCAGAAGGAAAAGAGGAAATAGTGTAGGGAAGGGGGTACAGAGAAAAGTGAAGTACCCCCTACCACCAACACACACAAGTACTTGCAGTTTCTCCACCATGCCCCTGAGCCTTGTTCAGCCGGGATCACGCAACTGGGCCACAAGGGAGGCTGCCAAGGGGAAAAGAAGATGAGGGTAGACAAAAGTGGGTGGGAAGGAGAGAAGGAAGCAGGAAAAGGGGAGAGGCTATGAAGGCAGGGAAGAGAAAGAGGACATGGTGTGAGAGGGAAAAATAAGATGCCTCTTGCAAGTTTTTGTGGGTCCCCCACTTGTATTTCTCTAATTCTGCACTGCAGATGCCCACATAGCAGCACTGATTTATGTACTAAACAAAGAAACTGGACACAGAAATCCATTGATTACCAATGAAAAAAACCTAATGATTGTTAGCCAATCAGAATAGGCTCCTCCCCAGTAAATACCAGCCATTCTCAGGCATTTATTTCAGAATGTAGAAGGAAGTTTTTCCCATTCACTTTTGCTGAATCCAGGCTGTGAGCTGATTGGCCACCCAGGTTGCTCCAAACAGCAACCAAACTGAAAGGGAGCAAGATAAGGTTGCCAGTCTACTAAGTAACAACAACTTTTTTGTGTGCAAACATCATATATATTACATAATCTTTTACCTCCTAAGTGGATCAAGAGTGACTTTCAAGTACCGCTTGGGCAAACATTCTGCACAAGAAAGCCATGCAGGAGGGGAGGGGGCGGGGAGGGGGAGTCAAATATGCAATTAAATCCTCTCGTAAAGAAAGATTAGAGATCCACCGACTGTCTGACCGGCATTTCAAGATTAAAGAGATGACAGTAAAAAAAAGTTGCCAGCAATAAGAAAAAAAAGGTTATCAGGTGTATAGAGAAACAAGCTTTACTTATCATACATTTAGTCGAGGGAAGAGGGAAGACGGCAGGCCCATTGTGTAGTTTGCAGGATGTCAAGTGTCTGAGATTGCATTGGAACAGTGTGAGGAGCCATCTTGGATTGGGAGATGTTCCAGCTCAGCAATATTTATTTATTTGCAACATTCTGCCCCAAGAAGACCGCCAAGGCTGTCACCTCCACTAAAGACTAAATTTTGCTTATATGTGGTCAGATCAGTCTAGTGGTCCATCTAGTACAGCATTCTGTTTCAGAAACTGGCCAACAATGTTACCCAAATGAGGAGCCTCCTTGCAAATTGGAGGAATTAGAATGCAAGGAGAGGCAGTGGGAGGGGGTAACAAGTGAGATCCTCCACCAATTTTTACCAGGCCCCTTCCCCCACAGGACTCTGAAATTGACCAAGCAGGGGTTTAAAGAATTGTTTTTCTTAAAGGGATATCAAAAAGCAATCATATAAGTACATACAGAGCCCTCACTCTTCTGGCTTTTTGCAAATAATGCAAAACCGAATTATTAAAAAAGGCTTTTTACTCTGATAGGAGGGTGGCATTGTAGGGATGGGGTCTCAGATTCATCGCTAATGAGTTAGGGACCACAGACTTCACCACTATGTTGCCTTACATATTATCTGTAGCTTTAAATACGTACTCCTACCTATGCTTCATTTTGTCTAATGTCAGTCTTAGAATTGCTTATGTTCTATTTCAGTATATAAATCGAATGTCACCATACTGTGAAACATACCCTGGGGCAGAATTGCTTCTTCTGCCCCAAAACAATAACTTAACAGCTGTCTCTGGGGTGAGAAAAAGAGCTCGGATGCTGTCTGTAGAGTGAGGCAATAAAACTGGGAAGGTTTGATTAAGCCTTACTGGATGTAACTAAAATTATCAATGATGATTGATGACCTGTGATGGCTGGATAGGGAAGGCTATCAGAGCCCTCAATAGCCTAGAATGCTAGAGTGGATAAGAGGAAGGTCAGCAAGGTGTGTTGAGGGGATTAATTCAGGAACTCCTGGAAAACGCTATTATCTTAGGATCTCTGAACAACTCTGGGGCATGGGGCTGAAAGCTAGTCTTGCCTGGCGACTCACATGTCAGTAATTTTCCAGCTCCCGGCCAGGATCTGACATCCATTTCCTGGCTTGCTGGGCAGTGTCTCTGTGTGTACAACACATGGAGAGAGGGACTTACGATATTTCCATATTCATACGCTCTCTATTAGCCTGAGGGCAGGTCTGACTGCTAACAACAATGGAGATCTAACAGATAGAGGACGAGGCCTTCCCCTAATACTGCATCCCAGCACTGGTATTAAGAGGTTTGCTACCTCTAGATATAAAGGTCCCTTTACTCACCCTGGCTAGTAGCCATTAATGGACCTCCTCTATCTAATCCTTTTTTGAAGCAATCCACGCTAGTGACCATCACTAGATGCACTAGCAGGGAATTTCACAATTTAATTACACATTGCTTTATTTGTATTGAATCTACTGCCCGACACATTAATGGGATTTCTTAAAGTTCTAGCATTATGGGAAAGGGAGAAAAATTTCTTTCTATGTACTGTGTCCATCCATCATTATTTTGTAAACTTCTATCATATCTCCCCTTACAATGAAATCCTAAGCAGAGTTACCCCAGTCTAAGACCATTGATTACATATACCTCTGATAGTTCCTATTTGATGACTTTGGATAGTTGCCAAACAATGGTGTTTCGTAATTGACAAATGGAGGTCAACAATATTTGACCATATTATAGCTGACATGCAAATGGTATGTTGTATTGAACTGTGGCTACCCTGTAGAACGTTATCCCACTCTCATTCCAAAGTACTCAGAATGTGTTGGGGGTTGCAGCAGCAATGAGATGTATGTTTGCAGAGCAGCAGAATTTGATAATAGCGCAATGGAAATAAGTAGACAGACTTCTGTGATTCTAGCTCTATAAAAATACTTTACCACATAATAGGGTTAAAAGGGTATATTTGGTAGGAAAAACAACAAACCGTTTCTGACTACATCTTGATGTCTAAAAACTAGGTACTAGAGAGAGAAAAGCTTAGATTTCAAGAGAAGTAAACTGCATGGTCTAGTGAAGTAGTAGTAGTAGTGAAAAAGAGCAATAAAACCTTAGTATATGTTGCTAGCTAATTGCCCCCCAATAAACTGGCTCATCTAATAGACAGTCCTAGATTCTCTCATTAAGACTAAAGACTCCCACTTTCTCTGGTGGGAACTTCTCTCGAAGCCTAAGTGGTCCCATGCTAACTAGCTATCTGACTAAACAAACAGAACAACAATTTAACTCTTTCATGACTGAGCGTAGGACACTTGCAAAAAGTCCAGCAGAATGGCATGTATTGTTTTCCATCTTCATTTTATCCTCACACAATAACCCTGTGGATAGGTTAAGGTGACTGGTCCAAGGTTACTAAAGAATCTTCAGGGTAGAGTAGAGTTGGAACCTAGTTCTCCCAGGGAAAAAGATAAAAGAAAAGAAAGAGGACTATAAATGAAATTTTTGTATGATAATAAGACTGCAGTTATGAATCCTGTAATTATGTCTATTTCTGATGGAGAAAATGGAAAGTTCTTCATACGTACCTTCTTTTTCTTATCTTTTTAATATACATTTTTTTTCTTTTTGGTTTATCTTTATCTGTTTTAAGTAGTATTTTTAAAAACCTTTCAATAACAATCTCTCTCTTTCTCTCTCTCTCTCTCTCTCTCTGTTCCAAAGTGCTCAGAATGGCATATACATAAAGGAACCTAAATCAAAAAGAGTCCAGTAGCACCTTTAAGACTAACCAACTTTATTGTAGTATACGCTTTCGAGAATCACAGTTCTCTTCGTCAGATGCATGGAGGGCATTCTTCTGGCCCTCCATGCATCTGACGAAGAGAACTGTGATTCTCGAAAGCTTATGCTACAATAAAGTTGGTTAGTCTTAAAGGCGCTACTGGACTCTTTTTGATTTTGCTACTACAGACTAACACGGCTAACTCCTCTGGATAAAGGAACCTAGTTCAAACTGAGGTTAGTATAATACTCTAACCATTACACCATACTGCAGTTGAGTTCATTGTTGATGATGTTTGCCGAATTGAATATTTGCCAAGAAGTCCAAAGCATGCACATTTAAAATGTTTCAGTACAATTCCACAAATGAACAGATTCCTGAAAAATCAATATTTCATATTCAAATTTGGAATGGCGACAAGGAAAACGTGTGCCTGTTTCAGTTCCTTTTGACAGTGTTCGACAAGACAGATTATTAGCCTAGCTCAATATTTATTTATTTACTTACTTCATTTATACCCCACTTTTCTCCCAAGTGGGGACCCAAAGTGCTTACAGCAATCTCCATTTTATCCTCTCAATCACCGTTGAAGTAGTTTAGGCTGAGAGCACGTCACTGGTCCAAGAACATCCAACAAACATCTGTGACAGTGTGGAGATTTGAATCTTGGTCTCCCAGATCTTAGTACAGCACTCTAACCACTATACAACATTGTCTCTCCAGCATAATTTAAAGCCGTGATTAGAACTCCACAAGAAGAAGGAGAGATCTGGAAGGGCTACTCCATGTATCATGAAAGCTTCTGTTAGAATAAACTGTGTTATTCTTTAGGGTGTTACAGGATTTCTGTTTTGTCTTGTTGTTATAGATGATCACAACTGCAGGAAAATTAGCAGAGATTATGCAGAATTGCGCATTGGAAGTAATGAGAGTTGACACAGACTCTGGTGTAGCTCTGTAAAATTACTTTACTAAGAGGATAAACATTAGGGTTACCTTGGAAGAAAATAATAAATTGCTAATAGACTACATTGTGCTAGATAAGACTAGATAGACAAGATACACAAGAGAGTGAGAGAGTGAAAGAGAGTGAACAAAGAGTAATAAAACTTCAGTATATAGCATCACTTAACTGCCCCCCAATTAACAAGTTACCCAATAGGAAATCCTAATTCTACTTCATTATTCATAGAGACTCCCCTTTCTATGGCGGGAATCTTTACTCGAAGTTTACTCGAAACTTACATGCAAAGTAAGTTTACTAATTAAGTAAGTAACACAAACCATTTAACTCTTTCGTGACTGAAACGGAAACACTTGCTGCAATCCCAACAACAACAAACCCTCTGATATTTCCAGCTGTTAAAGAGCACATTGTTAAAAGAAAAACGGAAATAACGCTTGACATTTTGAGATGAGAATTGTTTTGGTTCTCGGTTTACCTCATGACAGCCTCACTCACACGAAGCACATTTTAATAAAGAATTAAAGAAATAAAAATGGGGAAAAAACCCAGAGACATTCATAAGCACAAAATAAACAGTTAGAGAATAGCCTGTTTCGGGTTTTTAAAAACCCTGTTCTCAACCCTTTTGCCCAGTTCCAGCTTTTTCTTATAGCTGATCCTGTATGAAGGTATTCAGTGTAAACTGGTAGCCCCCCACCCCAGCCCAGCTTCAGAAAGATACTTGCTTTGAGGCGAAAAAAAGAAAAAAAAATCTCTCGTGCTGACAGTTTCATCCGTGACAATTAAGATTCCTTGTGCCAATGACTGCATTTTCACCTTCAAATCCTGAAGGTCGGAGAAAGGTAATGTTTTCATTCAAACATACCTGCTAAGTTGACCTAAAGCCATAACATAAACAAAGCCTTTTAAAATACAGACACCTCAAATATTGTGTTTTTTTAAGAGGCTGGCTCCAGTGTCTGAATAAAGGGAGGGAAAGGTAAATGAGGCGGCACAGCATATTCCTTTGAAGCCAAATTTCTAACTATGCATCTCTGTTTGTGTGCTTAAGATAAAAGGACGTATTAAAGAAAAACACCTGAAAGACTTTCTCACACATTATCAGCAGCTCGCATAACAGCTCGAATAACATCGTAGTAGCTCAGGCCGAGTTCTCACAACAGATCTGAATGTGGCATTTGTCAGAGCAAAATGTGTTTGGTGAGGCTCCCATAGAAAGCAAGCCGAGCTACTTCCTTGAGGTCTAGTGGCATGGCCAGCCTATTTGTGAAAAGTTACCTGCAAGGAGGAGGAGGAAGAGAAGGCTGCCTGTAGGTTTTTGCAGGCACTGGGGCTAAGCAGAGCTGGATCTAGTGGCACGGGCGACTGGTGCAACCTTTGCCCGGGTCTCTGCGCACGTGCGCATTGCGTGCATGCTCCTGGTGCTGCGTGATGATGTCACTTTTGTGATGTCATCACGCAGGGCGGGAGGCGTGCCCGCCCACGTGGCAAGCCAGCTGCCCCAGTGCAAGCCCTCGCCACCACCGCTGCCAGCTCCGCAGCGCACCATGCGCTGGGGTGGCTGGCTTGCCATGTGGCCGGCTGAGTGCAGGGCTAGGAGGCCCGTTTGCGTGCCCTGCTGCCCTGTGCCGCCCGTGCGGCAAGCCGGCCGCCCCAGCACACGGTGTGCTGCAGAGCTGGTGGCGACAGCGGCGGCGGCGAGGGTGTGTGCTGAGGCAGCTGGCTTGCTACGCAGGTGGCTGAGCGCAGGGCTGGAAGGTCCTGTGTGCACAGCAAGCCAGCCGCCCCATTGGCGGGGCTGGCGAGGGCCTCCCAACCCTGCACTCAGCCTCCCACGTGGCAAGCTGTGGTGCGCTCCTGGGTGGCTGGCAGCCATGCCCGGTGCCCCCTCTTTGGTGGCACTGGGGGCAGGCTACCCCCTGCCCCCCTCGATCCAGCCCTGGGGCTAAGGTATCCATTGAGCCCTTCTGACACAGTTTCTCCTGCCCCTTAATCTTGTTTAAGGGTGCCAAGGTCCAGGTGAATCCTGGAGATTTCCTGGAATTACAACTGACCTCCAGGCCACAGAGTTCAGTTCCCCTGGAGAAAATGGCTGCTTTGGAAGTCATATATATCTATAGCATCATACACTGCTGAGCTCACTTCCCTTCCCAAGCCCCGCCCTCCTGAGGCTCCACCTCCAAATCTGCAGAAATTTTCCAACCCAGAGCTAGACTATCCAGAGCAGAGCAGCCCATACAAACACTAATTTGTTTGGAATTTAATTAATTAAAAAGAAAACAAAAACTAGCTAGGGAAGAAAATGTGTCAAGGTTAAGGTTGCCAGCTGTGGATTGAGAAATTCCTGGAGATATGAGGAGTGGAGCCTGGGGATGGCAGAGTTTGCAGAGAAGAGGGACCTCAGTTCGGTATAATACCAGAGTCCACCCTTGAAAGCTGCCACTCTCTTCAGGGGAATGGATCTTTGTCATCTGGAGATCAGTTGTAATGGATGTTGGCAACTTTGAGAAGGTTGCTAGGAATTTCCCAAAGAGCTTTTCACACTGCTGTTGCATCTAGCAAAAAGGCAAGGAAGTAGAGCTAAGACGCAGAGAGGGAAATTTGACTCCCAAAGGGAAAAGTGAAGGAGTCGGGAGTCGGGACTAGGGGTGTGCAATTCGGGTTTCTGAAACCCAAAACAAACCCGAAACGGTAAACCTGAAACGGCTAGCCATTTCGGGTTTTGCTGTTTCCAAAACAGATTCTTGTTTCGGGTAAACCCGAAACAAGAAACACGAAACAGAGTGCCTTTGCACACCCCTAGTCGAGACCCATGTTTGGATCACGGCCCTCTCTCCTCCATTATTTCTGTACCTGACACTTGTTGAAATGTTTGCTTTCAAGAGCTGATTCCATGAGTCTCTCTATGCAAGACTTCTTACACAGGGATGCTCAAATATAGGGAGCCACAATGTTAGCCAAGAAGTGTAGTTTAAAATAACCCCGAGCTGGCAGAGATCGCTCCTTAGAGGGTTTGTTAATTTCATCTTTGCCTCCCCAAAGGTGCTGTCAATTTCACCTCCACGAAATTAATAAACCCTCTGAGGAGCTATGCTCTGTCTTTTTAAACTAGCCTCCTGTAGAGAGGTGAAATTGATAGAGCCTTCAGGGAGGCGGAGATGAAATTAACAAACTCTCTGAGGAGCAATCTTGGTCGGCTCTGTCTTTATAAACTACACTTCCCAGCTAACATTACATCTCCCCACACTTGAGCGTTCCCATGTAAGATGTCTCATGTAGAGAGACTCTATGTTTCAGGGCATTTGAAGGATATTTGCTAGCCTCTAAAAGAGTAAAATAATTCTCCTTTTTGCCTTTCAATTAAGTTCTTTAACTGCAAAACCAAAATTTTATAGACATTTATAATATTGGTCTTTTCCTTTCTGCCTGCTCCTTTCTTGGAATCCCTTCCCCAATCTACTTATTTCACAGGAAAACTCAGGAACAGAGTAAGAAAAAAAGAAAGAAAAGAGAAAATAAACAACTTCGCCTTTTCAACATCAAAACATTATATTTACTCAGACTGCATATAAATGATCAGAAGCGGATTTCTTTTAATGAGCTAAGACAGAGTTTTAATTCTAATATTAATAATAATTTGCTGTGTTATTTTTAAAGCTGGAAAATGAAAAAAGAACATTTTAATTCCATTCCTGCTCCCTTGAAAAGATTTTAAATATTTTCGTCTGACTTCGTATGCTTGGCCTTTGGAGTTTTGACAGATTTTTGGATCCTATTCCAATATTTTGAGCATGGAAACTACTGATACAGTCACATCATATCCATCTTTGATATGATTTGGAATTGAGAATTACAAAACGGGTAGTTTTCTGGCCAGCCAATACTCTTTAAGTTGAAATGGAAACAGTGATTGCTTAATCGCTTTTAGCATCCTCAGCTAGCTGGGAGGATAAAATAATTTCAGAAATCAAAGTGTCTTTTTTTTTTTTGGCTTTCATATCCAGACCAAGATTTTGTGCTAATACGGCCCTTCCGGCAGGCAGCTTTGCTGCTGGAGCCAGGGGCTGACATTTGCTTACCTGGAAGGAGGGAGGCAGCACCATTCCTTGCAATCCGGGGCTTGGCTGGGAGGGTGGAGCCAGCAGCCTTAGTAGGCGGCTCTACCCTGCCTGGCCGTAGTTGTGAGTTGTTTCTCGGCAGAGCAGGACGCATGAGCACATTCTCCAGCCGAGTGATGAGGCAGGCGTTCTGGCGGCAATGGTGGCAGAAGACAAGGCTGTGTCGGTGGCTATGGCCTCGGGTGGCTGCAGAGCAATCAGGAGCATCTGCAGCGGCAGATGAGTGAAGGCAGCGGTGTTGGCGGTGACGGCACATGTGCTGGGCAGCAGTGCTTCAGCCTGCTTCACTGGCAGCATGGCTTTTGCTGCCGCATCGCTCCTCCCTGGTATGCTTGCGGCCGGGTGAAGGCGCCGAGGAGGCATGAGTGGATGCGGGCCTATAAATGGCTTTATTGGCAGTGGCAGCAACCGGGGTTGGGAGGCGACTCTGTGGGCCCCAGGCTTCTTTACAGGGTCTCAACTCTCTCCCCCACCCTGGGATTGGGTGCAGGGTTGGATGGGTGAGTACTTAAGGCAGCAGTGGCCGGGGCATTGGGCTTGGTGGGCCTCTGCATTGGGGGGTGCTTTGGCTTCCTGCCTTGCAGGTGGCCCTAAACTAGCCTTGATTGTGTTGCCCCTGTTGGGCTAGCGGCCCTACGAGGACCCAGTTGTTGGGCTTTCTGTGCCTGGCAGCCCTCATTTCAGGCACGTCCTGATCCTCTGGCAGCACACTTAGTTCATTGTGGGGCTTGCATTACTTATTAGCTGCATGCCTCTGTGTCAGCTCCCAGTTTTCGAGGCACAGGTGGGAGGGTGGCCATTGTGCCTAAGCCTCCCTTCTTCTTTGAAAGGGAGAGGTGGCCATTTTGTTAGGTGACCAGGGAGGCGGCTATTTTGTAGTGGGGTGGCCATTTTGTGGTGGGTGGCAGCCATTTTGTTACTAATTGTGGCATAATGCCTCCTAAGAAGGGAAGTGACCCCTCCAACAGTAAGCAGCCAGCAAACACGGTGCCACCCAAGAGACCCTCTCTGGTATTATCCTCTTCGGACAAGGAGAGCCCGGGTACCAGTCAGCAGGACATCTTAAAGCACCTGGGTGCTTTGGAGCAGGCTAAAGGAGCTTCTGGGCTTACAACTCAGAGCCAAACTACAAGTGACGCCTTACACAGGTTGGACACTTGTCAGCTTCCCTCAGGTTTTGATGGGAAATGTAGGCACCCTGGTTTTACAGCTTGGCTCTCCATTACAGCTGCAAGACCAGGATGCCTACATTTCCCATCAAAACTTGAGGGAAGCCGACTAGTGTCCAACCTGTGTAAGGCGTCACTTGTAGTTTGGCTCTGAGGGAGCGAGCATGACAAGGCCAATTAGGCGCACCTCTAGAGATGCTATCAATAGAAAGATGTTAGGGCATCTTTCTGCTTTGGTGGGTGCATCTGGAGCTTCGGCTAGCAAGGGAAGTGGCATCCAGCAGTTGGCTGATCCAGTAACAGAGGAGCTAGTGGTGGAATTGGAACAGGAATGGCCTGAGGAATTGCCTCCTGTGGCTGTAGCAGTGGAACTGGTGGACATAGGAGGTAAGGAGGTTGGACCACAAGTGGGCTTCCCGTGGCCTTGGGGGCCATAGGGGCAAGGGACTACAACTGGAGCCCCTGGGACAACCCAGGGGTCATACCTCCAATATCCAGCAACTGGGACCACGGGGGGGGGGCCGTGTGGCTTGGCCAGGGCTCGGGTGCAGCTTCTCTGCCTCAGCCTTCTTCAGCCCCTTCAGAATTGGGGGGTTGGAAATGTGGCATACCTTGGCATGCCTGTGGGATGGCTTGGGTGTCCTAGTGGCCCATGGGGCTTCTATCCGTATCCTTATCTTGCTTACAGCCAAGTCCCATTTAATGCCTTGCCATTTGGGGACACAGCCCTACCACTTGGGGACCATTTGACCCAGGCGACAAGGGATCCTTTGGGGGGAATATGTGGAGGTCTTTTCCCTTCTTTTCTGTGAGTTGGAGAAGGACAAAGACAAGACAGATGTTAGGAACAAGGGGCGGTTGAAGAGAAGGCATGTTGACCAGTTGTGGAACAACTGGTTACCTGGTTTCTTAATCTATGCTGGGGTGGTGGCCAGGGCGCAGCCCCACTGAGCTGCGCCATAGTTCCAGTATTCAGCCATTATTTTCAAAGGGTACACTGGCTTCTCAGGTGCTGCATGGAACTTTTGGGAGTTTCCCCCCATTTTGGTGGCTGTCCACCTATGGGGTGGGGAGCTGGCCAACTGCTCTGTCTACTTTTGGTGCGACAACCAGACGGTGGTGCATGTGGTCAACTCTTTGACCTCCAGATCCCCTAGGGCGATGAGGCTAGTTAGGGCGTTTACATTGCTGTGCTAATCCCAAACACGTTCCTGGGATTAAAAATGGTGTGGCGGACATTTTGTCTCACCAACAGATGGAGCGTTTTTGGCAGCTTGCCCCGGGGACCAATCAGAAACCAGCATGGAGGCCTCAGGAGTTGTGGCGGCTCGGGAGGCCGAAGCATACCGGGCCATACGGGTAGCCATCGCACCCAGCACAAGGAGAGCGTATCAAAGAGCAGTAGGCCAGTTTGCAGAGTTCAGGAGGGAAGCAGGTATGGGAGAGATTTGGCCCCTTCCTCCTGAACATATCGTGTGATTCTGTGTGCGGCAGAAGGGCTGTGGATTGGCTGTGAAATTCTTCAGTGGGCAACTGGCTGCCTTGGCTTTTGTAAGTAAGGCTCAGGGATTGCCTGAGGCCCCGAGCAATTTCCGGGTTAAGAAGATGCTAGAGCGTAGGTCCCAGGAGGGTGCGGTTTGCACTGACCCTAGGGAGCCCATTTCCCCCAAATATCACCTGGGGGGATATTTGTAGTTCTAGATACGAGGCCCAGCTTTTCCATGAGGCTGCATTAACGGCATTTTTCAGGGTGCTGCGCATCAGTGAACTCGTGGTTATATCAGGGAGGGATACTTCAGGGTGTGCCCTTATGACAAGTGATCTGAAGTTTGAAGGGCACTTTGTCTCCCTTACGATTCGTAGATCAAAGAGGCAGAGAGGAATAGTCATTAGATTGGGTTCATGTGCTGAGCTGGAGTTATGCCCTGTAAGGGCTCTACGGAGGTATCTGTGAGTCAGGGGAAATGAACAAGGAAGTTTGTTTCAGCATCAGGATGGTATGCCTCTGACCCGCTATCAGTTCTAGGCAGTGATCAAATGGGCACTAGCCAAGTTGGGGTTGAGCGGCGTTAAATTTGGCACCCATTCCTTTAGGATTGGGGCTATTTCAACAGCAGTAGTCATGGGGTATCCTGGGCAGGTGATTCAGCGGGTGGGCAGGTGGAAGTCCTCTGCCTACTGTTCCTACGTTCATGGGGCATGATGCCCCACCTCATATTCTAGTTATTCATTTGGGAGGAAATGACCTTGGGCTTGTACAGGGCAAGGCTTTGTCTTTGCAAGTGAAGATGGACCTGTGCTTAATCACTGAGCACTGGCCAGGAGTACTTATCATGTGGTCAGCAATGATCCCAAGATGGGTTTGGAGGGAGGCTGAGGATCACCAGGCCATTGAACGGCCAGAATGAAGGCCAATAGGGCCATCCAGAAGGCCCTGGGGGAGAGGGTGGACCCCAGCATCAGGGCTGAATTTCCCAACCTCTACAGAGGTGAAGGGGTGCACCTGTCCAAAGTGGGCAACAAATTTTTTCTTGATGACATGCAGAAAGGGCTCTGGTTGGCCTTAGGCCACCAGTGGGGTCACTAGAGCCTAAGCAGAGAACATAACATAACAACATAAGAGAAGCCATGTTGGATCAGGCCAATGGCCCATCCAGTCCAACACTCTGTGTCACACAGTGGCCAAAAAAACAGGTGTCATCAAGAGGTCTGCTAGTGGGGAAGGGACACTGATTGCCCCCCCCCCCGCAAACACCAAGAATACGGAGCATCACTGCCCTAGACAGAGTTCCATCTATACCTTGTGGCTAATAGCCACTGATGGACCTCTGCTCCATATTTTTATCCAAGAGGCTTGTCCCTGGTGGTGGCAGGTTTGAGTTTTGGGATAGGGTGCGGGCCGGTGAGCACCGTTGGCACTTCCCTATTGGTAGGAAGAGGGGCCTGCCAGGAGCGGCTGGTTCTGCTTGTGATGGCTGCCAGCTGCATGGGCAGGCTGCCTTTGGGAACCCCCGCGTGCAAGTCCTTCCCTCACTGCTGCACAGCTGAGGTGTTAGGAGCTTGAAAGGGGGACCAAATTGCCTGGCCAGCCAGGTTCAAGCCATCCATGGATGGGTCACACCTGGGGCTTTGGGGCTCACCCAGAGAGGTCAAGGCAGCAGTCCAGGGTGGACCCTGTGGCTTGACCTGTACCGCTAATAGGCCCTTGCCGCAGTTATGACTTGTTCTTAGTTGTTATAAAGTTAATAAAGTGGCCCTTAGATCCAAACTCTGTCTCTTCATTCCGACTAGGGTGGCAAATGTTGGTTGGATCCAGAAAGTTTGCTAATCTTTTGCAGAGAAGTTTGTGTACAGAAGCATTCCTTTCAAATAAGCGGGTGTAAATATTTGTCATCTGGTTTCCTTTCATATAGCAGTGGAAAAGAGCAAGAGTCCAGTAGCACCTATAAGACTAACAAAATTAGTAGTGGGGTAGGAACTTTCATGAGTCATAGCTCACTTCTTTGGAAGAAGATCAGAAGTGAGCCGTGACTCATGAAAGCTCATAGCCTACTACTAATTTTGCTGTTCTTATAGGTGCTACTGACCTCTTGCTCTTTTCCACTGCTACAGACAGTCTAACATGGCTACCCATCTCGATCTTCCTCATATAGGTTAAAGTTATGAGGATGAAGGCATGAAGGCATCTTTATTTCTATCTATTTTCCCAAGCACATCCTGCTTTTCAAACTGATATATCTTTATCTCACACTTCCTCCAAGGGTGGCCTTCATGGTTCTCCCCCCCCCCCCCCACTTTGTCATCATAACAATATTTTGTGGTAGGCCCAGGGCTCATTTCGAGGGGGAACACACAGGAATGCAGTTCCAGCAGTTCCCCAAAGAGGTCACATGGCAGGTGGCCCCGCCCACCTGACTCTCAGCCATTTTGGGCCCATTTTGGCCTGGATTGGGGCTGAAATGACCTGGATTGGGCCTCTGACGGGTGGTGGATCACTCTCCCGCTCATCAGCAGCCTGATCTTGACCATTTTAGGCCCCTTTTCAGCTATTTTCAGCCCCTTTTTGCCATTTTGGGCCCAATTTCGCCCCTGAATGGCCAAGATTGGGACCAAAACAGCCAGGATAGGTGATGTCAGGGGGTGTGACATATGCAAATCAGTTATACTAATAACACATTTCTGGTGATGGCAAGAGGTGTGACATATGCTAATGAGCTATGCTAATGAGTTATGCTAATGAGTTCCTCCAGCTCTTTTTCTACGAAATGACCCCTGGGTTGGCCCAAGGTCACCCAGGGAGTTTCATAGTAGATCTTAGCACCCAGAGCTCCCAGATCCTAATTCAACACATACTAGAGTACGCTATTCCGCACTGGCTCTTCCCACCATACACAGTTTAGAGTGTTTTTTTTAATCAATTGTAAAAACATCACACAATGAAATTGTGTTGTGTGAAATTTGAATAACAACAACAACAACAACATTCGATTTATATACCGCCCTTCAGGACAACTTAATGCCCACTCAGAGCGGTTTACAAAGTATGTCATTATTATCCCCACAACAAAACACCCTGTGAGGTGGGTGGGGCTGAGAGAGCTCCTAGAAGCTGTGACTGACCCAAGGTCACCCGGCTGGCTTCATACTTCCAGATGGGGGGCCTGGGCTTCTCCTGGAATTATAACTGATCTCCAGGCTACAGAGATCAATTCCCCTGCAGAAAATGACAGCTTTGGAGGGCAGTCTTTATGGCTTCACATCCCTGATGAGTTCACATCCTCCCCCAAGCACCACTCTCCCAAGGCTCTGCCCCCAAATCGCCACAAAATTCCTAACTGGGAGTTGGCATCCCAAGGATGGGAACGTTCAAATCGACACCACAGAAATTCTGCAACATCACTTCCAGTACAAACCTAGAAGTGACATCAGGGCTGTAATGCGACATCATAGAATATCATGTCAACACATTGACATCTCTTCTCAGTTCATGCTGGAAGTGACATCACAGCATCACTGTGACGCCAATTAATTTCTTCACTATTTTTCTACCACTGCTGTGCTGGGCTGCTGCCCTGGGAGACCTGGCCTCTGTGCTCAACCCCCAAATCTCCAGGATTTTCTCAGGCTGGAACTGGCATCCCTAGAGATGCTACTTACCCTCTTGGGGCAGGAGATCTCCCACCCCCAGCTCCTTGACCTGCCAGCACAAGAAAAAAAAAATTGCCATCAGCGCAACGGCATTATGTCACTTCTGGGAAAAACCCAGAAGTGACATCACACTGCTCTAGGAAACTCCATAAACTCTATGGTTTTACCCTGGAAATGATATAACGTGGTTGCCTGATGGCACCTCCCCTATCCCTTCCCTCTCCCTGCATACTGTCATTTATAGTCTGCCTTTCTCACTGAGAGCCAAGCTACAAGTGACGCCTGACACAGGTTGGACACTTATCAGCTTCCCTCAAGTTTTGATGGGAAATGTAGGCATCCTGGTCTTGCAGCTTACAGAAGTTTACAGAGCAGCAGTCTATGGGAGGGAGAACATGCGGTCAGGAGGGGAGTGCAGGCATCGGGCTCTTGCCGGGCACCCCCCTTCCCTTCTGCTGGGCGTGTGTGTGTGGTTTCTGTAAACTTTAATTAAATGGAGGGCCAAGCTGTAAGACCAGGATTCCTACATTTCCCATCAAAACCTGAGGGAAGCTGACAAGTGTTCAACCTGTGTCAGGCATCACTTGTAGCTTGGCTCTGAGACTCAAGGCGGATTACATAGTGTGAGAGTATGTATCAAGGACATTTCCATAAACATCGCCATAGGGTAAATAAACACAATTTTACAAAGACATAGCATTAGTAAGAATCCAGTACAGAATTGAAGAAATGCTGAAACAGAACATAAGCAGTTCTAGGGCTGACATTGGACAGCATAAAGCACAAGTAGCTCATAGGGGCACATATTTAAGGCAACATAGCGATGAAGTCTGTCGTCCTTAACTCATTAGTGAAGCATCTGAGAAGCCCCTCCCTACAATACAAAAGCCTTTTTGAATAACTGAGTTTTGCATCATTTGCGGAAAGCGAGGGGAGTGGGGGCTCTCCTGAGCTCCTCAGGCAGGCTGTTCCACAGGATGGGGGCCACCACAGAGAAAGCCCGTGTATGGGCTGCCCATGTGCAGGGTGGCACCTGCAGGAGACCCTGTTTGTATTTGGTGTGTATTTTGTTTTGTTGATTCTTTTTTGGTCTTTCAAAACCAGTCTTCTTACCCACAATTCTCATCACATATCCTTTCTGGATTTCCGACACCATTTGTTTCTCACAAATATCTGTAAAAGGAGTCGATGATGGGTCTTACCATCTTTGTTCCCAACAGTGTCCTTTCACATTAAAAAATACACCTTTGCCAACATTTATAACAACCAAGAAAGCCAATATGTAAATGTTCAAAGACTTTAAAGAGAGAGAGAGAGAGACAGAGATTGAAATGGGTCAAAATGAGTTTCTTTCCCAGGGCACAAAGACTCCCAGATGGATTGGTTGCTCCAGTAACAAAGGAAACACGCCGACCCAAACCTCTGATTAGAATCTGGGAGAGAGAGATAAAAGGTTTATCTGTGTAGCAAGGGACCATTTTGATGGTATATTAGATGGAAAGGAGTTGTGTTTGCCTAAACCCAGGGCTGTATCTTTGTTTTTGTCATTAAGGGAGGGGGAGAAATAATCTTCCCTTTTAAGTGAATTTAATAGGCTGTGAATAAATATGCAAATAGTGTCCAGTCTTTGGCTTCAGATGCACAACCTTTCATACATTTAACTGAATGTGTGTTTGGAGGTGAAATTTCTCCGCTTTTTGTTCCCTGGGGCTAGAACATAATTATTAATATTATTAACATTATATTCATTTTATTTTTGATTTAATTTAAACGTTTCTTTCCCTCTGGAACTCTCAGCCTAAAAAGGTCCCTGGGATGGTTTCCAGAACATAGAAAAGCAAATGGCAAAACAGCAACAAAGGCCAAGATGAATTGAAAATACACAGCCATAAAACCAACAGATAAGAATAATGATTTTAAAAAATCTACTTGAAAACAGCAATAAAAAATCCAATGGACAGTAAAGCAAGCGCAATGCTAATCTAAAATGAACTAAATCTGTAAGACAAGAAGTGACTGGGGAGTGGAGGGTGGGGAGAAAGAAAAGAAAGATGGAAAAGCCGAGGAGAAAATAAATGTTGATTAATTTTTATGTATCAGCCCTGCTTTTACCCAAATCCTCACTCTCGATTCAATTCACATAGATCAAAATCCAATCAAATAGCAATTCACAAAAAGCTTCTGAGTGCTGCTGCAAGGGAACTGGGGTCAGCTTAGGGTTGCCAACCTCCAGGTGGTACCTGGAGATCTCCCGATAATACAATTGGTCACTAGACAACAGAGATCTGTTTTCCTGGAGAAAATGGCCACGTTGGAGGGTAGAATCTGAGTCTCTCTACACGAGACGCCTCAGCACGTGTTCATCGAGTGTAGAGAGATGCAATGTTAGCCAGGAAGCATAGTTTAAAAAGACAGAGCTGGTGGAGATCGCTCCTCAGAGGGATTAATTTCATCTTTGCCTCCCCTAAGGTTCTGTCAGTTTCATCTCTCCAGTTTAAAACTGTGTGGGATTGCAACCAGAGGGCAGCGAGGAACGTAAATGGGCTAGAGCTGCTTTCCAGAGCTGAGCTTGGACCTGGAGAGGTTATAATGGGCTGCAGCTTTCCTTCCAGCATTTCACAGCCCCTTCACACAGTTCCAGTGTATAGCTCTGCCACCAGCGCTGTCTTTTTAAACTGCCCTTCCTGGCTAACATCGCATGTGTTCTTCATGTGTCAGGTGTCTCATGTAGAGAGACTTTCTATGGCATTACATCCGTGAGCTCCCTTTCTCCCCCAACACCACCCTCCTCAGGCTCCAGCCCCCAGAATCTCCAGGAATTTCCCAACCCAGAGGTGGCAACCCTGGGTCAGCTAGAGTGCCTTCCCTTCTTCTGTTGGGCACAACTTTCAGCAACCATGTAATATACTGATTAAAATGTTGGACTACGTCAAGGGGGCCCCCAGTTTGTCTTGAAACTCACTGGATGCTCTTTGGTCAGTTATTCTCTCACAGTCTAACCTACCTCAGAGGGTTGTTGTAAGGATCTCCAATATCCATACCCTACTCGACTGCTACAGTCATTTTTGGAGGCCCTGCTTTGGGTATCCCACTTTCTGAGATTTGATGGGCAGCAACCGGAGTGATGGGTAGTGGCATCAAAATTATGGCATGCTCTCCATGGAGATATTCCTCTGTCCCCTTCTATCTCCGTCTTCCACCAGCAGGTGAGATTTCTTTGTCTGGCGCTCCCTCAATAACTGCTCCTCCTGCTTTATGTTTTGATTGCGGTTCCTGTGTTTTATAGTTTTGGTTTTAAAAATAATGACATGCACTTCCATATTTTTGAAAAAAATTGTTAGCTGCCAACTCTGGATGCTGGACTCCCTGGAGCTTTGGTGGTAGAGCTAGGAGAGGGCAGAGTTTCAGAGGGAAACTCAGCAAGGATATGATGGCGTAGAGTCCATACTCCAAAGCTGCCATTTTCTCCAGGGGAACTGACCTATGCATACTGTTTCCAGATCCAGATTGGGAAATTCCTGGAGAAGTTGGGGGTGGAGCCTACAGAGAGTGGGGTGTGGGAAGAGAAGAGACCTCAACAGGGTATGTCATATTGTCCACCTTCCAAAGTAGCCATTTTCTTTTGCGGAACTGATTTTTGTCACCTAGAGACCAGTTGTTATTCTGGGAGATTTCCAGCCACCACCTGGAGGCTTGCAACTAGTGATGGGCACGAACCAAAATACAAATCAAAATTAAGCATGAACCAGGCCAGTTCATGGTTCATGAGCCACGGTTCGTCAGATCCCATTTCTGATGAACCACCATGAAGGTTGTTGTGGGTTTTCCGGGCTGTATTGCCGTGATCTTGGCATTGTAGTTCCTGACGTTTCGCCAGCAGCTGTGGCTGGCATCTTCAGAGGTGTAGCACCAAAAGAACCATCTTCAGAGGTGTAGCACCAAAAGAACCACCATGAACTTTTAGGCTGGTTTGTTTGGTTCGTTTTTTGGTTCATCACTGCAGACAGCCTGGTGCCAGTCGATCAGTTTCCTAGGCAATAGGGGATGGACTTCCTGCAGACCTTCTGCTGACCCAGAAGTGAACTTCTGCTGGCCCAGAAGTGACCTGCTGACCTGGAAGTGATGATTTTCTGACATGGATGTGATGTTTTCATGAACCAAATGAACCAGTTTGCGAACCAGGGGCAGGTTTGTGAAAGTTCGTGGTTCATGGTTTGCGAAATTTGATGAACCACGAACCACATGGTTTGGGTTTTTTCCGGTTCATGCCCATCTCTATTTGCAACCCTATCTATGCATGGGAATGTACTGTAAGTATAACAATTAGAGTTCCTTTGTGGCTGCTATAACAACTACTAGTAGTAATAGTGGTGTAAGTAATACCAGCAACATAACAACTGTGCTCATAGGGTGCCCAACACTTTCTTTTACAAATGTCAGGAGATTTTTTTAGAGACTTGCAGAGGGCAGAAGTTAGGGATGATGTAATGGCACTTCTGGGTGACGCTCTAGCCTTCCTCTAGCCTAGTCTTCATGGTATTTGCCATACAGACTTGGAGAAATTCTTAGAGCATCACTATGTGGAGGTCATTTTTTCTCCAGCTGTTCTCCCCCCCCCGAGATCTCCTGTCTCTGGCAGGATACCAGCATCCTTAAGACAGATAACTAGACAAACAGATGTGCTGTTATAAGAATTAACACCTTCCTCCCATTGTTATTTCTACACGGCACACTAGTATGATAATGGAACCACTTCAATGCTATTACTTAGTCCAGTAGTAAAGCCAGAGCTAAGGTTGCCAGCCTCGAGGTGGTGGCTGGAAATCTCCCAGAATTACAGCTGATTTCCAGGCAACAGAGATTAGTTCCCCCAGAGAAAATGGCTGCTATGAAGGGTGGACTGTATGGCATTGAGGCTTCTCCCCTCCCCAAACCCCGCCCTCTCCAGACTCCACTCCCAAAATCTCCAGGAATTTCCCAACCTGGATCTGGCAACCCTAGGCCATACCCACCCCTGAAGGGGGGAACAAGGGGTGCAAAATTCCCAAGGCCTGATTTGTTCAGGAAGCCCAAGAAGCCAGGAGGATACTTGCCTCATTTTACTCTGAAGTGACAACATGGGAGCAGTCAGCCAAATGTCTCTTGGTCTGGGTTGTTAGCTTGAATCTTGACGTTTCAAAGCTGACTAGCAGGCAAAATCACTGACTTTAATTCTTTGCTTGATTGGCTGTCATAGAAAGTGTTTTTATGTTTGTCGTGTTTTTTTTTCCAGTTAAGCAAAGGGTTAAAGTGAGAGCATCCATCTTTCTAGAGAGGCTTTGCTGGGGTTGCCAGCTCCAGGTGAGAAATTCCTGGAGATTTGGAGTGTGTGGCCTGGAGACGGTGGGAAGGGAAGAGACTTCAGTAGGCTTTGATCTCTCAAGCTTTGATAAGTGCTTTCCCTACTTTCTCCACCTCTGTCATTCTGGTTTGCCATGCTGAGAAGGAGCAAGGAAGAAGCCACAAATTCTTGCTCTGTTCAGTAGGTCTTATTTTTCTTTTCTCAGTATTTGCACCCTCCTCCTTTCATCTTTCCCTCTCTCTCTTTTGGATTTTTTGAAGGGAAGCTGAGAGGGAGTCCTTGTCTGGGGTCCTGTAGTGGCTCTTGGCTACACAGACCACCACAAATGGTCTCAAGATCATTGACCTATCCAGGGGTCATTTTGTAGAAAAAGAGCTGCAGGAACTCATTAGCATAACTTATTAGCATGTGCCACACCCCTTGACATCACCAGAAATGTGTCATTAGCATAACTGATTTGCGTATTCCACACCCCCTGACCTCACCTATCCTGGCTGTTTTGGAACGAATCCTGGCCATTCAGGGCCGAAATTGGGCCCAAAATGGGCTGAAAATGGCAGAAAAGGGGCCCCAAATGATCAGAACTGGGCCGCTGCTGAGCAGGAGAGTGATCCACCACCCATCAGAGGCCCGATCCTGGCCATTTTGGGACCAATCCTAGCTATTTTAGGCCCGATCCTGGCCATTTTGGGCCCAATCCAGGCCAAAACAGGCCAAAAATCAGGTGGGTGGGGCCACCTGACATGTAACCTCGTTGGAGAACTACCACAACTGCGTTCTTGCGTGTTCCCCCTCAAAATGATCCCTGGACCTATCATTCACTTGTAAGAAGTTCCTGCCTCAGATCTTGAGCTTCAAGCTCTAGTCTCTAACACAAAACCTTTGAGGGTTTGGTCGAATGCTCTATTTATTTATTAATTTGATTTGATTTATACCCCGCCCTCCCCGCAGGTGGGCTCAGGGTGGCTAACAACATTCAAAAAAATACATTAAAAGTCACAAAATGAACACTCCATCCATGGGGTATGGTGCAGAAATCCGTGAGCAGAGTAATTATTCATTGCAGGTGTAGAATGTGTGAGCCGTTCATGGTGCCTAATGGTTGGAAAGTGTGACTGGCCTTCAGGAGAGTTCATTTTCCAATCCCAGTGCCAAAAATAAGCACACATGCTTAGTGTCTACCCTGTTAACAAACTGACTGAAACAGGAGCTCAGCCACAGTGGCTGCCAACTCTGCAATAATGCAGGTCTGCTTGGGCCTACTTTAGGGTTGCCGAACACCAGATGTGGCCTGCAGTTCTCCTGGAATTCTCCTGGACTTCAGAACTCAGCTCCCTTGGAAGAAATGACCACTTTGGAGAATCTAGAAGACCCCGTCCTCACAGAAGTCCCAGCCACCCCCAAGCTCTGCCCTCCTAGACTTTTCAGTTCAGCAGGAGCAAAAATGGGGGCGGGGGGCAGATGCTGCATAATGTTGCAATGGTCATGACTTGTGAGTGCCAGAAGGGATGGCTGCTAGGCCCGTTCTTTTTGTAACATATCAGGTTTCTGTTTGGTTTTTTCAACAACGTATCTCATTCTCACTTGGAAACTTTAAACAGAACCATAGGAAAATTCTTTTTAAAGGATTTTTGCAAAAAGGACTAAAAGAATCTGTTTTTTTCTTATGTAATATTTCTTGCATTATCATTTCTCTTATCTCACTACAAATCTAATTTCTGCTCTAATCAAGCTGCATTATGTCTTTACATCGTGATGTCCTCCCTCGTAACACCCCTCCTATCTTTTGGTTGAGATGAGGATAATAATAGCACTAACTTGTTCACCACTCGGGGGTGAGGCATTAATCTGTCTAGAAGAGCGGTATATAAGTGCAGTTGTTGTTGTTGTTGTTGTTATTCGAATTACATGCAACACAATCAACAATAAGCAGAGGTCACATGTTATTATTGATTGGCCTTACTAAGCTGATATAAGTTTCCACCAGAGACCTAAGTATCAGCCAGGTATCGCTGTAATATGTACGCTGTTCCAAGTAACGCCGTCTTTTGCAGTTCTGTAGGGGTTATGTCAGAAAGCTGCAGTATTTCCATACAAGTTGCGAAGTTTTTCGAAATAGTTCCCAGTGCCCTGATTATGATTGTTGTTATTATTATTATTGTTGTTGTTGTTGTTGTTAAAGGCTCAGGGATTTCCATTCCTACTCCTGTCTGAAGAAGGGAGCCCTGACTCTCAAAAGTGACACTGAAAATCTTTCATGGAGGTAGATCAAGATGGGTAGCTGTGTTTGTCTGTAGAGTAGAAAAGATCAAGAGTCCAGTAGTGCCTACAAAACTAACAGAAATTATGATAGGGTATGAGCTCATACCCTATCACAAATTTTGTTAGTCTTAAAGGCGCTACTGGACTCTTGGTCTTTGCTACTGGAAATCTTGTTGATCTCTAAGGTGCCACTGGACTCAAATCCTGCTATTTTCTGCATTGGTTAACATCATAATAAATTCTTATGCTTTGTTTCAGATTTCTGTAATCCTATTACTTTGCTTATTTGATGTCTCATCCTATCGGTTGCGTTGACTTACACTTTGCAAGCTGCCTTGAGTCTCAATGAGAAAGGCATACTGTAAACCATGCAAATAAATAATAGGTAAAAACTACCATGGAACCTCCATGTTCAGCAGTAGTCTGTCTCTGAGTACACTGTGTGGTATAATGGGTAGCAGGCGAGACTGGGATGGAGGAAGACTTGGGTACCAGTCCTCACTCAGTCTCTCTACATGAGATGCCTGGGTGCATGTTCGTCAAGTGCCGAGATATGCAATGTTAGCTGGGAAGTGTAGTTTTAAAAGACAGAGCCGGGGGAGATCGCTCTCGAGGGGATGGATTCTCTCACAGCCCTCCACTGCCTCTGGCTTGCCAGACTGTCTCCCCGACTGGAGCCTTTGCCCTTCTGCCCTTGCTGCTTAAAATATTGAATTAACTGAGCCTCGGCAGGGCAAAGGTTCTGGAAGGGGAGACAGTCTGTCATGCCAGGGGCAGCGGAAGGCTGTGAGAGAATCCGTCCCGTCTGGAGCGATCTCTGCCAGCTCTGTCTTTTAAAACTACGATTCCCAGCTAACATTGTGTCTCCCGACATGTGAATAACTCGTGTCAGAAGTCTTGTGTAAAGAGACTCTCAGCCATAAAGCTCAGTGTGTGAATTTTGGGCAGTCACTTTTTCTCAGTTTAGCCTCCCTCACAGGGCCCTTGTAATGATAGAATGAAGGAGAGAGGAATAATGTATTGAGCTCTTGGAGGAAAAGAACAGTAAAATGTGCTTGAGAACCAGCTTGGTGTAGTGGTTAGGAGCGCAGGGCTCTAATCTGGAGAACTGGGTTTGGTTCCCCACTCCTCCGCTTGAAGCTAGCTGAGAGACCTTGGGTCAGTCACAGCTTCTAGCTCTCTCAGCCCCCCCCCCCACCTCACAGGGTGTTTTGTTGTGGGGATAATAATAGCATGCTTTGTAAACTGCTCTGAGTGGGTGTTAAGTCATCCTGAAGGGTGGTATATAAATCGAATGTTGTTGTTGTGTGCTTGAGAGACAGAATACCAGAAGCTGGAGATAATGATGAGAAGATTTCCCTGATTTCTTGCTTTTATTGTTCCAGAAGTTCATTCTTCTCTATTGATTACATTAAGGTTATTTTAGTGTGCCCTGCTACCCACATAGGTGCATGCACATCTGAAAAACACAACACCAAACAATACATATATGGGGTGAGGGGAAGATATGGTATCAGCTAGGAAAAATGACACAAGAAAATTGAAACAACACATACACAGTGCTCCTTAAAAAGGCGTAAATATTTTTTAAAAGATATGTTGGAAGATTTTGGATGCAAATTGGGGAACTCAGAACCCCAAAACCTGGTTGTGGCTCTCTGTTTTTGACAATGGGCTTTGTAGATTGGTTTGCAACATGTACACATGCTGCACGGTTTTTCTAGACAATTTGTACAGGATTTGTGAGGACAATGTAAACATTTTGTATACAATGCTGATTTATTGACTTAAAAACAGAAAATGACACCAAAATAATGAATCGTATTTTCAGTTTGCATAAGGAGAGGAGAAGAAATGACTGAGAGGTGATATGATAACTGTCTTCAAGTACTTGAAGGGCTGTCATATGGAGGATGATGCAGAGTTGTTTTCTGCTGCCCCAGAAGATCGGACAAGAACCAATGGCTTGAAATTAAACCAAAAGAGTTTTCAGCTAAACATTAGGAAGAACTTCCTGACAGTTAGAACAGTCCCTCAGTGGAACAGGCTTCATCAGGAGGTGGTGGGATCTCCTTCTTTGGAGGTTTTTAAGGAATGGCTATCTGACAGCAGCGCTGATTCTGTGAACTTGGGCAGATCGTGAGAGGGTGGGCAGGAAGGGTTACATCAGTGCTTAGTTCTCGAGGCCCCTTCTTACATGCCCAGGGTAATGCCAATCGCCACCTTGGAGTCAGATAGCTATTTCGCCCGGATCAGTTCGGCTAGGGATCCTGACTGTGTTTTGCCATCTTCTGGGTATGGAGCAAGGGTCACTGCTCTGTGTGTATGTGTGTGTGTGTGTGTGGGGGGTGTAGTTGTGAATTTCCTGCATTGTGCAGAGGGTCAGACTAGATGCTCCTGGAGGTCCATTCTAACCTCATGGTTCTGTGATTCCAAGGGAGTTAAAAATCAACACAGCAGACATAAGCAGGGCTTTTTTCTGGGAAAAGAGGTGGTAGAACTCAGTGGTGGAACTCAAGACTGCACAATGATGTCACTTTGAGCCAGCTGGCACAAGGGGGGAGTTTTTTAAAGTTTAAATTGCCCTAGGTGAAAATGGTCACATGGCTGGTGGCCCCGCCCCCTGATCTCCAGACAGAGGAGAATTTAGATTGCCCTCTGCACCGCTCTGTGGCACGGAGGACAATCTAAACTCCCCTCTGTCTGGAGATCAGAGGGCGGGGCCACCAGTCATGTGACCATTTTTAAGAGGTGCCACCACGTTCCCACTGAAAAAAAAACCTGGAGATAAGAAATTCAAAATCTGTAAATTTCAGATGACTCCCTAGCTGGAGCAACCTACAGGGCCTCCCAGAACCAGGGAGATGCTCCTGAACAGAGAATGCTGGTCAAGATGGTCACATTTATGGCCATGCAAGGTAATATTCATGCTCATAAGGGTTCCATTTGATGTGCTTAGTGCCCTTCCTACTGATTTAAAAGTTTCCAAGTGAGAATGAGGCATGTTGTTCAATAACCAAATGGAAACCTGACAAGTTGCAAAAAGTATCCTCAAAGGACAAAAATTATGAACTGCGATTTCCTTTTCCATTTTTCAATGGGACCATGTGCACATTTTAAAACAGGTTTTATTTTTTGATTTGATGGGTGAAAGGTGTGTTTATTTTCTGCATTTTTTTAAAAAAAATAACAATTTGCTTTTCTTAGGTAATTAATTAGGGAGACTTTATTTTTTAAAAGCAATTCAAGATGTTTTTGGGCGTGAATGCGCTGGTGAGTAATTTATCTGGGCTTTTTAAAAAAAAATATTGAAATGACAAATTCTGGGTGTGATCCAGACAACATAAAGTACTTCTTCTTCTTTTTTTTTAAAGAAGTTTTTATTGGCTTGGTTAACACATATTCATTATACATCTTTTCAAATATTCCCCATTATCTTAATACATGCATCCCACCCCCTCCCCCTCCCCCTTTTCTATATTGACTCCCAACAACACTATAACCCCTTTATTTATTATCGTTAACTCTAGATCTCGTCTGTCCCTATTATTAAAGGGAAAGTTCTTACTATTTCATTCTTAATTCTTAATAATTATCAAGAGACCATAATTGTCCTTTTACATCCCATTTCTTTTCTAAATAATTTTAAAATTTCTCCCAGTCCGTAATAAATTCCTTTGGATCTTCTTCTCTTAATGTCCTTGTTCATTTGTCCATTTCCGCCATGTGCAACAGTTTTTGAATCCAATCTTCCACTTCTGGTAATTCTTCTTGTTTCCAATATTGTGCATATAATGTTCTTGCTGTTACTATCATATAGTATAACAATACTCTATCTTTACTATTCATTTTCTCCATGTTTAAACCTAATAACAACATTTCAGGACTCTTTGACACACTTTCTTTCAAAATTGATGACATTTCCGCACAAATCTTAGACCAAAACGTCCTAGCCTTCTCACACGTCCACCACATATGATACAGAGAACCTTCATGATTTTTACATTTCCAACATTTGTTTGACATTTGATTATTAGCAATTGCTAACTTTTTCGGTGTTAAATACCATCTATACATCATTTTGTAACCATTCTCTTTTATACTAGTACATGTTGATATCTTCAATGTATTTCTCCATAGGTACTCCCATGCCTCCATTGTGATTTCTAACATAAAGTACTTCTAAGTCCCACTGATTCCAGCAACACAGCAAGATACGTGTTTCAGCAGGAGTGTAGGACACTTAAATGATCTTCCAATGAAATCAGAACGGACCAGTACATACATTACAGAGGCTTCATGTCCCCCCCTTGAGTCTGCTGTAGGTCCTCTGGAAAATGTGTTCTGGGGCTTCTCTGCTCAGAACTTAATTCCTTCCAATGTGCAGATCTGTTTAGGATTAGGACTGTTAAGTGTGCCAACCTCCAGGATGTAGGATTTGTTTTGTGTCCCTCCTATTGCACAGCAATTCAAGGGTCCTCCAGCATTGGACCAACATCTCCTGTTCTATGAGGCAGGCAGAGACAACTGAGAGGTGATATGATAACCATCTTCAAGAACTTGAAGGGCTATCATACAGAGGATGGCACAGAGCTGTTTTCCACTGCCCCAGAAGGTCAGACCAGAACCAGTGGGTTGAAATTAAATGAAAAGAGTTTTTGGCTAAACATTAGGAGGGACCTTCTGACAGAGCAGTCTCTCAGTGGAACAGGCTTCCTCAGGAGGTGGTGGGCTCTTCTTCTTTGGAGATTTTTAAACAGAGGCTAGATGGCCATCTGGCAGCAATGCTTATTCTGTGAACCTGGGCAGATCGTGAGAGGCAGGGCAGGAAAGGGTACATCAGTGCTTCATTCTCGTCGTGGCCCCTTCTTACATGCCCAGGGTAATGCCCTCATCATTTTGGGATCAGGAAGCAATTTTCCCCAGGCCAGTATGGCTAGAGATCCTGATGGTGTTTTGCCATCTTCTGGACATGCAGTCAGGATTATTGGGTGTGTGTGTGGGGGGTGGAGGGTAGTTTTGAATTTCCTGCATTGTTCAGGGGGTTGGGCTAGATGACCCTAGAGGTCCCTTCCAACCCTCTGATTCTATGAACTCCCTCACCCATTATTTTTCTGTGTTGCTTCTCATTATTCTACGGAAAATGGTTGCCAGTAGCTATTGGTGAAGAATCTGTTTTCTTACCACTTAACCTTTGGTTTCCTTTGGTGCTCTGCCAGCAACGTCACAGAGCTTCTCCTTACTTATCAGATTATAAATAAGCATATTCATTTGGAGAGTTCTAACTCCAGGCTCAACCGCTAATAGGCAAGCGTCGAAGCCAAACACTAAATCCTGCTGTGTGTCTAAATACATTGGAAATCCAAAGCAAATCCCCTGGATAACCGGGAAATTACACTAGGTGTAAACTAGTTTAAGTGCAAGCTGAGTTTGGCTCATGGTTTCTGCAAAGATTTGTACAGTGATGTGGGGCACGCCGACGGTAATAAAATCACATAATTGGATCATGGTGATAGATTCATTGTCAATTGAAGTTACATTCTCTTTTTTCTATCCTTGTATACAAATCATCCCGCCTCATTTCATTGTCTTTGTTATTTGCACTTGAGCAAAAAAGTGTCGAGTGATTGTTTCATGCAGCAACATGCGATTGAACTGGCATCACTTGGAAACTAGCCTGGGATTTTGTTTGCTTAAAAATGGCCCCGAACTGGATCAGATCTAAAATTCATCTAGTCCGGTTTTCTGTATCAAGAAACAGCCAAGTAAATGGCCATTTCCAGGGGTTTTTTTCTGGGAGAAGAGGTGGTGGAACTCAGTGGGTTGCCCTCGGAGAAAATGGTCACATGGCTGGTGGCCCCACCCCCTGATCTCCAGACAGAGGGGAGTTTAGATTGCCCTCCGTGCAGTGCAGAGGGCAATCTAAACCTGTAATCTGCAGCATGGCAATCTAAACTCCCCTCTGTCTGGAGATCAGGGGGCAGGGCCACCAGCCATGTGACCATTTTCAAGAGGTGCCGGAACTGCGTTCCCCCACGTTCCTGCTGAAAAAAAGCCCTAGCCGTTTCCACACTACTCACCTTCATCCGGAACACTGTGGAACGTCGCGAAAAAACTGCAGAAGATAGCATCTTCTCATGTGAGTTTTGTGCGATGTTGCGCAAAGCTCGTGCGAGAAGACACTATCTTCCACGGGTTTTTTTGTGACGTTCCACAGCGTTCCGGATGAAGGTGAGTAGTGCGGAAACGGCCAATGTCTCTAGAAACTTCACTAGTAGGGCATGAAGGCAACAGCCCTCCTTGGAGCTGTGTCCTCGGCGTTTAATAATGAGAAAGGCTGAGCACCCCTACATGTGGATAACTACCAAACTGCCTTAGAAGAGAGTCCTCATGTGTGTCATGTACCATCAAGTCACTTCCCACTTTTGGCAACCCTCTGAATTAATGACTTCCAAAACATCCTATCATTACTAGCCTTGTTCAGGTCTTGCAAACTGGAGGCCGGGGCTTTCTTTATGGAGTCAATCCATCTCATGTTGGGTCTTCCTCTTTTCCTACTTTTCCTACTGCCGCCAACTTTTCCTAGCATTGTTGTTTTTTCCAGTGAGTCTCGTCTTCTCATGATGACTAAAGTATGATAGCATCAGTCTTGTCATTTTAGCTTCTAGGAAGAATTCAGGCTTGATTTGATCTAGCACATTTATTTGTCCTTTTGGCCATCCCTGGTATCTGCAAAACTTTCCTCCAGCACCACATTTCAAATGAATCACTTTCTTCCTGTCAGCTTTCTTAATTGTCCAACTTTCACATCTATACATAATAATGGAGATTACCATGTTATGAATTATCTTGATCTCATTCTCCAGCGATGTTTCCTTATACTTAAGGATCTTTTCTTTCATAACTGCCCTTCCAAGTATCAGTTTCCTTCTGATTTCTTGGTTGCAGTCTCCCTTTTGGTTGATGATTAAGCCAAGGAACAGAAAATCTAACCAGTTTGGTGTAGTGGTTAAGAGCGGCAGGACTCTAATCTGGAGAGCCGGATTTGATTCCCCACTCCTCTGCTTGAAACCAGCTGGGAGACCTTGGGTCTCAGAGCTCTCTCAGCCCCACCCACCTCCCAGGGTGATTGTTTTGGAGATAATAATAACACACTTTGTAAACCGCTCTGAGTGTGACATTAAGTTGTCCTGGAGGGTGGTATATAAATCAAATGTTATTATTATGTTATTATTACTACTGCATTTTCATTGTTAACCTGGGCACAGGTGTCATTTAGGAAAGGAGAGCAACTCCATTGCAGAGCTCATACCACTGAGCAACACTCCCTCCCCCTCACTGCCACCACCTTTACTCAAACTTTATTGATAATGGTCATCATGAACTTCAGCGGTTGCCCCGAGAAACTTATCAGCTAAAGTAGCTTATGTGCAACCTAGCATGTGATGTGTGCAGATGACATTGCTTCAGACTGAGTTGGACCATCGGTCTCTCAAGCTAACCACTGTGTCCTTTAACTAGCAGTGCCTCCTCAGGGTCCCACCTGAAGGTCTTTCACATCACCTGCTGCCCAAACCTTTTAACTATAGATGCTGGGGATCGAGCCTGAGACCTTCTGCATGCAGAGCAGATGACCTTTTACTATATGAAGATTCCTACTACTAAGTTGGATCTCTGGTCTATCAAGGTCAGTATTGACTATTCTCACTGTCAGTGGCTCTTCAGGTAGAGGTTTTTCACAACTCCAAGTACCAGAAGCTTTTAACTGGAGACACCGGGGATCGAACCTGATACCATCGTTGCGCAAAGCACATATACCAAACCATAGTGAGGTACCACGAACTCATAATATGTTTTGATGGATCTCTGAGAATGTTCCACTAGACCATTTTTCATTTGGAACCTGTAATCTGAACTGGGATGCAGAATGATAGAGAAAGAGAGAGAGAGAGTGGGGGCTGTTTCCACACGTCTTACCTGCCTGTGGAATATCATGCGAAAGACCCAGAAGACAGCATCTTATTGCGCGAAATCATGCCAGGATTTCGTGCGATTTCGTGTGAGAAGACGCTGTCTTCCAAGTCTTTCGCGCGATGTTCCTCAGGCAGGTAAGACGTGTGGAAAAGCCAGAGAGAGAGAGAGAGAGAGAGAGAGAGAGAGTTGTTCTGATTTGGGATTCAACAGACGTTTTCAAGATCTGTTTTCGATCAGACAGGTATTCGGTTCAAACCATCATGGATCTGAAAGTCAGTTGGGCTTCCTGTTTGAGACCATAGCCATCTTCTTTGCATTATCAGATCAGATCTCCATGGCAGCCTGATGCGTGCCCCTGTGACAACTGTTTCTTCCTGCACTCCTCTCCACAGCCTTCTGGCTAATCCCTTATAAAGAGTCTGAGTTTCCAAAACAGCTTTCTGTGCATCTGTCAAACTCAGCCAAGCAGGAGACATTTAGCTGACTCAGCACTTGGCCCCGTTTAAAGATAATCACCTCTTTGCAACCACCAAATGTGGATGAAGAAGGATTTTTAACAAAACCAAAGAAAGAGATCCCCCCACACACTTTATTTAGCCTTGAATACACTCCAAGGGGGGAGGGTCCTTTCCTTTTTTCCTCCCTGATAACATATTTGGGAATAATTCAGCATTATGTCTCAAATGTGGAGTTTCAGGCTAGATCGATGCATCACACATGTGTACAAACACAGAAGGTTGCCAACAGGCCTGGAGAAAAATGCCCTGGCCCTTAAATTGAAACTGAATGAGATGTCACTTTCTATGTGATGTTATTGACCTCCATGTTATGAATAGCTTCAACTGCCCATTTCCACACATTAATTTATATCTAAGGGATAGGGCATTTTTCCTCCTGGCCTGTTGGCAACCTTATGCCTCAGTCAGAGGCTCTGAATAACTCCATCCTGTTGTTCTGTATCAAGAGAAGAGTGTGTGTGTGTGTGGGTGGGTGGGTTAGATTGCACAGAGTCACCCTATTGCATTCATATTCTGGGTAAACTGCAAGTTTTTAAGAGCTTGATAAAGGCATGGCTCCCCCACCCCCAAACCAAATAGCTTCATAGATTTTTTTCAGTCTATATTTTCTGTCCCTCTGTTCACACATCAAAAAGAGTCCAGTAGCACCTTTAAGACTAACCAATTTTATTGTAGCATAAGCTTCAATACAGTTTCTGTACCATGCATCTGACGAAGAGAACTTGATTCTCGAAAGCTTATGCTACAATAAAATTGGTTAGTCTTAAAGGTGCTACTGGACTCTTTTTGATTTTGCTACTACAGACTAACATGGCTAACTCCTCTGCATCTATGACCTGTTCACACAGGCCTTCTCTCTGTCTAAATGTGAGGTCAGGCTAAATAGACCGCTGCAAGAGCTAATGGCGTCCCCTCCAGTTTGTCCTGGGATATGAGCTGAAGCATAAATCAGGAGGCTTGAGTGTTTGGTTGGTGCCACTTCTGGATATTAGAGATGTGTGTCAGTGAGAAACAGTTGCGATCAAAGCCCACAGCCGGGATAGTCAAGGGTCGTGAAGCGTGGCCAAAGCCTAATTGCTAAGTCAGGCTTAGGGGGAAAGGAAGTTGGTAAGGAAAGCATTAGCCATCCAAGCACTGGAGCAAAAACCAGAGGAAATTCACTTCCTAAGCAACAAGCAGGCAGGTGGCTCCAGGGGATGGATTTGGAAACTCTTTCTTTCTTTCTTTCTTTCTTTCTTTCTTTCTTTCTTTCTTTCTTTCTTTCTTTCTTTCTTTCTTTCTTTCTTTCTTTCTTTCTTTCTTTCTTTCTTTCTTTCTTTCTTTCTTTCTTCCTTCCTTCCTTCCTTCCTTCCTTCCTTCCTTCCTTCCTTCCTTCCTTCCTTCCTTCCTTCCTTCCTTCCTTCCTTCCTTCCTTTCTATGGATCCACCAATGTGTCAATTAGCTGTAAAATGTTTATATTTATTTAAAGTATTTATATACCATTTCCCCCCAGTACTTGGGACATATATGTAAAAACAAATGTAATCTGACGTCAGCAGGTGCGGGGATACAAAAATAAGCAAGTCTCAGCTTTCGCTCATGGACTATTGAAAGTACAACGAAAGAGATGTACTTTACAGAGCCTCTGAAACCTATGCAGGTAGGCACAAGCATAGACTTTCCAGAGATTCCTAGAGCTACCCTTTATTACTTCCATGTTTTACCCAGAAACAATGTAGTGACTGATAAATAAATCATATGCTGGCCCCAGAAACCTAATTAAAGGATGTCATGTTTGTGCAGTTAGCAGAGTCAATTATTTAGCAGAAGAACGTGATTATAGGTGGTTGTTAGCTGGTTCTGCTGAATGGTGTGTGTGCAGGAGAGAAAGTTACAGGGCACACAGAGCATAAATAGAAGGGAAATAAGAGTTCTTGATTGTAGGAATTGCACACTCTGATAGGAAAGGAGGAGAGACAGATCCGAACTACCTATCTAGTCTACGGATGGACATGGATGCTAGGACAAGTCCTGCATCCATGTTTCCAAGATGGAGGGAGGAGAAGGAGAGAGGTGTTGCCTGGAACGAGGCCAGGAAGAGAAGAGGTGAGAGGGAGGAAGTCAGGAGGAGGAAATCCTGAGAATAGCAATCTTCATATCAAAGGACAGTCAGAGCAGTAAACAGAGTGCCCCCTGACCTCTCTATCTTTCTAACTCTTTGTCCCCCTCTGAATCCTGAGGAAATGGACAGCGCTGAATCCTCCTCTTCCAACAGTGATGGCTGTGGCTGATATCACATGCCCTCCTTTTTGTAGTTGAATACAGGCAAGGAGACAACATCAGGCGAGATGTTTTATTAGGGGTTTTATTATTCTGTTACAGGCCCTGCCACTATTAAAACACAACAACTCCCCCTTCGCCTCACCCTCCAGCCATCTTGCCGAGTAAAGATTGAGTAAGAAATGTACTGCATAAACAAATAAAAGATAGAAAGCAAGCAATGCATACAATGTCAGTTATTTAAAGACTGCATCCAGCTTTACTGTAACGAAGAGGGGATGAAGGGCAGATACTTCTGTGCTTGACAAATAGGGTATTTGAATGCTGGTGTGGTGAGCCTGCTGGTGTGGGGAGGGCGGAATAGAAATAAAAAATAAATAAAATAAAAGTAAAATGACCCTGGGGATACGTGACTTTTCTCTAGTCATTGACAAGATTTGCAGTGCGAACCTTAGGGGTAACTGCCTTTCGGGGCAGGTACCTCCACTGAATGGACTTGAGTAGGATTATGAGTAGACCAGTTTAGGACAGTTCACTTACTCAAAGTTGTTATTTGCTACTTATCACCAAGACATCGGCTTAACCCTGGAACACGAGCAGATAGTGCAAATGTGGTTGTCAGAATTAGAGATGGGCACAAACAGAAATACGAACCAAAATTAAGCACAAACCAGGCCCCATTTCGTTTGATTTGTTTTTTGGTTTGTCACTGCAGACAGCCTGGTGCCAGTCAATAAGTTTCCTAGTCAACAGGGGATGGACTTCCTGCAGACCTTCTGCTGGCCCGGAAGTGGCCTTCTGCTGACCCGGAAGTGATGGTTTTCTGACCTGGATGTGACGTTTTCACGAACCAAACGAACCAGTTCGTGAACCTGGGGCAGGTTCATGAAAGTTCGTGGTTCATGAAATTTGATGAACCACAAACCACATGGTTCAGGGTTTTTTTCGGTTCGTGCCCATCTCTAGTCAGAATACTCAAGATGAAATTTGTCAAAACAAAAAACATCAAGGTAATCAGATCAGAAGCTCAGTTTTCGTGTAATTGAGGAAGTTTGATCATGCTTACGTTCTCAGCTGGCCTCTGCCTAGCCGCACTGTACTTTATGACGATTATTTTTATTAGTCTGCCTTTCTCACTGAGATACAAGGCAGATTACACAGTAAAAGCAAAAACACAATATAGTCAACAGGTAGGAGATTCACTGAGCAAAGGACAGTAATGGACAACAGTTGGAACATTTAGTGAAACAGACACAATAAGGAATGGAAGCAGAACATTTGAAAACAATAAAGTTGAGCATAGAGATGAAATTTTTCTGAAACAAAGCATAACTAATTTACACAGTGTATTTAGCAATGTGGAAATGTCCCAGCTGGTGCATGTCTACATCAGTAGACAGTACCCAACAGTGTAGCATTTAGTCCCTGTCCCTACCAATGCATGTATCTGAGCTCCTTCTTATGACACAGCTCTATAATCTGGGCAGAAGGCCCTCCTGAATAATTCCATTTTTTCATTATTTTGTGGAAAGCCAGGCAAGTGGGAGCTTTCCTGACCTCCTCAGACAGCCCATTATATACAGTGGGGGCAACCACAGAGAAAGCACGTATGTGGGCATCTGTTGATTTTGCCCATCTTCAGGCAGTATCTGCAGAAGGCCCTCTCCTGATGAGCAAAGCTGCTGTGGTGGAACATAGGGGGACACTTGGTAGCTGGCACTGTGCCTAGAGTTGCTAAGTATTCAGTGAGGGTGGAGGAACTCCCGCCCCTGCCCTCCACGGCCCACCCTCGCTCCAATAAGCAGGGTGAGAAAAATGGAAGGGCTGGA
This sequence comes from Eublepharis macularius, assembly GCF_028583425.1. Lineage (NCBI taxonomy): Eukaryota > Metazoa > Chordata > Lepidosauria > Squamata > Eublepharidae > Eublepharis > Eublepharis macularius. Next base: position 10,144,183 of record NC_072798.1, read on the forward strand.
GCAGTGACCCGTGATGCACTGATGTCTTCTTTGACTGCATAATCAGCAATAATGACACTGCGTGTGAGGTGCTCTAGGATTCCCTGAAACTATAATTTTTTACCATAGAGTTTCAGGGAAGTTGTAGTTCGTCCCACAATAAAGTGACATCACTTCTAGTTCATAAGGCAATAGCATTGTGGATAGTTGTCAAGGGGCTGCCGGTCAAGAGTTTATTTATTTATTTCCTTTATACCCCACCTTTATTCCCACTGGAGACTCAAAGTATCTTACATTGTTCTTCTCCCCTCCATTTTACCCCCACAACAACCCTGTGAGGTAGGTGAGACTGAGAATGTCTGATTGGCCCAAGGTCACCAAGTGAGATTGCATGGTAGAGTGAGGATTCAAACATGGGTATCCAATATCCTAGTCTAACACTCTAAGCATGACATCACACTGGCTTTCAGGCTGCCCCCCCTAACAGTAGCAGGCACCCCCTTTTCCTGGTATTAGTATTGAACCCTGTACTTTTTAAAGCTGAGCAGAGATTGTTGTGGACAGGTTTGTTGCCCTCCTTTCCGCAACAGCAAGGCATTTGCCTTTAAGAACATAAGAGAAGCCATGTTGGATCAGGCCAATGGCCCATCCAGTCCAACACTCTGTGTCACACAGTGGCCAAAAGGCCAGGTGTCATCAGGAGGTCTGCCAGTGGGGAAGGGACACTAGAAGCCCTCCCCCAAACACCAAGAATACAGAGCATCACTGCCCTAGACAGAGAGTTCCATCTATACCTTGTGGCTAAGAGCCACTGAGGGACTTCTGCTCCATATGTTTATCCAATCCCCTCTTGAAGCTGTCTATGCTTGAAGCTGCCACCACCTCCTGAGGCAGTGAATTCCATGTGTTAATCACCCTTTGGGTGAAGAAGTACTTCCTTTTATCCATTCTAACCCGACTGCTCAGCAGTTTCATTGAGTTCTTATATTGTGAGAAAGGGAGAAAAATACTTCTGTCTCTGCCTTCTCTATCCCATGCATAATCTTGTAAACCTCTATCATGTCACCCGTCAGTTGTCGTTTCTCTAAGCTAAAGAGCCCCAAGTGCTTTAACCTTTCTTCATAGGGGAAGTGTTCCATCCCTTTAATCATTCTAGTTGCCATTTTCTGCACTTTTTCCAGTGCTATAATATCTGTTTTGAGGTGTGGTGACCAGAACTGTACACAGTATTCCAAATGAGGCCGTACCATTGATTTATACAGGGGCATTATGACACTAGCTGATTTGTTTTCAATTCCCTTCCTAATAATCCCCACCATAGCGTTGGCCTTTTTTATTGCCACGCTGTATCGACATTTTCACTTTCCTTCTTCATGTTCCATTGTGCATACCCCTGGCCAGAAGTACCCATGTGCACTATTCATAATCTTCCATGTGCATTAGGTGGATTTCAAAGTCTTTGTAGCAAAGCAAAGGACTGCGGCAGCACTTCAAGGGACAAGGTTGGCAATTAGCTGTCGGGTGCAGAACAGGAGGGAGGCCCTGTCTTTGTTGCAGAGGGCTTTCCGTTCGCTCCACTGATGGCCTCATTAAGACAGAGTGTGTGGCGATTTGATAACCTGTGGGGCTGGCTGGAGAGGGGGGTGAGGAGGTAACATGCCAAAATGCCAACCAGGCTTGGAGAGGGTTTTCTGAGTTCTGTTGTCAGCCCCCAAAGTGTTTTATAAATGGCAGATACAGTTATAGCATACGAACCAGCTGCCAGCATTTTATCCTTTTCTCCCAACTTGTTTTACTGCAGGGGGGAGCAGAAGATCTGATTACTGCAATGCACTTGATCTGGGGCTGCCCTTGAAGACAAAAGTTTCAGTTGCTGCAAAATGCTGCTGAGTGGCTCCTGCTTGGACTTGGATCATATTTAGCTTATTCTGTGCTCTTCACAATGTTTCTGGGTTCAGTTCTAACTATTGGTTTTAATTTCTCTCTCTGTTACTTTCTTACTCCCCATTCCATTAAAGTTCTCAAGGGAAGCATCTACTGTTCCCAACTCTTCCATTTCATCACTGATCAAGCCTGTGAGGTAGGTTTGGATGAAAGTGTATATCGAGCTTCAGACCATCCAGTGAGCTTCATGAAGGTCCATGGACACAGTTCTAGCCCAGCATTCTAACCACTGCACCACACTGCCTGCAGTGAAACGCAGAAAAACTCCCCAACACAGTGCAGCAAGAGCTTAGCTAGTTTTGCTGTCATATATCCTATGTAAGCTTTCCCTTAGTCCATGTGACCAGTTTTGATTTTTGCAGAATTTACATATCTGTTTAATAAAATATTATGAATTTTGGTGCAAATATCAAAGCTCATGAAAATACTAGTCAGTCCTAGTTATATAATCTCTGGTTATATAAACTCCTACAAACCCAGAAGGTTATGGGCAGTGCTTCCAACTACCACAGGGGAATTACTCCCAATGGTAATCTCTCCCTGACCACTAACACATATCCTGCATGTATGCAACCTCTATCTAAAATCTGCTACTGTTCCACCCCCCTCTGCCTGCTTGTAATAACATAGGAGCCGTTGTTGGGTCTACAGAACAGGGCCTTATTTGCTGTGGCTCCCAGACTGTGGAATTCCTTCCTCTAAGAGCCAGAGTTAGCCATGTTAGTCTGTAGTTGCAAAATAGTAAAGAGTCTAATAGCACCTTTAAGACTAACCAACTTTACTGTAGCATAAGCTTTCGAGAATCACAGCTCTCTTTGATGATGCATCTGACGAAGAGAGCTGTGGTTCTTGAAAGCTTATGCTACAATAAAGTTGGTTAGTCTCAGGGCTTTTTTTCTGGGAAAAGAGGTGGTAGAACTCAGTGGTGTAACTCAAGACCGTGCAATGACGTCACTTTGGGTCAGCTGGAACAAGGGGGGAATTTTTTAAAGTTTAAAAGTTAAAGTTGCCCTCGATGAAAATGGTCACATGGCCGGTGGCCCCGCCCCCTGATCTCCAGACAGAGGAGAGTTTAGATTGCCCTCTGTGCCACTGGCACAGAGGGCAATCTAAACTCCCCTCTGTCTAGAGATCAGGGGGCGGGGCCACCGGCCATGTGACCATTTTTAAGAGGTGCTGGAACTCTGTTCCACCGCATTCCTGCTGAAAAAAAGCCCTGGTTAGTCTTACAGGTGCTACTGGGCTCTTTACTATTCTGCTCTAAGAGGTTCATCATGCACTCTCAGTTTTGGCCTTCCAGTGACTTGAAAGATCAATGTATTCTGGAGAGCCTGTGGTGTTTTTCTTCTTTGACTGGTTTCTGTTAAAGTCTCTTTTGCCGATATTATTGCCAATTGGTGAGCATTTTTTTTTAAAAAAAATATTGCTGGTTTTTATTATATATTAGATTTCTAAAACTTCATTTGTTCTGGTGTTTTCTACTGCTCCTACGCATATTTTGTACTCCAGCTTTTGTTTTGCCCTTTATTTTGTTTATGACTGAAGGGGCCTTGAGTGCTCCTTCAAAAGGCAGGGCATAAATCTTTCAAACTAATACATGCCAAATACATACTTCATTTTTTCCCACCAGCTCTGCCAGCTGTTCTCACCCATGCTAGGATTCCTCTGCCAGCCCGATTGCTGCCACTCTTAGCTTCTCTTTTAGCAACATCCTCCTGTTAATACTGAATCTATTAATCCACAGATCCCGATAGCCGCAAACGACTTTTTCAAGGGCTTTCTGGGTCTGAAATCTAGTCCCCAAATCTCTAATTCTATAAATGTCCACAGTAGGAAGTTACTTGCTGGGACTTCAGATAAAGCTGCTGTTGATAACCTTCCCCACATTAAGGGCGTCAACGTTCAGCAATTCAGTGTGATTTTTGTTTGGTTTTTGAGAGTTTGCACCCAATCTGTTCAATCGGTTTGCCTGCAGTGTAACCCCTCCATTTTTTCCAACACTGTTTGATTAACTGTGATGAAATCCAGAAGTGCAATTCCCCCCCCCCCCATCAACCTTAGAAGCCAGCAAGATTTTCTAGGAACTGGCGTGAAGGAAGGAAGGAAGGAAGGAAGGAAGGAAGGAAGGAAGGAAGGAAGGAAGGAAGGAAGGAAGGAAGGAAGGAAGGAAGGACGGACGGACGGACGGACGGACGGACGGACGGACGGACGGACGGACGGACGGAGATCTGGGCAATTTGGGGGAAATTGCTCTGTTGGCACATTGTTCTAACCCAGCAAATGTGGAGTTGATCTGTCTGGCCCAGGTTTCGATCTGATGGACATCATTAAGGAGTTCACCTCTTCATCTCTTTCATCCTCTCTCCAGCACATCTAGGATTCCTTTTTGGCACCATCAACCTGTAACTAGGGCTTTCAGGCCATTGCCTGGCATCCCCAGGAGTTTCCAAGGTGTATATAAACATTTGATTTATATACCGCCCTTCAGGACAACTTAATGCCCACTCAGAGCAGTTTACAAAGTATGCTATTATTATCCCCACAACAAAACACCCTGTGAGGTGGGTGGGGCTGAGAGAGCTCCAGAGAACTGTGACTAGAGACAGGCACGAACAGAAAAAAAACCCGAATGAGACGTTCGTTGTTCATTGCCATCCACGAACAGGGACTCACGAACAACCACGAACATGGCCCTGTTAATGAAAATGTTTGTGGTTGGCGGTTCGTGGGGGCCAGCAGGCTCTCCTCCAGCCATCATCCAAGTCAAGATCCCTACTGCATCACTCCCAGAAACCCGACCTGAGCAGGCAGCAGGAAAGGTACCAATAATAAATAATAGCTTGGCCCCAGAGCCTGGCAGCAGCCCTGGAACTTGAAGGGGTAGATCCCTACTGCACCACTCCCAGAAACCTTACCTGAGCAGGCAGCAGGAAACGTACCAATAAAAAATAATAAATTGGCCTAGTGCCCGACAGCAGCCCTGGAACTTGATGGGGTAGATCCCTATCCCACCATACACAAAGGAAATTCAAGCTCCAATGCACTCTCCCTGTCTCTCTTTCAAAATGCCAACAGCAACTGTCTCTCCCTCTCCGCTGTCTGCAAAGTCAGAGCTGGGAGCCCCCCTCCTCCATGCTCTTTGCTTCCTTGTTGTAACAAATTTGGAACTCCACACTTGAAAGGAAGGCCTGCCTATCAAGCTAAATTGGGCTTAGATTGGGGTTTCCAGGGCAACAGCAGGAGTTCAGACAGAGTTCAGACTATCCCTGCCTAAATTGCCAAGGGAATTGACTACAGGTGACAGACTGTCTGGCTTGACGAACAGCAACAAACGAGGCTTGCAACGACCACCTGTTTGTTTAGAATGGGGCCTCATGAACAGCTTGTTTGCGAATAGCAGATTGGGATGTTCGTGGCTTTTTTTTGTTCGTATTGCTGTTTGTGCCCATCTCTAACTGTGACTAGCCCAAGGTCACCCAGCTGGCTTCAAGTAGAGGAGTAGGGAATCAAACCCAGCTCTCCAGATTAGAGTCCCATGCTCTTAACCACTACACCAAACAATGTGCCGGCATCACATCTTGGTGAGAACACAGATGTGACATCAGTGCATCAGGTGACCCTCTGGAATTCCAAAGCGCTGCCTGATATACTGACTCCACATCTGGACTCTGGCTCAGAGCTGACGTTGCTGCATCACACAGCATCATCTCTCCCCCCAGCCATTTCTCCCGTTGGCCTGGATGTGAGCGGGGTAGGCATACTGCCAAGAGATTGCCTGCTCAAAGAGAGTTGACAGAAAGCCCACCTGTAATCCAGACCCTCTATTTCTGTTTGTGAAGAGACTCTTCACCAATTTAAGAATCACCCTCTTATGCTAAACCTTGAGGAAACCTAGGGGAAAGCCTTGGAAATCTCAGAACTTATTAACTTCATTTATTGTTAAGACTCAAGGTGGATTATAGAGTTATAAAACAATGCAATAACGATCAGTACAAAGCATGCAATTAAATAGTGCCGTAAAAATGGATTACGTAGTCAGAGAAGCAATGAAATAAAAACAGTATAATATATCCTATAAACCATGCAATATGAGGGCAAGAAAGGAAAGAAAAGAAGAAAAACACAGCCTGCATTTTTTTCCATGGGAAACCCAGGAAGCATGCCACTGTCTTCTCTTTGTATTTTGGTAGATGTGAGCCATCTCTGCATTTGATTGGCTGCAGACCACGTAACACTAATTTCAGATATTTTTTTAAAATTATGTCCTTCATTTATAGCTCACTTTTCTCCCCAAAGGGTCCCAAAGTGACTTACAACAATCTCCCCAGCCCAGCTTTATACTCACAACAACCCTGAGAGGTAGGCTAAGAAAAAAATAACTTAACCTATATAAGCTGTCATGGGTTACAAGAAGAAAAAGCATGCAATTGATCAACAATCACCTTAGGTTTAAAATTTACCTTCCATGATAGGCAGAATAAGTTTCCAGATTTCTTGTTCAATAACAACAACAACATTCAATTTATATACCACCGTTCAGGACAACTTAATGCCCACTCAGAGTGGTTTACAAAGTATGTTATTATTATCCCAACAACAAACACCTTGTGAGGTGGATGGGGCTGAGAGAGCTCCAAGAAGCTGTGACTGACCCAAGGTCACCCAGCTGGCTTCAAGTGGAGGAGTGGGGACTAAAACCCGGTTCTCCAGACTATTTTCCTATATAGCCCACAGCTAAAATCCTCCTTAGAATCTGCTGCCTTGATTGTGTATCTGCCATTTCCCCCCAGGCCTCAGAAGCAGGTCTCTCTTTTTTTTTTCTTGGCTAGAGCCCAGAGCCAGATCTAGGGTTGCCAGCACCCAGGGTATCCCAAGTCCAGCGGCACCCCTGCCCCTGCCCCTGCACGTGTGTGAAGTGTGCACATGCTCCCAGGAGTGAGTGAAGATGTCACTTCCATGATATGACCACGTAGGGCACCCCCCTGGGAGCATGCCACCTGTGCTGTCGTTGGAGGGCCAGGAGAGCCAGGAGCATGTGGCAAGCCAGCCCCCCCGTCAGTGCTGCAGACACATGGTATGGGGGGAGGCTTCCCAGCCCTCCTGTACTGCCGCCTGTGCAGCTGCTGGAGAGCTGGGAGTGCACGGCAAGCCAACTGTCCTATCAGCGCTGCAAGTGCATGGAGCGGGTGGCTTCCTATCCCTCCCGCGCTGCCGCCTGCATGGCTGCTGGAGGGCCAGGAGCGTGCGGCAAGCTTGCCACCCCATCAGCCCTGCAGGCACATGGTGTGGGGGGCAGCTTCCCAGCCCTCCCACACCACTGCCTGCACTGCCGCTGGAGGGCTGGGAGTGCACATTCCCGGTCAGCTGCCACTTGACACCCTCTGTTCGGCAGCACTAGGGGGCAGGCTACCCCCTTCCCCTCTTAGATCCAGCCCTGCTAGAGCCATCAATACAGAGACTGACATTTTGCCACCTAGGCAGACTGAAAACCAGATTATGGCAGCATGCACAGTTTTCCCCATACATAGGAGGGGTCAAGGGAAATTGGCTGGCCCAAGCCTAGTCCAGCACCCCAATTACTATGCCAGAGAGGCTGTTGTTATGGCCCCAAAAGTGGTTTATACATATGGCAAATAAATAAATGCACAAATAAAAAGAAGCAAATGATTTGATGAGGAATGGGCGCTTGTTTATCCTTGTGCACATGAACAGAGATGCATGCAAATGAACACTAAGGTGCCAAGTAGTGCTTCCCATTGCACACACTGTCTGATGAGATTTATTATGAACAGCTGCAAACGCATAAGGGATGGTGTCCTAGTATAGGTTTAGCTAATAGGTCCTTTGTGCTTGAAATCAGAGCAGGACAAGGTAGCTATCAATTAGGGTTGCTAACCTTTATATGGAGCCTGGAGATCACCTAGAATTACAACTGATCTCAAGACAGCACAGATTAGGTCCCTTGGAGAAAATGACAGCTTCAAAGGGTAGACTACTGTATAGCATTATACCCAGATGAGATCCCTCTCCTCCCCAAACCATGCCCTCCCCAGTATTTTCCCAACTCTGAGTTGGCAAGCCTAGTAGAAATAAATGAGTAAAGAATATAGTGAGTAGAGAAGGACCTTCAGGCACATGCTTCAAGGAAAAATCTTGCCACTGTGGTGTATGCCCTGATAGCATCCATATTAGATTACTGCAATGTGCTCTACTCTGTGTTGCCCTTGAAGACTGTCCAGAAGCTGCAGGGGTACAGAAAGCTGTGGCCAGAATGTTGAATTGAGTGGGTCGGAGGGACCATATCACTCCAGTCTTATTCTGTCAACATTGGCTCCCAATTTATTTTCAGGCCCAATTCAAAGTGCTAGTATTGACAATTAAAGCACTATAGGTCTTGGAGCTACCTTACCTTAAGAACTACCTTCTCCCCTATGAACCTACCCATCAACTCTGGTCATCTTTGGCAGCCCTGTTTCAGGTGCCCACGCCATCTGAGGCTAGACAAGGTGGAAACCAAGAAAGGGCCTTCTTGCTCAAGGAGCTGAAACTCTGAAATAGAGATGGGCATGAACCAGAAACAAAGAACCATGTGGTTCGTGGTCTGTCACGTTTCACGAACCATGAACTTTCACAAACCTGCTCTGGTTCACAAACCGGTTTGTTTTGGTTCGTGAAAACGTCACTTCTGGGCCAGCAAACCACCACTTCCGGGTCAGCAGAAGGTCACTTCTGGGTCTGCATAAGGTCTGCAGAAAGCCCAACCCCCATTGCCTAGGAAACTGATTGATTGGTACCAGGCTGTCTGCAGTAACTGAACCAAAAAATAAACCAAACAGACCGCCCTAAAGTTCGTGGCAGTTCATCAGAAATGGGCTCTGACGAACTGCTGGTTCACAAACCATGAACTGGCCTGGTTTGTGACGAACTTTGGTTCATATTTCAGTTCGTGCCCATCTCTACTTTGAAACTCCCTCCATATAGAGATTAGTCTCTCTGTCTCTCTATTGTTGTTTTCTGCCAGCGGGTAAAGATTCTCCTGTCACGTTTTGTCTAACCCTATAAAACTCTTATTTACCCTCCTTCTTGGTTGTGTAAGCATTTGGTTGATTGCCGTTTATAGTCTATGCTTTTATTCTATGTATACATGCATTTTAAATGCCATTTTAAAGTTTCATTTATGTGTTGTTTGCTGTTTTGGGGACCCTGCTTTGGGAGGAAAGGAGAAATCTAGATGTTTTAAATAAATAAATAAATGCAGCCAGAGCTCAGTATCCATTGATATGAAAATTAAGGTCATCACAACCATAAGCAATTGCTTGTCATCGCAATTGCTTGCAACTGCTCTCTCACCACCAGCAAAACCCATAGAAGTCAATTCTATCTACCCACTTTTTTTAGCGTAATAACAGCTTCGAGGTCCTTGGGAGAAATCAAAACATGACTGGTTGAGTGTGTGGGAGAAAAAGGAGAGACGCCACTACCCCTTTCACTTACATTAGGTCAAGACCTCCTCGGCACTATTTTCATTCTTCCTCCGAATCTTCGTTTTCCCCTCGAACTCTGAAAGGGAACGGAGAAGCAGGTTCTGGGAGCCAGCAGCAGCACACCTTCCAATTTCAGTCTACAGTTTCACTTAATGCAGTGGTGGCGCCAGGCCTCGGCATATGATGGGTACCGTTAAGCATATGTTTATGTAATGTGACGGCGTGCCTTGGCGATCCGTCCCATTCTTTGCTAAAAGCTCGAGTCACTCCAGGTTCACTCATCCAAAACCCTTTATGATCTCAAATATCCTAGTTACTTTCTCTGTAACTAGCCTGGAGCAGAAAAACGAAGGCAGGGAAATGAAGATGGCAGCTAGGGCAGGGGCACTGGTGGTGGGGGCCAAGAACACTAAAAATATTTCAGTTGTGGCACTTGGCGCTTTTTAGTGCTGCACTTGTGGCAAGGATACACTGGGCTATGTTTTTTTGATGGGTAACAAAAGTCCCCTGTCTAATTTCCTTTTATTTGTTTGAGGGTTTTGTCAACTATTTTCATTTTTTGCCATTGTTTTTCTAGATTTGCTGGCATTCTGTACCCTTGTTGTGTGATTTTTAAATATGCAAGCAAAATGAGATTTATATGTACAATGTTCATCAATGGTATCTTTAATGTACATATAACATAAGCTGTTGATTTATTGATGTAGAGATAATATTGAAAAAAACCAGAGAAAAATGAGAAAGAAAACTTCAGGATAATAAAGAGTTATGGGTTCATTTTGCGCAAGAAAAAAATGAAATTGGAATTAGGGGGCAGCTTAGACAGGCAGTCTGGTGCAGTGGTTAGAGTATTGGGTGAAAATACAGGAGTAGAGGGTTCAGATCACCACTCTCACATGGAACAAAATTTGAGTTCACTGGACTTTGCTAGTTCTCCTACTATAGACTAATATGGCTACCCACATGAAACACTCTCCCATGGAGTTCTCTGGTTGATCTCATGCCAGCCACTATGCGTCTTTCTACACAAGACATCTGGCACATAAAGAACACATGTCGGGAGATGCAATGGTAGCTGGGAATGGTAGTTTAAAAAGAGAGCTGGCAGCAGGGCAAAGGCTTTGCTATACACTGGACTTGTGTGAAGGGGCTGTGAAATGCCAGAAGGGAAACTTCAGACCATTATAACTTTTCCAGGTCCAAGCCTGGCTCTGGAAGGCATCTCCAGCCCATTTCCATTCCTTGCTGCCCTCAGGCTGCAATCCCACACAGGTTTAGACTGGAGAGGTGAAATTGACAGAGGCTTCAGGAAGGTGAGGATAAAATTAACAAACACTCTGAGGAGCAATCTCCGCTGGCTCTATCTTTTTAAACTATGCTTCCTGACTAACATTGCGTCTCCCTGTACTTGACGAATATGCCCTGAGGTGTTTCATTTTTCAGCCTAATTTACCTCACAGCGTTGTTGTTGTGAGCACAAAATACCCAGTTTTGAGCTCCTTGGAGAAAGTTGGGACAGGGAGGTAAGTACCCCACTTCCCCCCTGTCCCCCATTTTGGCCCCTGGGGTCCCTGGCAACCATAGCCCTGCCTGCCTCCTGAGGCATGTGCCAGGCCTGCCAGGCTCTGAGACCACGGTTGGGGCACCTTACTCCTTTCTCCATTACTCCCGGTTGAGCTGCTGCCCCTGAAAAAATTGCCATGTGCTTGGACAGGCAGTTCAGCAGCTCCCTCAACATGCAATGACTTTTGTCTTGGAGACTCACTTCCCTCTTCCCTCTCTCTTTGGCCGGGAAAGCAAAGTAATGGGGAAAGGGGGGGGGAACCCAAGCCACACTTTCAAGTAGATTTCGTTGGGATTCTCCATTCTGTTGGACATTGTTAATTCTGCCGGGATGGCTTTGGGTCAGTGGTTGCTCTTCTGAGTTTGGATAAGCCTTCTTTATACTGGAGAAAGCAGGTGATTCCCCTCCCCATAGGCGACAATGGAGAGTGATAGGGTCCGATTCACTTGAAACTTAGGGGAGGGGTCTTTAAAAGACAGGCAGAACTCCTAACGCTTCAATTTTGATGTGGGTTGCATTAAAAACAGGTCCTCTGACCCCCAGAAAGTTTATCCCGTAGGGAAGGTTTGTGTGTGTGTGTAAAGTGCTGTCAAGTCACAACTGACTTATGGTGACCCAAGCAAGAGGCTTTCAAGGCAAATGAAAAACAGAGGTGGTTTGCCAGTGCCTTCCTCTGCAGAATCTCCCTTGGTGGTCTCCCATCAAAGTACTGACCCATTAGCTCCCAAGATCTAACTAGATCGGGCTATACCATGCTGCCTTCTCTCCCCCCATAGGGAATAACGGAGCCAAAAGTATTTGGATCCCCAATAAAAAGCTGAATCCAAGTACTATACCAGTATTTTTGGGCCTGAATACCAGGAATATCGATATTTATCAGATTTCCAATACCTGAATTTTTAAAAAAATAACATTTTTTAAGTGCACGCCCCTAGTTGTTCTCCAACAAACATGAAGACTGTGAGCCAAGCTGCAAGTGACGAATTACACTTGCCTGGCAAGTGAACAGACTCAGCGCCAAGCTACAAGTGACGAATGACACTTGAACGGCAAGTGGATTGAGTGGAGCGCAAGTGAACAGGGAGAAATACACTTGCCGTTCAAGTGCCATTCGTCACTTGTAGCTTCGCCCTCACGTGTATTCCTCCCTGTTCACTTGCCATTCACTCGCTCTCCACTTGATCAAGTAGAGTGCAAGTGAATGGCAAGTGAACAGGGAGGAATACATGTGAGTCTATTCACTTGCCAGGCAAGTGTAATTCATCACTGGTAGCTTGGCTCTGTAATGTGTAGATGGAACTTAGGGGCAAGTGGGGAGGGGATCATATGCCATCCCAGCATACTCCCTTCCTTGCTATATCTCCTTACTGATTCAGAGCTTTCATGTCTTGTATACCGCACACAAAGAACGGGATTACGCCCCAAAGCTTTTGTGCTTTAGCTGATTCATCAGCCACGGCAATTTTAGCTTGATGTGATGCAAAGCGCTGGCAAGAATCAGCCCAGACAGCAAGCACTTTCAAGCCCCGTTGATACCAAAGGGGCATACATAAGCATGGGAGTAATGCTTAACTTTGGCTAGACCGAGCCCTGGATTTTTGAATTAGCCCAAATTTACATATTAAGGAGGAGGCTCATATAATCTTTCCACGTGCTGCATTCACCAGAAGAATTGCTGGGTGTGCAAGCCAGGCACACAAACTTTTTATCTTTTTATATATATATATATATAATAGAAACTGTTAATCTGATAGACCACATCAAGCGATCCAGCCATAAATAACTCTTATCTCCCCGGGGGATACGAAACACGCTTCTTTGAAACAAAACAAAACCGAAAACACACGTTTCCCTCGCCCCTCTGCATTTTAGCGGCCTCAAACGAAAAGGTTCAAGGAAACCAAATGAGATGCATTCTCCTTTTCTGTGCTGACCTTTTCAAAAAAAAAAAGAAAGAAAGAAAGAAAAAGAAAAAGATCTCTATTGGATCAGACCAGTCTGTGTAGTCCAGCTACTAAGCAGATGCCATGGGGCAGTAAACAAGAGTGGTCTCAGGGCCAGGCTACACATGACGAATGACACTTGAACGGCAAGTGGATTGAGTGGAGGGCAAGTGAACAGGGAGAAATACACTTGCCATTCAAGTGTCATTCGTCATGTGTAGCTTGGCCCTCAGAGGCTGCTGTCTCCTAGCTCCTGGACAAAAGTGGGGCAGCACCCGGGAATTAAAAGGCAATAATACTTCAAACTCTTACCGTGTAAATATTCAGAAATCTTACACATTTATCATAAAGCAAATGCTAAATATTTCAATATATACATCTTAACAATATTCCAATCACAAAGGACAACACTCTCCCATCCCCTGTATTCAAAGGAAACAGGATATACTCTCCGAGATACCCAGTCAGGTAAGCCTAGTGCTCAATCCTTTCTACCATGCAACAGTTCTCACGTCCTTTTGTTCTTTTTATATCCTCAGGTAATTCCAAACGGAGACCCTGCAGACAAGGTAGCCCAAGCTGGGGGCCGGCTGCAATGCCAGATTTCGCCTCCCGACTTCCTCAGGGGCAAACGAAGGATCCCCGAATTAGGACCTGTTTCTTCTCATTTTCATTCCGTAACATGCTCGGAGGTTGACGCAGATCAATCACTTGACACAAGATTGCCTTATATTTGTCTCCTAGCTCCTGGCATTCTGAATATACTGCTTCTGAACATGGAAGTTGCATTTAGCCATTCTGCATATCTCTGCAATCAAGTTACGGTGACCTTGCAAGAGGAGAGGGAAACCCAGTTTGGACACATTCCAAGTCTGCCCAGGGCTGGGATCCAGGAGCCGAATGTGCAGCTGATGAAAACCCTGGGCAAGCTGGAAATCCTGCTTGCTGGCCTGCTCTGCATATGGCCGAATCTTAGAAACTGACTATGAGAACACACTTCATTTGAAATGTACTTCGGAATGCTTGCTGGAGACGATAGACTCTTATACTTGGTTGTTGTGGGTTTTCCGGGCTGTATTGCCGTGGTCTTGGCATTGTAGTTCCTGATGTTTCGCCAGCAGCTGTGGCTGGCATCTTCAGAGGTGTAGCACCAGGAACTACAATGCCAAGACCACGGCAATACAGCCCGGAAAACCCACAACAACCATCGTTCTCCGGCTGTGAAAGCCTTCGACAATACATCGACTCTTATACTGTTTGAATTGTATTTGTGAATGCCTGCTGGAGGTGGTGGACCGCTTTAACTGGCCCCTGATGATGTTTTCTATGAAACAAGTTTGAATTAATTATCCGGCCACTTGTTGGACAGGGGGGGTCCTTTGAATCCTTCCCCCATCCTTCCGGCTCCACCTGTAAAAAGAACGAAAAGAAAAAAGCGAAATCTTGCCTTGTTTTGCACATATTGATTTACTTACCTGTTGAATTTCTGCCTCCAGCTGAGCATTCTCATTTGGAATCAACATCTGCATCAAAGAAAACAGGAAAATATTATGTATGGATTACTATATTCCTTGTGACCTTTGATTTCGGCCGCCCATTGAGAATTGTATCCTAAATGTGTATATTTATTGCTCTCTTTTTATGAATATGGACCTTAGATATTTATTAATATTTATATAAAATGCACTAGTCACTTTTCACTTAAATGTATCCATAAATTATTGTCTATAGTTTGTGCTTTTCGACCTCCAGTGTGGTTTCTCCACCAAGCTGTTTGGTTTGTGGTTCTGGAGATGCCTCTGTTATATTTGTGTCTTTTAGCTCCTGGCATTCGGAATATACAGCTTCTGAACGTGGAGATTGCATTTAGCCATTCTGACATATATATCTTCAATCAATTTACGGTAACCCTGCAAGAGACTATCAAGGCAAGTAAGAAGCAGAGGTGGTTTGCCAGTGCCTCCCTCTGCAGTGTCTTCTTTGGTGGTTGCCCATCCAAGTATTGACCCTTCTTAGCTTCCCAGACCTGACAAGACGGGGCTACACCATGCCACCTTAACACCCACACCTGCTACTAGAGATCAGCAAAAGTTTATGGGTTGTATCCAGACAGCTTTTCACGCACCCTCATGCAAGGATCTTTCTTTCTATGGCCCTATTCTCACATGACTTTTGTAGATGCATATCCCATGACCCCCATCATGGCCTTTTTCGGTGGTAAAAGAGAACCCCGTCTTCCTTTTTCAGCAGAAGAAAAGCCGGTTGGATTCAACCCAATATTTGTATGATTTTTGTTAATAGTTTTGGTTCTCTAGTTTTCTTTCTTGGTTGTGTAGAATGTTGTGTGCTGTGTTCTTTTGTTGCATAGTTGTATGTGCAATGTGTTTGGTATTTACATGTACAGGGTTCTTCATTTTTATGCAGTAGAAAAGAGTAAGAGTTCAGTAGCATCTATAAGACTAACAAAACTTGTGGTAGGGTATGATCTTTCATGAGTCACAGCTCACATCTTCAGATACAGCTAGAATGTGAGTCCATCTGTCCTTGTATCTTGGAGAGTGGAGTGATTTCAGATGCCGAATGACAACAGCAGGTATTGACAATAGCCAGTGAATGACAATAGCTGGTGTGACTGGATTGGGTGGGGTCTGCAGAGGGGTGGTGGTTGTGGAGAAATCAGCATTGGAATGACACAGGAAGCCTAGGTCTTGATTCAATCCAGGTGGATGCCTTGTCTTGAGCTTCGTTATCAGATTTGGAGTGAGTGCCAGGGAGGATGGAGTTTGGGAAGGGGTGGGAGCTCAGGAGGAATGCAATGTCACACTGTGCCCCACAAAGCTGATATTTCCTGCAAGGGAACTGATCTTTATAGTCTGGAGATCAGTTGTAATTCTAGGAGCACAATTGGGTCCCAATCTGGGTTGAGAGACCAAATACCTCTGACTGTCAGATGCTCTGGGGAAGTTTGTTGCCAGTGGGCCCTACCTGAAAACACATGAAGCTGCCTTAGACCAAATCAGACCCTTGGTCCATCCAAGTTATCTACTCAGACTGGCAGTGGTCTCCAGAACCTCAAGCCTTTCACATCACCTACTGCCTGGTCCTTTGAACTAGAGAGGCCGAGGGTTAAACCCGAGACCTTTGGCATGTCAAGCAGATGTTGTGCCAGAGAACCATTCCCCCTTCTCATATTTTACTTGGGGATGTCTCATTGATATATGACTGGCCACAGCTGGGTGTGATGGACTATTGACTGGATCCTGCACAGCTGCTCTGATATGCTTCTAGCTGTGAGGCCCACAAGGTACTCAATGCTGAGATTTCCAGCTGTGTTTTAGATACATCTATTATGTTCTTATTGTTGTGGTCCCAATGGCCTATGGATATCACAATCATCTTGGCATGGGTCTTTCCCACCCATTTGCTACCTTATTGGGAAGAAGAGGGCAATCGGGTTGGGATAGCCTATGTGATGAGCTTCATCAAAGGGACTGTAGTACTGCATGGAAAGGAACCACATTTGTGCAGAAATGTGGGTATGTGCATGTGTATTACACTTACAGTGCTTTTATAGCAGGATAAGAAAGTTTGTGTATTAGCCTTAGAGGATGCTAGATAATGGGGGTCTGCACCTTTAAGAACACAGACTCATGGGAATTGTAGACAGATACTCCCTTCTGACTCCCTTTCTCCTGGGATACGCAGGACATGTGAAACTTACTGCCCCTCTTCCTGCCTTAGTGTGAATTTATTGCCCCTCTTCCTGCCTTAGTGTGAATTTATTGCCCCTCTTCCTGCCTTAGTGCTCTGCAATCACTTATCTCCAATGGAGGATGGAGGAATTCAGTGCTTTTTACTGCAATCTTCAGAAACGAACTCCAGCCAGAAATAAAAGATGAACCCTGATCACGGCTCCAATGTGAGTTATCTCTGGGTCAACAAGAATGGGATGCCTTGTTCTAGCTGGGGCTATGAAGAGGCTTGTTAAATGCTTAACTGGCAGCAGGGCTGAACTAACTTTCAGCCTGGGAGCCAAGTTAGAGTGCAATCCTAAGCAAAGTTCCTCCAGTCGAAGCCCATTGCTTTCAGTGCTGGCGCCCAGGGCAACCCAAGCCTGGCCCCTTGCGCGTGTGCATAGCATGCGCGCTCCCAGTGCTGCGTGATGATGTCACTTCCATGACGTCATCATGCAGGGCAGAGCATGCCACCTGCGCGGCAAGTCAGGTTCCCTGGCACGCTGCAGAGTTGGCGGAGGCAGGGCCGGGGGCTGGGAAGCCGCTCGTGCCATTTGCCTGCCCTGGAGGACAGGAGGCAGCCGGCCACCCCCTGTCCTGCAGGGCAGGTGAATGGCGCAGGGGCGGCCTCCCAGCCCCTTGCACTGCCTTTTGCCTGCCCTGCAGGACAGGGGGTGCACGGCAAGCCGGCCGCCCCCTGTCCTGCGGGGCAGGCGAAAGGCAGCGCGGGAGGGCTGGGAGGCCGCCTGCGCTGCCTCCCGTGTGCTCCCGGCGGCTGGCAGCTGTGCCCACCCACCCCTCCTTGGTGGCACCAGGGGCAGACTACCCCTCTGCCCCTCCTCGATCCGGCCCTGTGGGATTGCACCATTAAGTGTTCAAACCTGGTCATAAGCAACTTCCTGTCAAAGTTCTCATTTTATTCAGTACAGATCCTCTGTCTGTTCCAGAGACTTTTAATGTGATAGAATTTATTATAGCATCGCTTCTTCCTGGATACGACCCAATCCACTGTGATCAAAAAGAGCAGGCAGTCAAATCGATTACATAGGTGACTCGATGTTAAAATGAACCTTGATTTTGTTCATTAATGCTCATCAGAACTAGCCTAGAAATAGCATTGCTGGAGTCAATGGAGCTACGCTCGCAAATGCCAGTGTAGAATCCAGCTCTATATTGCCAGCTCGCAAGACAGATGGGTTTTTCAACCTCTGATTGGCATGACGGATGGGTTTGGACAGATTAAGGTCATCTATCAATGGGCATGGAAATTGACGTTCACCATAGATAACATTTGTGGGGAGTTCCTAACCTCTTTCTCCATCTTTCCCCCCAACTTGTTATCAGCAGTATGCGGGGATTAGCAATTGGTGTCATTAAATCATCATGCATTTATTCTTTCTCATCTTTCTTGATTATTAATTTGCATAAACGCAGAGCTCTAGAAAGGCTGTGGATGTTGTGCTAATTTAAAAAAAAGAAGCCATCACTGGTTTTCCTGTGAAAGTTTCAGTCATCGAGAAATGAAAAAAAAATTCCAGTTATAGAATGTTAATTTTTATACAGTCAAAATTAGACATGCCGCAGTGTTTGAGTCCTGGAAATGCATGAGTTTGTGCTTTGAAGGAGAATCAATATGATTCACTTCCGATGAAACGAGGTCTGTTTCGTTCCATCTGGGGTGAAATTTCAGGCAGGTCAAAGGACATGTTATAAGGAGGTGCCCAGAAATTTTATTTGGGTACCAATTTGGCTGCCCTGACCTGGATAGCCCAGGTGAGCCTGATCCTGTCAGGTCTCAGGGCCAAGCTACACATGACAAATGACACTTGAACGGCAAGTGGATTGATTGGAGGGCAAGTGAACAGGGAGAAATACACTTGCTGTTCAAGTGTCATTCGTCATGTGTAGCTCGGCCCTCAGAAGCTAAGCAGGGTCGGCCTTGGTTAGTGGTTGGATGGGAGACCTCCAACAAAGACAAGGGTTGCAGAAGGCGGCAATAGCAAACTGCCTCTGTAGGTCTCTAGCCACGAAAACCCCACCAGGGGATGCCATAAGTCAGCTCTGACTTGAGGGCACTCTCCACCACCACCAATTTGGCTCATCGGTCTGACCATTTTTCCCATTGACTTGAATGGTAAATCTGTTCTGTGTCTCAGTGTTAGACCGTGTGTTTTGCATGCTGAAGGTTCCAGGATCAACCCTGGCCATTGTCAACTATTGGAACTTAGTACATGTGGAAGAGGACAGTGGAGAATCGTTGTCTCTCAGAGAAGACAACATCAAGAGAGATGGTCTGAGCGATTTGTCTCAGAGGGAAACTACACGAGACGCCTTGGTGCATGTTGGATCCTGCAAGGTTCCCTGGGTAGAGTAGTTTTACAAAGAACAGCCACTCCATGTGATTGTCCTCCCGGGGAAGAGAGGTGTGGGGGATTCTCTCTCTGTCACTTGCAAAAAGCCTCAGCTCAGGTTTTCCTCCATGAGCTCGAGGGTGGGGTGGATGTAGCAGGAGGCAGAAAATCCAGGTTGGCTTTTTGCAAGAGAGAAAGAGAATCTGTGATGTGATTCTTTGATGAGGAGAAGAGCAGTGTGTGTGTGTGGGGGGGTTCTCTCTCCTCCTTTCTCTCCTGCAAAAAGTTTTCAAAAGATCACTGGGGGAGAGGAGCTTTGCAATTCTCTCTCCCCCCCCCCAACTGCACTTTTGGTAGAATTGCAAAGTTCCTCTTCCCCAGTGATCTTTGAAAACTTTTATTTTAAGACCTGGCAGGTTCCACCCAGTGTGTGTGTGGGGGGGGAGACTAAAGGCTTGCACCCATAAACTTCCCTAGAAAAATGTTTCTAACCTAATTTTGCATGTATTTTCAACCTTCCTCTCCACAGTGATGCCAAGCAACTCTTAAAACTACAGTTCCCAGGAAACATTGCATCACCTGACACTTGAAGAATGCTTGCCAGATGTCTTGTGTAGAGAGAATCTCAGAAAAGACAACATCGAGAGATGGTCCACTGGTTTGACTCAGTACAAGGCAGCTATAATCAAGCTGTGAATAGTTCTAGTTCTAAGACTGGTTTCCTCCAGGCACCCTGGTTTCCTCTGGTATTTGGTCTCTTCACACAAAGGGTTTTTTTCATGGTTTAGGTACCGACCTGCAGCTTTGAGCTTCCTTGCCTGTATTATCTTTCCACGGTTTTCATGTTGTTTCTCTACGCTTTCTCAAATTGGATCTAAGGAAGTTTGAAAAAGCACAACGAGGATAACACAGGAAGAGAACAAATGGGAAAAAGTTATGTGAGGAAATTTGATGGGAAAAAATGATGCAGTTTGACACCCAAATACAGGGGAAATTCTGTGTGAAAAGACCCCTGTAACAATTTTTATTCTGGTGTGGCATTGACCCAGAGGAGCTTGAGACAGGGTCTCCATCTTTGGGCAAGATGGAGCTTTTCAGTGCATAGTCCCCCCCAGGGCTTTTTTTCAGCTGGAACGCGGTAGAATGGAGTTCCGACACCTCTTGAAAATGGTCACATGGCTGGTGGTCCCGCCCCCTGATCTCCAGACAGAGGGGAGTTTAGATTGCCCTCCGCACCGCTGGAGCAGCACCGAGGGCAATCTAAACTCCCCTCTGTCTGGAGCAGCATGGAGGGCAATCTAAACTCCCCTCTGTCTGGAGCAGCATGGAGGGCAATCTAAACTCCCCTCTGTCTGGAGCAGCGTGGAGGGCAATCTAAACTCCCCTCTGTCTGGAGCAGCGCGGAGGGCAATCTAAACTCCCCTCTGTCTGGAGCAGCATGGAGGGCAATCTAAACTCCCCTCTGTCTGGAGCAGCGTGGAGGGCAATCTAAACTCCCCTCTGTCTGGAGCAGCGTGGAGGGCAATCTAAACTCCCCTCTGTCTGGAGATCAGGGGGTGGGGCCACCAGTCATGTGACCATTTTCGCCAAGGGCAATTTAAACTTTAAAAAATTCCCCCCTTGTTCCAGATGACCCAAAGTGACGTCATTGTGTGGTCCTGTGCTGGCAACCCACTGTCCCACCACCTCTTTTCCCAGAAAAAAAGCCCTGGTCCCCCCCTCCTTTGTCTGCAGGACCAGTTACAGTTCTGCAGGGCTTGCAAAATGTAGATTTCCACCGGGCCTTTGGTTGAGAGCCAGTGAATTGTCCCTCACTTGCCCGCCATGTCCCGTGCTCTGCCAACGGCTGCCCTGAGCCTATGCCATAGCTATATCCATGGTTTTTAAGTATTTATTTTAACCTGTATTGTCAATGGTGCCAGTTCTGTATGATATAGTTTTTACATTTTTTGTGTTGTTTTTAGACTTTTGTATATGGTTTTAATTTATAGTGTATGATGTATTGTCTTGTTGTTAGCTGCCTTGAGCCCATTTGTGGGGAGAGTGGGGTATAAATCTAATAAAATAAATAAATATGGCACGGTATGGCATGAAATGTGTATAGCTAGTCTAAAATAATACAGTCCATTCTTTTATCCCAGGACTTTGCCACCTCTTTTTCCTATGTGTCTAAATCAGGCCCAACTCTAGCCAAATTGCTCTTTAATACAGTAACTGTTAACTGCATTCCATCAGGAAGAGGGGTTGCCAGTTGTTTGGATACACGTTATCAAAGCTATGACTCCACACTGTGGAGATCTCAGCAATGGCAATGTTGCAACATCGGTGCCATTAATAATAAAAAAAATCCTTGTAAATTTCCTCAGCAATCAACTGAGGAAACTGGCGAGTCCTCAGTAGATGGACTGAGGAAACTGAATAGTGTTCAAAGCCCACAGCAGAATCGGGGGCATTTTTTAGTGCAGAAATAAAAAACAGATACCACTTCTGTTCAACTCCCTCAGAGTGTAGAATTAAAGAATCAAAGCAGTATGGGGCCAGAACCCATGAATAAACCAGATCTATTCTTCATGGGCTGAATACACAGAGAGCCCAATGTGAAGTTCCCCGTGCAGAAGAGGCCTTACTGTTGTAGGTTTTCCGGTAGCAGAGGCCTTCAGGGTACATCTAATTTACAGGCAGGGAACAAGCACAAGAGGCAGGGAAAGACAAGAAAATCGCTCCATAAGCTCGGAGCAGTAGGAAGTATGTGTTACAGCTCCCCCTAGAGTTGGAGTGGACTAAAAGCGCTCAGTATTTGCGTTGATCAAACTGCTCCCATGTTGTTGCTTCTCCAACACTTTGAAGTTCGTTGTCAACTGGTCTGCAGTGACATGGTTTATATATGATTTTTGCAATGCCCCAGTCATCATTTCTGATCACAGAGAATCAACCACTGTGGCAAAGCTTTTGCCACAACTTGGCCTAGGATTGAAATGAACAAGGATCAGTTCAACGGACCTTCCATCGGCCAGTCGCAGGTTTCGGTATTGCATCCGATAGCATAAAATTGGATTGTGCCCTTGCTGGTATCCAGTGATCGAATGGAGGGCTAATATCCTTTCCCTCCCTTCCCCCCGTGCAATTTAGCTGCGTAAAAATATCCCTCTTGATTAGAGGCCCCTTTCATTTTGTATGACTTTATTGGCAATTTTCTCTCTCTCACTTTCATATCAAAAATGCGCCAAAGCTTATCACAAGAGCGAAAACCATGATGAGTGAACAGATAGCAGCAGGAAATTAAAAGGAAAGCTATTTCTCAGTGGAAAAAAATAAGTTCAAAGAATTGGGGGTGGGGAGGAAGAGCTGCAACGTGCTGATGGGGCATATGATGAGCCAAATGGGGCAGAATCACTCATCTTGTTAGCACCCCCCGTGACCACCTTCTAGTCAGTGCCTGGCTGGAGCTGCTTGCTGGTGGTTCTATTCAAATCTAGCTAGAGGTCAGGTCAAGTCCCAGGTGTTTTTCAACCCCAGGTTTGTGTGGACAGCAGTGATGTCATTTCAGTTTTCGGGGTACCTGGAGATGGCAACATTGAAAGGCCTATCCTTGTAGGTTTGCCAGCCTCCGGGTGGTGGCTGGAGATCTTCCGGAATTACAACTGGTCTCCAGGAAATAGAGATCAGTTCCCCTGGAGAGAATGGCTGCTTTAGAGGGTGGACTCTATGGTGTCATACCACACTGAGGCCCCTCCCCGAACCTCACCCTCTCCAGGCTCCACCCCCAAATCTCCAGGAATTTCCCAACCTGGACCTGGCAACCCTATATCCTTGGGAACTAGTCAAGGTGCAATAAGCAGCCAATTTTAAGAACATTAAGTGGGGGTCCTTTTTGGTGCAGTGGTTAAGGGAGGTGGGACTCTAATCTGGAGAACTGGGTTTGATTCCCCACTCCTCCTCATGAAGCCAGCTGGGTGACCTTGGGTCAGTCACAGCTCTTTCAGAGCTCTCTCAGCCCCACCCAACTCACAGGGGGATTGTTGTTGTGGGAATAATAATAACATACTTTGTAAACCGATCTGTGTGGATGTTAAGTTGACCTGAAAGGTGGTATATAAATCGAACATTATTATTATTTATTTTGAGAAGTTTCCAACTAGGATGAATGTAGGGTTGGGAAATTCCTGGAAATCTAGGTATGGATCCTGGGGAGGGGGAAGGGACCTCAGCAGGGTATACTGCAATACAGTCCACCCGCGAAAGTTGCCATTTTCTCCAGGGAATTGATCTCTGTTATCTGGAGATCAGTTGTAATTCTAGGAGATCTCTAGGCCCCACCTGGTGGTTGGCAACCTCATTTGGATGTCATGTTTTGTGTGGTATGTTCTATAGTATCAAAGCTACTAGTATAGAAGCTACTTCAGAAAAAGTTCATGGCCACTTTGAAGATGAGAGAACCACCCCGAAGGAAGATACAGTCAGCTGAAGATACCTGGAGGCCATTATCTTACTTGACTCCCACTATTGTATGTATATATGTAATGTTTCTTCCACCCTGGAATTTAAGGCCCAGGCTAACCCACTCTCATCAGCTCTCAAAAGCAGAAAGCTGCTGTAGCACAGCAGTTCAGTGGTTGGGTTGTGAATCAGCACTCTGCTGGTTCGAATTCTTCTACTGCCATGAGTTCTGCAGGTCGCCTTGGTTAAGCCACTCCTCTTAGCCCCAGCGCCCCAGCTGTATTGTGGCAATAGTAACACCAAAGGACTTTGTTCATTTCTGTGAGTATATCAGCAGAGTTGCTTCTGTTGGTGTTATTATTATTACGTCAGCCGTGGTTAATATTTGGATGGGAGACCAGCAAGGAAGTCCATCATTTCCATGCAAATAAAAAGAAGCAAATACTTTGAGTGAGGAATGGGTGCTTTTTTATTATTGTGCACATGAGCAGAGATGCATGTACCACCCTGGACTGACTTACACAAAGGCAATAAGGCAGTTCTGATTTTGTAGGCATTTGGTAGCAGGGCAAAAATAGCTGTTTTGGATTTCTCTGTTTTTACTGAAACTTGGGTGTTGTCGGATGTTATAATTTATATGCTTCTGTGTGTATTGGTTTTATCGATGACACATCGCTAGCCACCTTGATCTTTTTTTTGTTTTAAAGAAAGGTGGAATGTAAATAAGGGCATGTTCTTCTTGTAAGAACGCCAGTAAAATACAGGTTGACAACTATCAACCATGGCTGAATCCATCTCTTTGAGTGAATTCATCTCCTCTTTCTCAATCCCCGCCATTTCCTTGCCTCCTCTTGAAGTATCTCAGATGGAAGGAGAGAGGGACGCTTGAATTGAAATGAAGAGCATTCTAAGGGCCCTTTTTTTTAAGACAGAGAGAATTGACATGCACCAGCTATCACCAAAGTCTGCCCTGCAAGTTCATATATCAAGCTGACAGCAAAATATAACCGT